>NW_024467106.1:29562500-29905000 GCF_017591425.1 Ochotona curzoniae | reverse complement strand
ACAACATAGCATATTGAAAATGTTACAGAAAGACAGTGAAAAAAAGAGCAAAGTTTTTATAAAGTATTTCTTCTCACAACTTTCATCATAGAGAAATAAAATGCAAACCAGCAAATAGACTTAAACTAACAACCCGTAACAGGCCCAAGAAGCTAGAAATAATCAGGTGATTTATTTTCACATTTTTTAACGTATTTAACTTGTTTCAGAGTCTTTAGTAGAAAACTGATTTCTCAACTATTCCTCAAATCCCAAATTTCATATATATCATAATTGTTACAGATGTTCTTCACTTTAATATAATGTGCTCCTGTAACAGCTTTTTTACCCTAATTAATATGAAATCTATACAACCTAAATAATTAGAGTGTCTTGTATGTTTCAAGATTACTTTGTAACTATGTACTAATATTTTTGTGGTCATTATTTTTGTTCTGTAGTATCTTGATAATTTTGGTACATTGCATTTCTTTTAACTTTTCCTCAAATTTAGAAAATTCCAATCAGAACTTCAAATATGGAAAGTACTATTTGTACATCACTCTCTATTGTTTTCTTCTTCCTTTAATAAGTTACTGAAGGATAGGAATTGGTTTCATTGTAACAAAAAAAATTTGATCGTTTATTTCATATTTAGCTTTTCAGAAGGTCAAATTTAAGAGCATGTGTATATATGAATGTGCTGTGTATATGTCAGTCCTATCTAAAGTAAATTTTAGTTAATTGTTTCAATTATCTTCTGTGTTTATGGGCAGTATCCAAATGTATGCCAGTAAGCGGTGTTCATGCTTACTAAGAGCAAGATGCACGGTGATTTTAGTCATCTTCAGCCCTTTTCCTAGGCGATGGACTGCCATCTATTGACTCATAGTGGCCCTCACACATGAATGTGGCATCCGTCAGAGCAAAGACCAAGTAAGCATAGGTTAGAATTGCTACTGTGTGCTCAGTTCAGCCAATCTGCATAAAACTCTGAAACTTTCTATGCTTAATGCTGCATTAGTTTATTTTTCTAATCAAAAAAATGTTCACTTCTTACTCCAAACCAACAATGCTATGTTGGGGTGTGGGAGAGACTCACTAGGATTTTCTTATTAGGGTGCTTTTCAGTTGCTTTTATCGGCTTCCCAAACTGTAAAATGATCATTTACAGAGCAATTTAAATATTACCAGCTGCCTGTTAAGGTCTATCCAAGAATCATCATCCTAAAAAATGAAAGTGTATAAGTTAAACAATAATATTTCTCAAACATGTGAAAATGGTACTGAAGTTGATTTGTATAAATGGACTAATGTTCTCAATTAAAAATTCCTTTAAAATTACTCAATTAATAAAAAAATTTTTGAAGTGTTCACTATTTTCAGCAATATCATGAGAAATAAAATGAAGTTTTTAAACAACCTGTATCCAAGTAAAATAACCAAATTTGATTTGACTATATTAATAAAAACTAAGCTATCATTGTAAAGGGTACAAACTGACAAAAGCTCTGAAATACTATACATATAGTCATAATAATGATTATATATGGCTCTACCATTTTTATTTTAATACCTATAAAACCATATAATTTAATTTCTGTAGATATTGGAGATCTGCATGAGATCATTTTAGTTTAGCTATTGAATAATTTCTCATAGTTAATATCTTTATCATCTTCAAAAATATTTGAAATTTTTTAAATCTTTAATAACGTAACACTATTGTTGTATTTTAAATTGTTATCTTTTCAGATTTTGATAAACCCTTACTTTGTTCTTCATCTTTCAAGTCACTCATTGTTGACAAAAAATTTCTCTCTGTATTCAAGGAGCTTCCCCGCCCCCTATCTCCTGTCATTTCTGGTCTCATTTATATTAAAAATCCTAGGCCAGTATGGCCACCAACAGTTTTATAAACAAGAGAATTTTTATAGTAGAGGCTGTAATTTGACATGCATTGAATGTTTTTGTTAATCTTGTTTTTAATCTGCTTACTTAAGTAACCAGGAGTTTGCTATTTGGGAGTTGTATGTGTTAAGAACTAAAAAGGACAATGTGTCTTTTACGTTTAACTTTGCAGTTGGATTTCTCTGTGTGTATTATAAAAATATGTTGCAACCTACCTTTTATTTTAAATAAAGATTCAAGCAGGAAGCAAATATAACTCAGTTTTAAATATTTCTTCTTATGTAATGTTTGAAGTACCTAGAATTCATACTTGAAAAAATAGAAATTTTGTTGTCAGGGAAATTGGGAAACATAGACACGTGAGTGTCCTTGCCCTCCTTTCTGGCCTAATAAAAAGGGTTGTGACCAGAGTTTGTTAGTAATCAATAGCAGTCTTACCCAAACCAGTTGAAAGACAGAGTATAACTTATGAGCCAAAAATAATAGTATTCCATTTCATTTTGCCTCCTCCTTACCTGGAAACATCACTGAAAAATGCATTTTCTGCATCTACAAATTATGGAACTACAAGCCTTGCAATAAATGAGAATAGCGCTCCCTCAGGCATCCCATGCCAAACTGGAGTGGGTACTCTTAAATGTCAACAGATTTGGAATTTTAACTAGAAGCAAGTAGTCCACAAGGAAGGTATAGGAAGGTGGGTTTTAATTCTGAGGTTATTGATATACAGAAGTCTTTATCCTAGGTTGGTGATTTATTACAGGGTAGATAGCAATTTTCTCACTGACACTTAAATAGAAGCTTTTCTCTTAAAAAAAAAAAAGTCACTTAGACATATAAAGAGTTTCACAAAGTCAGCCTGAAGCTAAACTCTCCTTTTGTCTTAATTGGACACGTATGTGGGGAATCCTAAAACATTCTTTTCAGAGTTCCTTGAGTGCATAAGCACAACTGCAAAACCCACAAGGACCCCATCCACACAGGAGACACCTGCTAACAGAGCTGCTGTGTATGGGCATGCTTCTGGGTGTGTGCCTGAGTGTGTATGTGCTTATTTTGTGTGAGTGTTTGTAGAACTGGTTAGTTATTGTCTTTTTAAAATGTTGACTCCAAAAAGCATTTCAGGGTTTTGTAAAACATTTTCTTAACATTTTTGGAGGCCTGGCACAAAAGTTATCATGTGTGCCAGTCCTCAAAACTTCTAAGTTTGTTTCTGGAAACTCTTATTTTGGCGGTTCAATTCCCTTCACTGGTTTGCTCAAGAAACCAGGAATTCTCTTGCATAAGTTAGCTTTTCTTCTGTATAACTGCTCTTGCTATTTTGTTTATTTTGAAATTGGCCGCATGTTGTATCACGACATTACATTTGTATGTAACATTCAGAGATGTAGCTTTTATTAAAAATGCCTTTAACTGAAACATTATTAAGGTGAATGTGATTATGCTCTGAAGACTTAGAAAGCACATGACATTTTGTAGTACTTCAGAAACCTCCATGCAGTACACCACTGTAAAGTAAGTCAGGCTGTTTTATCTCTCAGGTTACTTGGTGTCTAAACAAACAGGAATTGTTTTGAAAAGCATTTATGACTGGTTTACTTTGTTCCATCTGTGATAACAGAGATGGAAAATGCATTTGGACAGTGACTACATTTTTAAAGATTATTAAAGGCAAAATTTTTGTGAATATTTAAATATCTGTTCTTAAAGAATACTGTTAAAATTTTACTTAAACCTTTTTTTTTTCAATTTTATTTGTAAGTTTACGATCTTTAAGAATAGGTTAACTGATTTTTTTTTAAAGCCTTTATTTCACTGGCATGTTGACCACATTTTGCCAGAATTTATTATTGGAAACAATTGGAAAATGCAATTTCAAGGCAAATGAAACCTGAAATTATCAATCTCAATAAATGAGATTCATTTAAAAATAAATACAACTTACCAAATCATCAAAAAGCAATTTCCTAAAGCTCCTATAAAGGAAAGGAAGAAAAAGTGAACATTGTGAATCATCAATGGATATATTATTTTTCTTCTTGTAATGTTTGCTCAGACATTCAGAAATTGGGATATATTTTTGAATGGGATAGAACAAGTTTTTTTAGATTATTGAAGCACATGGAAAAATATTAGCATTTTATTTTCAGAAAAATACTGGAGTGTCTACCCATCTGCAGAGAATACTCAGTTAATTGATTTTTCAATATTTTAATACAAAAATTAATTTGGTTTAAATGAGAAAACAATATGACACTTTGAGTAAGGTAATACATTTTGAGTAAGGTTTTTCCTGTATTAATATATTTAAATATCATCAACTGCTTTACAACTGTATACAGTATACAGTATGTATTACAATTGTGGCTGTAAATTCACATCTTTCCAGTTATGAAGCAGTGAAAAGTACTGTAGCATTCACATAATTTAGAAAAGATTTATTGTAAATGTTTTGGCATGTAAGCACTGTTCTTTAGTCATCTTCCAAACATCTTTAACGGCCTCATCACCATCATCATGATATTTGTCCATTTTTTTGGATAACGGAATTTGAAGTCTATAGACAGATACTTCCTTTCTTCATTTAGCAGGAACGTTCCTGTGATTGTATTTATCTGACTACCCTTCGAAGTCCAGGTGTTACTTCTGTTTAAAAAATGTGAAGAAAAACAATGATTTATTTTCTTATCTGTTAAAAAATGTTTCTTCTGAAAGTGACAAAAAATGGAAAATTATTTCCAAACATTTTATTAGCCTTTTCTGTCTTCCTAAGATAGATTCAGCTGTCCTTTCAAAGAAAGTATGCTAGTCATTGTAGGGGCTCTTTATTCTTGATAATTAAATGTATGGTAGTTAAATTTCCATTGTTAAATGTTTATATTTTAATATATAAAGCTGACTTTAGAAATATTCTTAGGAATATATTATTCATATAATCCTAAAGGAAGGCTACATTGCTTTTACTAGCAATTCTGCACTTTTTTTAAGATTTAGTTTTTATTTTTATTGGAAAGTCAGAGAGAGAGAGAGAATCCTTCTGTTGAGTCACTCCCCAAGTGACCATAACAGCTGGAGCTGAGGCAATCCAAAACCAGGAGCCCAGAGCTTCTTCCACGTCTGCCACACGGTGCGGGGTCCCAACGCTTTGGCCCGTCGTCTGCTATAAACAGAGAGCTGTACTGGAAGTGAAACAGCCAGGACACAAATCAGTGCCCATTTGGAATGCCTGAGCATCAGCCCATAGCGCCCCAATAAATTGTAGTTTTAAATCCTGAAATGTTCCTAGCAAAATGGTTTAGCAAGCTAATCCTCTGCCTGCAATGCCAGCATCCCATTTAGTCACATGTTCCAGTTCCGGCTGCTCCATTTTTGATCCAGCTTCCTCCTCATGGCCTGGGAAAACAGTGGAAGCTGGCCCAATACCTTGGGCTCCTGCAGCCATATTAGGGCAGGAAGAAGCACCTGGCTTTCAGCTCCAGATGAGCTCAGCTCTGACCACTGCACTCATTTGGGGAATGAACCAGAGGATGGAGGATCTCACACCCTATATCTCTTCTCTGTAAAAATCTGCCTTTCAGATAAAAATAAGTAGATGTTTTAAGAAAAAAGCTGAATTTTAATGTGATGTTTATTCTCTGGTATGTTACCTATACGTAAAGGAAGTATAAGTAAGTATAGTAGACCAGTGATACTTGTATTGAACATTCTTTTTCATTGTTGCTATATTTTCTATTATGATTTTACCTACAATAATAAACTTAAGTTGAATTAAATTAAAATTTTCAGAACAGTTTCTACAGTAATTAGAAGTTAACTATTAAAATCAATCAAACTTTACACTTGAAATTAATTGATCATTTTATTCCCACATGTCAAAAAGTCTTGGGAATTGTGTGGGGTATTTTTGTATATTTATAAGAATTTTATTTTAGCTGTTTTGAGATTGGTACCATGATTCACTAAGAAATAACAAAAGTGTTACATGAAATGAAATATTGCCTATTTTGAGAGCATTTAGCAATTTTTCTCTTTTAATGTCTCTGAAATTGTTGACCTTCACCTTAATGGCACAGCAATACAGAGTTAGATCACATTTCAAAAACAAAAAATTAATCTGTGAGTGTTCAGAAATTTGCATTATTAGGATGGACATTTGGTGCAGCAGTTAGGATGCTGCTTAGGATGCCTGCATTCCATATTAGAGTGCCTGGATTTGAGTCCCAACACCACTTTCATTTCCAGCCTCCTGCTAGTATATACTTTGGGGGCTCTAGGTGCTCGTGGCTCACACGGATGAGTCCTTGCCTCCACGTTGGGCATCCAGACTGAGATCCAGCTTGAGTTCAGCCTGTAGCACTTGGGGAATGAGCCAGCAGGTGGAGATTGCTCTCAGATAGTTTTTTTCAAAATAAATTTATATTAGCTTTGTAAAAAGACTTTATGTGTTTCAGTTGGTAATGCGACAACTGGATTGTCCTTTTTTTTTTTTTTCAAAAATCACACACAACTGGACTTGTTGGTAAATGAGAATCTAGTATACCCATGTCTGTAAATACCAGCTTTACATAAATATGTTCCCTAGTACATTATCCCACTTTATTTTACATTTAACAGAACTTAGTTTTCAGTTGTATCTTACCTTTATTTATGTGTTAAAATTTTGAATTTGTCTTTCTTGAGTCTCATTTTCTTTGATTACAATTGTATTGTCTTTCATCCTTGATTTACTTAAGTTTTTAGAAAAATATGTCATGAAACTAGGCTGAAAGAACAGACTATCTCCCAGAAACCTACTAGGAAATGTTAATATCAAATTTGGGGGGAAAATGACAGCTTTAAAATTGGCCTTTGATTCAAAGTGACTACCAGCTGCACCAATGTACTTATAGTATTTAATCTGTAAGAATCTCAGTTTCTTCATCTTAAAAATGGGGATAACTTCATTGTAAGATTTTTGAAAGTATTCAGAGAATGGAATTGAAATGTAAGGTACATACTTAATGCCTTTCACATACAGTATGCTAAATGCAGTTACCCAGGTAGAAATGGCCTCTTGACTGATACCACAGATTACTGATACTTCAGATTACTGTAATGTCTTTTGTACCAGATAAGAGGATCTCTCAACCCTTTGTATCCTGCCACTTTAGGTAGGTATAATAAATGTCTTTTATTAACAAAATTAGCTATTACCTTTTTCTGGTTATTTGTATTTGTGTTACCATTTTTCAGCAATGTGGGTTACTTTTAGTTTAGTATAACAAGCATATTATTCAATTTACTTCAAATAATTGTAGAAAATATATCAAACATTTGATGTTATCGTTTTAAAAATCTAAGCTAATAAACATGTAACTATTAAGTGATAACTCTAGTGTCATCTAAATGTAGTTATCTGTCATAAGCAAGTGAAGTTTTAGAAATCTCTTTCTATACACTTAACGAGAGTACTATGAAAGTAAATAGTTCACACCCATACGCACCTCCTAGTTACACTTTCTGTTAGGAGTGGATAGCAGTCAGATGAGGAAAGAAACAAAGGTAGCATATCAAGTTTCTGTGTTTGAGGTAGAAATACTTCATGCCTTTACATAAACGTTCTCCAAACCAGTCTGGTTTCATAGCAAAAGGTGGGTTCGCCAATACAGGCAACACAAAATGAGTGCTTTCTCAGTGTTTGTAATTGTGCTCTTTCAAAGGAAATTACTCCTCCAGGTTTATTCTTTAAGACAAGAAAGGGCTAAGATGGGACATAATACAAAAGCAGAAGAGCATTTCTTGCCACTTTTAGACAGGTCCTTGGAGTTGTGGAATTCCCTGCCTTTGTAACTTCAGAGTATTTCCTTAGAATAAGTTAAAATACTGTGGGGTCAAGGTGGGAGTCCATATTGTTGTGATTTGTGTAGAGTTACAATAAGAATAAAATCTTGGGGTTTGTTTGAATGTCCTGTGTATTGGCTAACAAATATAATAGAGCTGTGGTTGTGTTCTGTAATTTTTAATGGAGATGTATATGCAGTTGTGTATAAGATGTATGAGCAGACTGGATTATGTTAAGCATTTCCTATAACCAGAATATACATATTAATACGATTTTTATGTTTTGTAGTCTATCCCAGCATTCAGATAAAATATCTGTGGATTCACACATATATTTCTGTCCCGTCCCCCTACATTCTGTCTCCACGCCCTCCTCGTCCCTCCACCTTATGTCAAAGCTTGTGGTCCTTTTCCATCCATGTACTAAAAGGTTTCTTTGTAAACCAGGCCATTTGTCCATCATTGTTTGGGATCCAAACAGTGGTAAGATACCCTGTCACCGATCCCATGTGCTAAGAATGGCAGCTCCTCTCCGGACAATTGGCGGGGGGACTGAGAAATATTCCTGAGAGGATTATTTAACCTTTCAATTTAGAGGGCACAAAGCCTGGCTGATTAATGAACTTTCTGATGGGTGCTGATAAGCGGATCTGTTTCTTTATTTTTCCTAAAAGTGATTCCTTCTCCTGTCCATATTACTATAATCTTAAACATAAAATGTGGCAAATAGATTAAAAAACAGCACTAAAGAGTTTATCTGGCTGGCAAACTGAAGGAGCTAAATTAAAATTGGTAATGACAGCAGTGACTCAGCCTCATATATGGTTTTAAAATGCACTGTGTATTTTGAAGAGACTTATTCTCCAGCTCGGCTGGTAATGACTGCTTTTGGTGTGCACAGTCTGGGGCTGGCTTCTGTTATCCCCACCCCACGCCACCCCCTCCCCTCCAAAAAATGAGTTGTGTTATCTGGATGGCTGCAGACACATACGCAGCCCCCTTTCTCACTGCATGGGCAGACAAGGTCGATAGCATTACAAGGTATTTGTGGCAGTGCTTGTTTCAGTTTTCAGAGCTGCCAGTTTCCAGGCGGATTTGAATTACAAAAGAAGAAGCTGGCATGAAAATTGAAAGGTTTTATCGGCTGGTCTGAAGCCTCATAGCACATTGCTTATTTATGCAGTCCATTTGCACCAGGAAATATAAAAAGGAAATACATTTTTAAAATAAGGCCATAAAGACCCAGATATGTTTAAGATGGCAAATAAAATATAGATACCTATAATATCTTTCCAGGAAACGATTTTCACTTAATGTTGCACATTACTTCAGAAGAGCATTTATGTTGCTGTCATAAATTTGTGCGTTTGTGTCACTATGTAGGTAGTCTCTGGGGATTAAGAAGGAAGCCTTTGCTAACTTACTTTAAAATTAAAATAGACGGAGGGATAGCGCTGCAGTTTGAGAGCTACATTGGAAATATTTAAATAGGGTGGTAAATTAAACTTAAACTAACATTTTTTTGCATTCCATGTAAAATTAGCTATGGCCCAGTGAATAAATGCCACTACCTTTAAAGAAAATTGGGATGCTTTTTAAGCCATGACGATTTGGAGTATCAGAGAATTACTATGACCCTTACTGTCTTGCATATGTTCATTGTTCTCTGCTTATTGAGATTTTAATTTCTTGTTGAGATTTGGGGGGGGAGGAGGTCTTATTAACCAAAAGGAAAATTATAAATTAGTAAGTAAGTGTTCCTTTGTATAAAGCTTGCACTTTTACTTTAGTCTTCAAATAAGTATATATATACATTTACCTCATGTTTTAACATCTATTCAGATAACTTTACCTTAGTTTTGATTTACTGAGAGAGATACATTCATGCAACCCCTTTAATTCTTAATTATATAAAATGAAGAGTATACAGAAATACAGCAGTTCAAGATACTGAATAACTACTGGCTCTACCATTGGTTATTTGCCACCTTACAACTCATTGGATTGTAAACAATGTGGCAAAAAGAGAGGAGAACTTGATTGTATGTAGGAAATATCAAATCAGTAAAAGTAATGCTCCTTAGTCTGCTACAGTTTAAGAGTCCATTTCCCAATAAAGTGAGTTATTCTCATCTAAGTCATGAGAGATGCAAAGTTTGGTCTGGTACGTCTCTCATGTTTTCATGACCTGGACTAATTACTTCATGTAGTTGTTTTTTTTTCCACCGGAGAGAATATCAAAAGCATGCATGTCTACTGCATGCTAATGATGTGCTGTACATTTTTTAATGAATTTTCATAAGGATTTTTCTACGTAGCATGTGTGGCTTAATGATGTAATCACCCGATAGACTAGAAAATGCTCCAAAGGAGACGTTCCGGTCTGTTGTGTACATAATACATGTTTCAAAAATCTGCCTAATTAAGGAATTACCCAATGGATTGGAAGTCTGTTGGGTATGTGACATAGTTTTTTCAACACATTAAAAAAAATACTGTGTATCATTTTTATGTATGGATTTGAGTGCCATTTCTAGGATATGGAAGAAATTAGCAATGTCCAATAGAATACAAATTATTTTTTTGTGTATGTGCTGGGAAAAAAGATAGAATTTTTTAAAACTTTATAAAGGGAGTTTTGTTTCAAAATAATTTCAAAGTTTTTAGCATGGGGAGAAATTTCTCACAGTAGCCTTCAAATACTGTGAATATTTGCTGGATCTTTGTGCTAACGAGTGGAAGGCTTTGTCCGAAACCATAGGCTTGGAGTTGAAAACACAGGTGAGAAAAGACTTCAGAGGGAGGGGAAGAACATTCTTAAGAGTAGAAAACTATGTTTTAATTAGTAAAAGTGATTATATATTCCATAAAGTAATGAGCTTCAACTAGGTCCAAGCTCTCATTGGATCAAAGTCAGTTCAGATAAGGGCAGCTCAAGGTCACAGAGGGAGATGCCCAATAGATTCATTTGCATAAAAAATTACTGTTAGAAATAGGACACTGTGGCTGCTTTGGCGTTTTTGATCTCTTGGCCTTTGTCATGGAGATTCCTAGTAGTGAAGGGAGTAAGGCCAGTGTCCCAGATAATGATTAACTGTTTTAATGGCGTTCATTCATTCATTCCGCACTAACTACTCATGCAGAAAAAAGGGTTATGTAAAATGACATTAGAAGAAAATCATTTGTAATCGTTGCATCGGGCTGCACTTTGAGGAGACATTAGGAGTAAATCCGTGGCGTGGTAGGCTTATGCTTTATCTTCTGATATTTACTGAGTTTACTGGTGCATGAAAAGCTTTCAGCAAGAATAGCAGATGGGATGGACCTTTCATAGGTAATGCTATCTACCAGGTTATTACTTCTATATATTGATAGTAAAGTAATCTCCAAGATATCACCCTACAAATATAGATTATTTAAATGTCTGTAACCAAAAAAACATCATCTACCTTCACAAACAGTTTGTTTGATATCCATTGGGTCAAAGTCTATAGACAATTTTTAAATTTCTAAAAACTACATTCATTCTCATATATTTTATTTTTTGTTAACATGGGCATGACAGCCCTAAACTGAGAAACAGTTGACACATTCTGCTTTAAATTAAACCTTTATTATGAGTTAAAAGTAATAAAAGGCATGCTCTGGAGTAGAAATATTGAATCAAAGTTTGTATTTCCATTATTTTTTGAAAGTTTAAAGGTTTTTCTTAGCTCGTAGCATGAAAAATTGTCTACTGGAAGTCATTATATTTTCCCTACTGTGTTCTAATACCAAAATGGTTCCTAATTAGGTAAAAATCTAGATTGATTTCATTCTTGTTAACTTCTCTTACATGTTAGTTTATTAAAATGAGAGAATATAGTTTGTCATGGCATTTGCTGATTGTGAAACAGTTTAGACTTCATAAAAATATGTATGTTTTTCCTATTTTTATTAGTAATAATGAAAGTTTTTACCTACTGGCATTATTCAGATTGTGTGACCATCCAAATTTTTGCATTTCATTCAGGAGTTTAAAAGATTAGTGAGACTATGTTTGAGATAACTTTAAAAATAAAATAACAAGTGTCTACATGAAACATGCTTTCAAAAATCTTGATCACAGAGAAACTTTTCATCCCTAGTATTGTAAGACTCAATTTGTGTTCTCTCTGTATTACTAATTTTTTCCTGGTTTTCCTGTCTTTGTGAGGTAGGGGAGACATGAAGGCAGCCATATTATTAATATACTCTGTTTAGTCAAGCATGTTTTTAGATTAGTTTTTCTTAGTGACATAAAAATTTTTCCCAAAATATTGTTATTATCAATATCTTAAATTTATTGAATGCTTTTGATGGGCTTATGGTTCATATATATTGTCTCGTTGTTCATTCATTGATATTTATCAAACTTCATGGTCCTGTTTCAGGAACTGAGGTAAAGCAGTGAACAGAAACAATTCCAAGTACCTGCTCTTACAGAATTTGCTTTCTCTTTCCTCAGGGGGATAGGGGTAGCAATGGCTAGAACAGAGGTGATAAGTACTGTGGAGTGGCTTTTTTTCTTCTTGTATATATAAGGGAATTGGGCGAGGGAAGCAAGATAGAAGGTGTAATTAGAGGGAACATCTTACTGAAGGAAGTGACATTTGAGCCAAGGTGTGAAGAAGGTGAAGGAGTACAACAAATTAGGTTGGTTGGAAGAAAGTGGGATGGTTGATACAAAGTTCTAACATGGAAATTTGTGGGGAATGTTTAAAGAATAACAGAAAAAGTTTGAATGAAAAGTTTGCAGTGAGAAAAGGTAGTGAGAGATGAGGTCAGTCTAGTTGGGGGAGGCAGATTGTAGGTTGTTTTGAGGTTTTTGCTTCCACCATGAGATTAGAAGCCATTAGTTAATTTTTTTTCTGTATTATTATTACCTGAGAGGGATAAAGAAAGCTACAACTACTGTATGCTAGTTCATTCCTCAAATAAGTGCCTGTAAATACTTGTCCTGTACCAGGTAGAAGTCAGAAACTCAGTGCATGTCTCCACGGGGATGACAGGGACCCAACCACTTGACCTGTTTCCCATGATGTGCATTACCAAGAAGCAATCACCAGGAGCCAGGGCTCAATCTCAGGCACTCCATGTGGGACAGTGTAACTGCTAGGCCACATAGCTACCAACAGGAGGGGGTTTTAAGTTGATGAGTGTTATATTCTCATTTATAAGATAGAAAGATCACCCTGTACTAAGAGTAATCTACAGAGGAGCAAGGTTAAAGCGGTTAAAGCAGAGAGACCAGTCATGAGGCTCATGAAATTGTCCAGATAAGAAATAATGGTCAGATCAAGAGAGCTGTGTACAAAGGAAAGAAATGGATTTTACAGAGCTAATGAGCTTTGCTAATGCTTTGGGTATGAGGTATATGCAAGAGAAAAGTCAAGCATATCGATTTTTTTCTATCTAAACAACTAGAAGGATGGAGTTACTAATAATGAGGTGGGAAAGATAGGAGGAGGAGCATAGCTGAGGGTGGGAGAAAAGCTAATTTTAACAAAATTGGACATCAAATAGACACATGAGTCTGGAGTTGCGTGATCAAAGCTGAAAAGAGAACTTAGAACTTGCTTTCTCCTTGCCCCGGGGATAGGGTTAGGAATGGCTGGAGCATGAATCAGAATTTTTCTGTAAAGGCCCAAATAACATGATTTTAGTTTGACAAGCAATATAATCTCTGTCATAACTCTGGCCTGTTGAAAGCAGCCCTTGAAAATCTGTAAACTTACATGTGTAACTCTCTTTTAAAGTTTCATCTGCAGACACTAAAGGTGATTTTACATAATTTTCACATTTGAAAACTATTCTTTTGTCACCCTTTAAAAATGTGAAAAAGCCACTCATACTTTGTGAGCCATATAAAAATGGTCAATAGACCAAATTTGGCCTGTAGCAAAGTGATAAATTCTAGGTTATTGACCTACAGATATATAGAGGACCAAGCAAAAGAACCCTGGCTTCATACAGCTTGCATTTAAAAAATAAATAAATTTGTTTTTGTTTTTGTTTTTCTTTGAAAGATTTTACAGAGAGAAGGTCCACCCAGAAATGGCCACAACAGCAAGAGCTAAGCTAATCTGAAGCCAGGAGCTAGGAAGTTCCTCCTAGTCTCTCAAGTAGGTGCAGGGGCTTGGACTTGGACAACCCCCTGTTGCTTTTTTTGGCAACAACCAGAGAGCTGGGCCAAAAATGGAGCAGCCAGGAAACTAACCGGCATCCACGTGGGTGCCAACGTCACAGAACAGAGGATTAGCCTGCTCCAGCCCCCAGCTAGCTTCCTGACAAGAGTAAGGAACCCTGGAGTGGAAACAGGTGATGGTATTCCATAAAGGTGACCTTCACTTTGAGAGGAGGCAGAGGGGATGAGCTTCTGGAGGGTCGGGCAGTACAGTAACTTTCTTTGTACTCTGTGCTCCTAAAGAGAAGCTGGAAATGCTGTGAGGGGTACAGGTGTCCTCATGGGAAAGCCTCTACTTATATCCATGCCATTTCAGTTAAGTTCCAATTTCTAGATATTTTTTCCAACTCCCCATCATTACTTCCTGCTTTTTATAAAAAGGATCCAGGCCAATGGAATTGGTTATTTCAGGGAAATAACTATATTTTCCTTTTGATGAATGAATCTTGCCTCTAAGATATCACATATTTGCACAAACACAAATAGAGAAATTATGGATACCGATAAATAAATTTCCCACAGAGCACTAACAGTCACCAACAAGATCTTAAATACCTACAATTAGTTTCAATTCCTTTACTAGCTTCCTATGCTATTTAAAGTAAATCCACTATTCTTTACCATGATCTGTCAAGCCTTCAGTGATGTATCCACATCCCTGTTACTCTTCCTTCACCTGCAACACTCCCAAGTTTACATTCTTCAAAATCTGAAATAGGATAAACTTGCTCTTAGAACTTTGTACTACCTGTTCCCTGTGGCCTGCTATTCCTCAGGCTTTTTCTTATGATAAGAAGGGATTATTCCAGTGAGGGGTTTTTCCTGACAACCCATGTCACTATTCTGATTTCACGTTACTATCTTAATTATGTATCGCTCTTTAATTTTGTGTGTGTGTGTACATGCACTGGTTTTATTCATCTGTTTTCCACCAATGGAAGTGGGATTTTGTCTTGCTTGCTTCTCAATTATCCAATCCTAGAAGAACATATGATAACATATTAGATACTCAGAAATAAATTTTAAAATAAATGTATGAAAGAATTCACACATGTACTTATGCCATGTGTTCAGCACTGTGAAGGCATGCTTGGACTTACTCTTTCTGTTCTCTTTGCTTCTTCACAACCTGATTTTTCTATAAAGTCACATATGTTCTGTTCCTCAGCATCTTTCTACATAGTAATAACCCATTACAGTTTAACATATGCCTCTCTGTCCTTCAGGCGAAACTACTTACAATAGTTTTCAGTTGTCAACAACTTCCCAATTGCTAAGTCCAATGAATTTCATAGTGTCATCTTATGTAACACATCAGTAGCTTTTAACAGCTTCCTCCTTGAAAAATTACCTTTTCTGCCTTTACATCCATTTTGTGTCAAATTTTAAAATATTGCAAAAGAATTGGGTATTTGGTACAATGGGTAAGGCACCAGTTGGGATCGTTGTATAGCGTATTGGAGCCTCTTGGTTTGAGCTCTAGCTCCATCCAACTTCCCACTAATGCACACTGGGAAGCAGCACATATGGCTAAAGGATTTGGGTTCCTGCCACAATTGAAAAACAGTGATTTTTAAGAAAAAGAAATTTTTAAAAAGATGATTTAGTTATTTGAAGGCAGAGTTTCAGAGAAATTTTCTACTTCTATCAACTATCTGCTTGGGCCACACCCCAAATGGCCACAATGGCTAGAGCTGGTCCACTCCAAAGCCAGGAGCCCAGAACTTCTACGCCTCCCACATGTGTGCAAAGCCCCAAGCAGTTGGGCCATCTTCCACCACTTTCCCAGGTACATTAATGGCGCCAGATCAAAAGTGGAGCATATGAACTACATTTAACTAGAAAGTGTATGACTTTGTTAGTTGCCTTTTTCAATGTATCCTAATGGGTCATAATGGTTGAAGTGATAAATTTTATTTTGTATATGATCATATTTTTTCATGATCATTTTCAATAGAAAAGAATGTTGAAGGTTGTTATTTTATTCTAGTTTTTCATTTTAGTAAGCAGGAGTTGAAAGTAAAGTTGCTTAAAGAATATCTTTAGAACCTTTGTATTCTTTTCCTTTATTGTGACAGTAAAATCCCACCAGGCACCTGTTCACAGCATCAAACAACAAAATGAGTTGATAGACTAACCCTCTTTATTAGAGGTTCCCAGTAAAGAACCTAAGAAATAAGCTTATCCAAGTTTGTGCTCATCTTTTCTTCCAATACTAAGGTGGTGGGGGTAGGGATTAAATTTTTCTCTGCTTGTTGAAGCTACTGCCTGCTTGAGGGTGGCTCTGTCATCTCTTTTGTCTACTGTTTTGTTTGTAAAGATATGTTTGTTTGCTTGTTCAAAAGGCAAAGTTCTATATACTGGTTCTCTTGCCCCAAATGCCCAAAGCAGTGTGCCTGGGCCAGGGTGAAGGCAGAACTCAGAATTCCATTTGGGTCTCCCACATGGGTGGTCTTCAGGTCATCATCCACTGCCTTCCCAGGTTCTTTTGCAGGAAGCCAGATTTGGAAGCAATGAAGCCAGGACTAACCAACCTTCAGTTTGGGATGTAGATATGTGAAGCAGTGGCTAGACCCATTGTGCCACAACTCCTGCCCCATGATTTTTTGTTTGTGTGCATACAATTTAATAAATCAATTATATGTCATACACTCAAGTAAGTATCACCATGTTCAGTAAATAAAATTGCAAGCTGTCAGGCCAAGCATTGAGGTATGGCAGGTTAAGCCACTGCTTGTGAGGCAGGTATCAAATATGACCACTGGTTTGAGTCACCCTAGTGCTTGAGTCCCTGCCACCCACAGCAGAAGCTCAGGTGGAGTTCTGAGCTCCTGGTTTGGCCCGGCCTAGTCCCAGCCATTTCAGCCATTTGGGAATGAATCAGCTGATGGAAAATCTTTCTATATACGTATCTCTCTCTGTCCTTCAGTTACTCTGCTGTTCAAATAAAGTAAATCTTTAAACAAGAGAAAGTTGCAGCTCCTAACCTTGTGTATTCTGCATTCTCCTCATTGAAGGGATCACCAGTGTGGTTTGTTTGTGAATGATTTCTTTGTTCGTCTTTGTAATTTTTCAACTCTGTATGAATCTCTTCTTGATCTGCTGCCTTCTACTCTTTGTACTCTGGCACTGATCCTAAAATTCTTACGCTACGTTTATTTTTACCCTGAACCATTGTCACTTTCAACAGTTGTTTCTTGGTCTTACCACCCTCATTGACACTCCTCTCTGAGCTCTCTAACTGTGCTGTCCTGTATCTCTATCATTTAACCCTTTCTTCCCTCTCCTCTCCACAGACCTTTGGATCCTGTAAAGGTTACTGTCTCCAGGATTTCCATTCTTAGTCCCCTGCCACTGCACATAAAGCTCTTCAGAAGCAGTGTTTCTGAGAAATCCTTGACTCTCTTGGAAAGAATAAAGTTTAATTTTTTCCTAACATTTATTAAATATTCACAAATATTCACATTGCAGATCAAACCTGGACCACCCAGAAAGCCCAAGACTCCTTCTGGACAGTCAGCCTTAGTGTATTGTTACAACTGTGCACAGAAAGGCCATTATGGACACGTAAGTTTGAATTTTGCGCTTAATGCATTCTGTTGGCAAGTAATGGTTGCTAAAGGATGAACTCAAAAGGAATTTAACTCTGCATGCTTACTTGTTTTTAATATAAATTAGCATTCTGAGGAGTGAAATGTAATTTCAACTAGTTTATTTCTTCCTTGCCACAATAACAATTTATCAGAGCGTACTTTTCTATTTTAGATGCATATGAGCAAGTTAGGCTAAAACAAATCTTGTTCACAAAATTAATCAGACAAGTAATAGTATGATAATAATGCTCATGTGTTCTTGCATTTATATCTGACATAGCCACATCGTGATTTTAGATCTCTCATTTAGTTCACCTTCTTTGGCACCCTGTTCAATTCAGCCTTCATAACTCACATACAAACCTTTATGACTCAACAGTGGAAAGGCAGAGGTGGTCCCTAATTGACTTTCCATCTACCCCATGAATGCCCAAATTTCCTATCCAAGTAAAAAGGGCAAAAAAGTTCAAGGTTTAAGCATCAAGGTTAAAAGCAGGAGAAAACTTTTCACTTTGTGATGGGCATGAGATAGTATATTTAGCATGAAGCCAGCAGCTCATCCCAGAGAGAGAATACAGCAAGAACAGACTTAGACCCCATTTACTTGGGGCAGTCTGTGTTCAAATGAGAAAAGACAGTGGCCAGGAAGGAGAAAATCCTTACTTGAATATGCCTTCCCAGTCCTCTGACAGCCAAGGTAGACTATTATCACATCAGATCTGATGGTAGGGACAGAAAGCATCCAGAGGCTTGAGAGTCACTTGACGGGCACAGGGATAAAACAGGTGGATTGGGTTGTGTGATAGGTCACTTCTTGAATTCCAGTCATTACACTAGTCAAGGAGAATAAAAACTGCAGGGAGAGTCCATCGTCAGATGAAATTTATCTTCCATATTGGGGCATAGAGTATGAAAGCTAGGTTAAGGCATCCAGCCCTGGTTTTAATCTTTGCACTGCTACCAACTTCACTGTTTGACTTGAGCAACCCATGTGATTTCTTTGGACCCCAGTTTATCTCAGGAAGAAAAGATCTCAGGGCTGCCATTTGGATGCCATTCCCAGTGTGATCAAATTCATAGAATGATGATACAGATGGAGAGATCCTGTAGTACGCTTATTTCACTTTCATGGATTTCACATTGAAATCCTAACTAGAAAAGGTTTCTTTTTAAAAATTATCATCTCCAGATCTGCTTCTACTGTATGCATTCATCCTTGCTCCTAACATGCAGATGTTGCCAATGCCTTTTAGGGAACATATTCATATAAGCAGCCCACTGCCATGCAAATCACATAGAAGTATGATTTATGCTTGCTTTCCTCTTTAAAGCAAAGGGGTACGATTTCAGCATTTATGTTTGTTCAATTAAATAAAAACAATTAGAATTGGATGGTTACTGCTTACTAGTCCCTCCTGTTAACGTAGATAGGAAATATATTAAAAGCATTTGGAATTTATCCTTGAAATCTAGATTTAGATAATTTTTAATTTACAATAAAACAAATTTGGCAGCCTCATCATTGCCATAGATGAAGAACTCTAGATTATTCACACTAATGAAGAAGATCAGTGGTGTGGCTAATCCAGAACAGTAGATAAATTATATAGCCAACTATCAATTGTCTGTGCTAATGGAGAGGACCAGTGATGTGGATAATCAAAATATAATTTACATTTAGCTTTGGGAAACATTTCTAGTACCTTATAGCTCTGTGAAGTCACATCAGTCTAGACCATACAGGATCCAAATAGATTTGTGCAGGTGGTTCAAGATGTCTGAGGACTGCTCTTCAGTTTCAGAAATCCAATCTGAAATCTTGTCTTAGAAAGATGATCTAAGATAGACCTGGTTGGGAATACAAGAGCAGTGGTAGTCATTATACAAAGAGACTACTCTGAAAATGCATGAGAGGGTGTTACACTTAGGGTGTTCTGAATATGAAATTTCACATTAAGTTGTATGTTCTCATATGTATTATCAGTGTGCCTTTGCCTTGAGAACAGAATCACAGACAGCATTTTATGACAGTATTTCATTATGATACCAAACAGGTTTGCTTTGCACCCTCTAGGACGGAAAAAAAACTCAAGCAATTCAGAAAGCTACATAAATTAAATCTAAAGATAGTAGGACAGAAATAACAGAGTCAAGAAACAAAGCAATAGCATCAACAGAACCAGAAGCTGATTCTTTGAAAAGTCTTTTTCAGAAGAAAAGAGAGAAGAAAATCTACTCAAAGAACAACAAAAGTGAATAATCAATGAAATGTATAAATAAGTTAAAATACAGTAATTTTTAATTATAAAAAAAATGAAGTTCAAAGTTAAGCCTGAAAATCCAAATGAAATAATTCTCTAGAAAAATATAAACTAAATTGATTACAGAAAAACAAACCTATATGAATCAATCCTGTTAAAGAAGTTGAATAAGTGATCAAAATTATCCCCTTTGAAACATACCAGTTGTGCCTCTGTAGATAAGTTTTGCCAGATTTTTTTTCAGAAATATAATCCAAAGAAATACAACATAAGTTACCTTATAAAGTTATTATAACTCAAAGCCATTCCAAATATTCATGTAATGACATCATTCTTGTAGAATCTGACAGCTAGAAATTTACGCTGGAGTTAATTCGAATATTCATTAATAGCTTAAGAGCATAAAAATAGAATGGCAGACACCGATTTTATCAGTGTTAACTCCAAATGGAAAGAGAGGAAAGAGAACCAAAAAGGAGGGGCTTCTGTTATATCAATAATGTTCTGATTCTTGTGTTGAAGAGAATAGAAGTTACAGTAAAATGTTATGATTTGATGTAAATGGTAAATGCAGATTATTTTCTGTAAAAGTATATTTTCTATATAAATATATTATTTTCTATACTTAAGTGGATATTTAGGATTATTCCCAATTTTTTTACTGAAAATTAAAAACACATTTCACTACCAACCTGGTCACATATCTGTTAAGTCCATTGTGTAACAAAAACCAAGGTAATAATAATTCAAATAAACCCTGTAGATATTTTTACAGAATATGTGATGTCTTAATTACTTGTTAACACTTAGCTAAGAAATACCCAACATTTATAAATATGTTTTGTACAAGATGGCAGAAAACAGAAATGGGAAAGTTTCAAAAAGAAGCCTCCTTGAAATAAAAGGGTGTTTCAGAGATTTGTGTCACAAATCACAATGAATAAAACCTACGTGTGGAGGGGTTCAAGCCAAAGGGATGTGGATATGGGGCATGACTGCCACAGGAAGGCCAGAATCATGAGAATAGGCAGCTGTCCCGGGGAAATGAGAGTTCTGAGCCCATCTTATATGGGGAGAACAGAGGCTTCCCAAAGAAGTCGCAAAATTACCTAGGAAGATACAGCCCTCACCATGCCAGCCATTAGAATTCCTACTGTTGTTAGTAGTGAAACCTGAGTTAAACTAAGCTTGCAAACTCCCTGTGTCTAGAGCAAAGGGCTAAGAGTTTACCCTCTACCTGTTGAGGATGAAAAGAGATGAGAGAAGCATTTGATGAAAGGCTTCTAGAATAAGCAAACAAGGAAAGGACTACCAATAATCCAAGGCTAAGTAAAGCAAATGCTCAAACATAAGTACAAAGCAAGTGCATTTAGAACCCACTCCTTGATTCTGATGACTCAGAAAATGGGAAGGGATACCAGGAAGTGAACATATGTTGCAATATGCATCTCTACTCTTGCATAAAAGGAGGATCCCAATGAAACTGTTAAATATATCTCGGTGATTTAATACTAGATTTTCTTCCATTGCCTATACCTGCAAAGGCATGCTACACTTAAATAGCAGAATGTTAAACTTGTAACTTTTACTAACAGACTATACTACTGTAATAATATGGGGGAGGATGATGGGAGGGGAAAATGAAGAGGAGGAAGGGAAGGGGGGAAATCCCTATACCTACAAAACTGTATCATGGAAAATAATAGGGATTTAAACAAAGGAGAAAAAAGAAAATAAGGATTTTATAGTTAAAAAGGAAATCAGGAAACCCCAGGCTTGGAAGAATAGTACGTCAGCACAAGTGGGTTGTAGCCTGGGTGACCTTCTCATCCTTTGGTAAGGACCATGTCTTGTAGCCCAGCTTGAGGTTCTGTGTGGGGGGTGGGGGGTATCTCCAGTTATCATCTAGAAGCTTGCAGAAAGGTTTTCTAAACAGTATGGCCCGGTGACTTCACAATTTCAAATGCAATTTGTAGGAGTGTACAGAAAGAAGAATGTTTAGCCAGACGTTTCCAACATCTCCATTTATCCTGTATTATGATGACAAATATGAAATTCGGGAGAGAGAACAGAGAATAAAAAGAAAAGTAAAAGGTATGTCACTAGACTTATCACTTTTGACATTTATAGTAGTTCCTAAATTGCTGAACTTTCTCTTTTTTGTTTGTTTCATTATCTTTGCTATATAGAGTGGGGAAGGGAGAGGAGAGTGTCATAGTCATTGAAAGTGTTTTTTACAGTTGTTATTAAAACGTTCTTCTTGATCTCCAGAAACCAAGTGCCTACATCAAAAATTCCATCTTGTAATCTATTCACAAAAAGCATTTTTATCACATAGTGATCATTTTAGAAAATACACAGAGGGGCTGGCGTTGTGACACAGTGACCTAAATTACTGTGGCATCCCAAGCCTGAGCACTGATTTGAGTCGTGGCTGCTCTGCTTCCGATTCAGCTCCCTGCTGATGCACATGGGATGGCTTGAGAGCCTATGTCTGACCTACGGGGAGACCCAAATGGAATCCAGGTTCCTGACTTCACCCAGAGCAGCCCTGGCCTTTGCAGCCATCTCAAGAGTGGACTAGCTGGAAGATAGCTCTCTCCTTTTCCCTTTTCTTCTGCCTTTTAAATAAATAAATGTATCTTTTTTTTTTAGAAAAAAAGTCCAGAAAATATTATCATCCATCAGTGTGTGCAGAATTTTAAAGACTCCCTTGATGTTTTCTTAACGAGTGATTATTTTTTTCCCTAAAGAAACTCTGCCCTGATAGGTGATCCTGGAGCTTCCTTAAAAAATCTTTTCTTGAGCCTGGCGGTGTGGCCTAGCGGCTAAAATCCTCGCTTTGAACACGCTGGGATCCCATATGGGCGCTGGTTCTAATCCCAGCAGCTCCACTTCCCATCCAGCTCCCTGCTTGTGGCCTGGGAAAGCAGTCGAGGACGGCCTAAAGCTTTGGGACCCTGCACCCGTGTGGGATACCCGGAAGAGGCTCCTGGCTTCAGATCGGCATAGTATCGGCCATTGCGCTCACTTGGGGAGCGAATCATCCGACGGAAGATCTGCCTCTCTGACTCTCCTCCTCTCTGTATATCTGACTTTCCAATAAATAAATAAATCTTTTTTTTTTTTTAAAGTGTTTTTGTACAAGCCACCATTGCAAGCAGAACTCCAGCCCCCAGTCACCTTGGGGGGTTATTTTTACTGTTGCTTACAGGTAGCAGGTGGTGGCTCAAGTGCTTGAGCCCCTGATACCCAGTTGAAAGATGGGGTTTCTGGCTCCTGGCTTCAGCCTGGCTATTGCTGCTGTTACAAGCTTTTGGGGGTGAACTGTGGGTGAAAGAACAATCAACCTCTCTCTCTTATAGGTGAACATAATAAATGGACATTCTTAAAGATATCTCTTTCCACCTTTGTTCTTTGTCACTATATAATTCAAGATGGTTTTCCAGGTTCCCTTTCTTGCTTCAGGACAAATAGTTTATTTTCCAAGTTGTTCTGAGGCTTTTGGCTTTGTTATTCTTTTTTAAACTCTGAGATCCAGTCTTTTTCATAGTGACAGAAATAGAGGAATTACTTCTCTCAGCTCTTGCATAGCTTACACATTATATTTAATACAGAATTTATTTCAGTTATACAAAAATTGTGCATTAAGACTATAAGTAAGCACCTGAATTAAAAAGAAATGAAAAGGAGACACATGGAAATGTTATCCAGAGTTTTAGTTTTTCCAAGTTTTCTATCATGAGCACTTTGCACCATCAGAGAACCATTTTTTTCTTCTGTTCTCTGTTGTATCGACATCTCTGTGGCACAAATCCGCCTTGAGATCCTCTGAGCTATTGCAGTATTTATTCTATGCTAAAAGTTTTTATTGGCCACTTTAACCTTCCAGGGTTCTGTTGATGTGTTATTTTGTATGTCTCATATAATCTCAGATCCCACCTGTACTTTATCAGAACAGCTACCACCAGATACTCCTAGTAAACGTGTCTAGTCCTGACAAATATAAATGTTAGATGTGGCACCAAAACCTCCAAGATACACACGTGCACACACTCACCAGCCAGTGATCCCCTACTCTGAAGGAGTTATCTCCTGGGCAGTTGGCATCCACCTGCAAGTACTGTGGACAGACTTTATCTCTAGGGGGTAATTGAAATGTCATGTCAGCCCAGCAAAGAGTCATTTTACACATCCTACTTCGCCTTATCTTCAAGGGTTCAGTTTATCACTGTAGGAACTAGAAGCAGTCAGACATGACTTTTCCTCACAAAGCTGATTACTGTCCTTCCTGGCCCTATCTCCATTGTTTAGATTATTTTAACTGTGTTGCGTAGAATCAATAAATAACTGTCATTGGGTTTCTGCATGTTTTCCATTTTTAGCAATCAGAAATATAAAATTCTAGCAGTTTAATTTTTTTCAATTTACTTTATAAAATTTATTTATTTTATTTTTATTGGAAAATCAGATATACAGAAAGGAGGAGAGACAGAAAGGAAGATCTTCCATCCAATGATTCACTCCCCAAGTGGCCACAGCAGCTGAGCTGAGCCAATCTGAAGCCAGGAGCCAGGAGTTTCTTCTAAGGTGTCTACCATGTGGGTATAGAGACCCAAGGCTTTGGGACGTCCTCGACTGCTTTCCCAGGCCACAAGCAGGGAGCTGGATGGGAAGTAGGGCAGCTAGGACTTGAACCAGTGCCTACATGGGATTCTAGTGCATGCAAGGCAAGGACTTTAGATGCTAGGCTGCTGTGCCAGGTTCCACATGGATTAATTTTTTAGAATACTATGCTGTTCACATGTTTAAGTGCCTAGCTTCCCTGTCTGCTAAGTTACTTGCAAATATATGGAGCTCTGTATGTACTGCCTACACATTAAACATGCAAAAATACTCTTGTATTTTCCAGAACTCCAGAAAAATGGGGATTTCCCAAGGCCATTCAAGAGACCTCATATGGAAACATCCAACAAGAAGCCGATGGATACAAAGAAGAGCCAGTGTAAAAGCAACAGGTGGCCTCGAGAAAGTAAAGAAATCCAGAAGGAACCAGTGAACAGGACCAGAGAGCAGCAGAAGCCTAGAAAAACTGACAGATATCATGAAGCAGATGAGGACTTTCCCAGGGGCCCAAAGAGCCACTCTTCTGTTGGTGGTTTTAAAACCCACAAGTCTCACAGATCTTTGCACCGTTCATCACACTTTCACAAGCCAAGAGAAGACAAGCTTCCCAAAGAGGGCAGGCGGGGCAAGCAGAGGGAGAGACGCACAGACGACGACAACGATAATTTGTTTCTTATTAAGCAAAGGAAAAAAAAATCTAAGCTGTGAGATAGCTTTTGACTGGGCTTCGTGTAGTTTTCACAACTATGGCATTTGGCAATACTTTGACTACACTTGAATTTTACTTTTTATTTTTTTAATTTCAACTATATCTAGAGTTCCTAAACAACAACCGTGAAGATCTCTGTTTTCTATAAGCAGACTCCAAAAGTTTGTGGAAGTGTCATTTAAAAATTTTCCATGAACTGTTTGAAACTCATTAGTATGTCCTATTAAGTAAAAAAAAAAAAAAAAGAAATTTAGACTTCTTTTGTTCCAATATGCCATTTTTTATTCAGAATCCTCGGGAGACTAAGAATTTTTATTTTCAAGAAAAATGTTTAAATATATTTTGAAAAAAAAATGCCCATTGCATATAGTTCATCTGCAGGGTGAGTGTTAAAATTTTTGTAGAAAGAGAATAAGAAGAATGCAGGGTTTTTTTTCAGCATAACTTTTTTTAAACCTTGGACTAGATACTTGCTGAAAATGTTCTTGCTTGTGAAACTGTTGACAGAATCTTGCTTTGTACAAACCATCACAGGCTGACTGTGAAGAAGAAGGTATCGTTGGAGCCCTGAAGAGGCAGAAAACTGGGCAGTATGGCAGCAGTAAGGAATGTCCCAAGACAGCTTCCCTGAAACCAGTGAAAAAGAGTCCTCATAAATTGTAACGTAATCATAATGACATGGTTTTTACCATTTTCACGGCCACTTTTCAGAACTGTCATTCATGTAAAATCGAATAATACCCAACTTAAATGTTATTCTTGTTTCCATAGCTTTTTCTTGACTGCCACAAAGTTGTACAGAATTTTTTGCATTTGTGAACCTTTTATACTTATCAAAACCTAATGCTAGAGAAACAAAAATAAAATGTCTAACATGAGTAAATAAAATTTTTGTCTTACTATGTAGAAAAGTAGTAAGGGTTTAGGTGAGAGAGATTGGACAAGTGACTAAAGTTATAAAATCACCATAAACTAGAGTCAAAGTATCCTTTTTATCCAGTAAGTTAGATAAAATGAAAGTCGATTAAACAGGAAGATTTCACTTACGGCACCAACATCACCTAATAGGTACCATTTCGAATCCCAGCTGCTCTGCTTCTGATCCAGCTCCCTGTTGGAAGCCTGGGAAAGCAGCAGAGGATGGCCCAATGCCTTGGGACCCTACCCTACATGGGAGACCCAGAAAAGGTTCCTGGCTCCTGGCAGCTTGGCTCTGGCTGTTGTGACCATTTGCAGAATAATTTGGCAGATGGCAGATCTCTTTTGGTCTCTCCTTCTCTCTGTAACTCTGCCTTTCCAATAAATATAAATAAATCATTAAAAATAATCTAGGATTCTTGAATTTGTATTTTGACTCTTAGGAAAGTGGCCATATTTCTGTCTACACAGTAGGATCAGCACTTACCATTAAAAGAGGAGAATTCTGTCTTCCCAAATGAACATTAGTGTAAATTGCAAATCCACAGGCCTACATTCCCACTCCCTGTTGCTTTATAACTGATCTAGGTTTACTGTGCGGTGGTATGTGGCTTCCTAACAACCACTGTTGTTTTGACCCTAAGGTAAGCTTAACCCGTGCTGAAAAGAACAGCCATGGTGAGCCTTGAGATAGCTTGTCCTAGTCCCCAGTGGCACCTGCAGAAGGAAAGCTTGTTGATGACCTGGTGTAACTACCCCAACACCTCCTGCAGGGCAGACATTGGGGACTACCTTTCTTTAGATTCTTGCCTATAGGGAAGATTGTTTGGAGGAGGGACTGTACTTTTTTTCTTATGTTTCCCTGTAACTTTTCATCATTCATCAGGCAAACAGTTTGTTCTGAGATGTAATTGATCCATGCACGTACGTGCAGACAGGAAAGGAGGCTGAGCTAGCTTACATTAGGATATAGTCTTCTTTTCCTAGTAAGAGAAGCACAGAGTGCCTGTTCCATTTCCTTTGCCCCATCCACTCCCCTTCACTCTTACACCAAGCGTTCAGCTACAGTTAGCCAGTCTATCACTTACACACACATTTTTCCCATACAAGAATGAGGATTTAAAATACAGATTACACAGTTACTCAGGTAAGATTTTCTATTGGTAACCACAAAAGAAGACGCAAAACAAGGATCCCTATAGTTGCTGATACTTAAGACCCTAATTAATTTTCCAAATCAGGAGCAATGTAACAGCAGATTTCCTGGATTCTACCTTGGTTCATGTCTGCCATTTTTGGAGAAGAGCAAAGGGAAGCCAGTCCCTATTTTCAATTGACCTTGATATTACGATGCTTATTATTAGCTCTTTATATCATAGAAAAATTATATATGTATTTTAAGGAAAAAAGATTAAATGGAAAATAAAAACATGTAATTTTTTTTCCATTCAGAAATGGGCTGGAATTCTATTTTTTTTTAAGATATATTTATTTTTACTGGAAAGTCAGATACACAGAGAGGAAGATCTTCAGTCCAGTGACTCATTCCCCAAGTTACTGCAATAGCCGGAGCTGAGCTGATCCGAAGCCAGCAGCCCGGAGCCTCTTCCAGGTCTCCCACTTGGGTGCAGGGTTCCAAGGCTTTTGGCCATCCTCCACTGCTTTCCCAAGCCACAAGCAGGGAGCTGGATGGGAAGCGGGGTCACCAGGATTAGAACCAGTGCCCATATGAGATCCCAGCACAGTCAAGGCAAGAACTTTTTCCACTAGGACATTGCAGTAAGCCCAAAAAGATAACCAAATGACCACAATGGCCAGAGTTAGTCTAGGCCAGGCCAAGGCCAGAAACCTGGAGCTTCTTCCAGATCTCCCACATGAGTGCTGGGGCCCAAGCACTTAAACCATCCTCTGCTGCTTACCCAGGCACATGAGCAGGGAGCTGGATCGGAAGTGGAACAGCCAGTACTATAGGCAACAGCTTAACCCAGTACTCTCAACACTACAATGCCAGCCTCAATACTTTTTGGACTTACGCCAGCATATGTTTCAAAATTTTGGAATGCAGTAAGTTACAACTATGTTTTGGTATACTGGATGCAATCATTTTTTTAACCTTGCCTCTGTCAAACCTAAAGAATCCATACTTGACAACATGCAAGAAGTTCCTGAAAAATCAAATTTGCTGCAGCATTTCTTTTTTAATGTAATTTAATTTATTTATTTTATTGGGAAATCAGATATACAGAAAGGAGGAAAGACAAAGTGGAAGATCATCTTTCCAATGATTCACTCCCCAAGTAGCAGCAATGGTTGTAGCTGCGCTGCTCCGAAGCCAGGAGCCCAGAGCCTGGAGCTT
Organism: Ochotona curzoniae; assembly: GCF_017591425.1. Classification (NCBI taxonomy): domain Eukaryota; kingdom Metazoa; phylum Chordata; class Mammalia; order Lagomorpha; family Ochotonidae; genus Ochotona; species Ochotona curzoniae. The sequence goes on along the minus strand of NW_024467106.1, from coordinate 29,876,622 downwards.
CTTCCAGGTTTCCTGCACGGGTGTCCCAAGGCCTTGGGCCATTCTCGACTGCTTTCCCAGGACAAGCAGGAAAGTAGATGGGAAGTGGGGCTGCTGGGATTAGAACCAGCGCCCGTATGGGATCACAGCACATGCATGGTGAGGACTTGAGTTGCAGGGCTACCCCACACCATGCCCATGGCTCAGCATTTCTTACAGTCACTTGCAGACCTTGCAGCCTTAATGAGAGTATCTGGAGCTGTATTTGCTGTCCATCCTGAAACAACATAGAAAATATGGAAACCATTTTCAAGACAGCATTAGAGGAGGGGCAGTGAGCTTCAGGAGCTGGCAACCAAGTGCAGAGCGCCGTGTGATTGCTACAGCTGAACACTTGGAGCGTTTCCCCACCATGGAATAAGGAACAGGAACCTAAGGAGAGCCTGACAGTCTCCCTGATGTGAAGAAACACAACTGGGAGCCTAGCAAAGCCAGGGCAGGTTTCCAGAGGTCTGCCAGAGGTGCCCTCTGCTCCCGTCTTCATCTGAGTGCTAATCTGAGCCCATTTGTGAGGAAGCCACCTGAACGAATCATCGGAAACTATTACTGAGTTCACACAGAGCCAGAAATAGCTTCTGTTCACACCAGTCAGAGTGGAAAGCCGCAGGGCCCGCAGGGCACTCGCTGGAGTCCACAGAAGAGTGTGATTGCTTCAGTGCTGAGGGGAAATTAGCCCGGGTCCAAAGTGTCTGGTTGTGCCTCTCTCGTCAAAGTAAGACCTGAATGTGTTGTTTCCAAAACTCAGTTCCAAGAACACTTAGAGAAACACAAATATATCTCGGCAACTAGTAAGATAAAATTCACCATGAAATACTACTTTAAATACAAGTTGCAATCTATTCTAACAGCAGGTCTGGGGGTGGAGGTGGGGTGGTCAGACAAAGAAGCATAAGAAACTTGGAAAGATGAACATGTTCATCGCCTTATCGGTGGTGATGCTTTCCCAAGTGTGCACCTTCTTTCAAGAAAAGGTCTTGCTCCACAGAAGTAGTCTATTACTGAATCGAGAACATTTTTGAGAAGCACAGCCAGTGTCCGATAGTTCACAGCCTATCTTCAATTTTGTTCGTTGTTTACCCATATAAGGCCAAGAAAAAAGACTTTGAAATTGGGCAAGTATCCAGCTGTAGGGGATTGAGGGAGGAGGGTCTCTAACCTTTCAGGCCCAAGCATGACCTTTCCCTGTTAGGCATTGTGATGGAAGCTGTGGGCACCAACATTGGGAAACGGGCCACAAGCTACACAAGGTCATGACTGCTGGCCCTGTTCTGATCTCCCCAGCATCAGCCTCTGCAGTGGTTCGCCCTGAAGGGTTCCAGGCCTTCACCTGTGTTTTCACTTTTGCTTTCCTGACCATTCCCAGACCATGTTAATCCTTCCTTTTCTTGTACTGCTGCTGCATTCCAAGTCATTTGTTCAACGGATATTTGCCATGGATCTTCTTTGTGCTAGATGGTATTTTGTCTTGAGGTTGACTTTATATAGAAATCTCTAATCTGAAGGACTAACAAGCAGTTCAGAAGACAAATACAGGGCCCGGCGGCATGGCCTAGTAGCTAAGGTCCTCGCCTTGAATGTGCTGGGATCCCATATGGTCGCCGGTCCTAATCCCGGCAGTTCTACTTCCTGTGTATCTCTCCTCCTCTCTGTATATCTGACTTTGTAATAAAAATAAAATAAATCTTTAAAAAAAAAAAAGGACAAATACAAAAGCCAGTGTTTTGTCTTAGAAGTGAGCAAGATGTTGAGAGATACGAATACAAAGGCAACACTGAGGAAAGAAAATGTAACTGGTCCCACCTGTGAGCAACATGGGACACTGGACAGGACCTTCTGACAGGTCTTCATAAGAAAATAAAAATGTGGCCTAGTGGCTAAAGTCCTCGCCTTGAACACCCAGGATCCCATAAGGGTGCAGGTTCTAATCCCAGCAGCCCTGCTTCCCATCCAGCTCCCTACTTGTGGACTGGGAAAGCAGTTGAGGACGGCCCAAAGCTTTGAGACCCTGCACCCTCATGGGAGACCCGGAAGGGGTTCCTGGATCCTGGCTTCGGATCGGCATAGCGTCGGCCATTGCGCTCACTTGGGGAGTGAATCATCGGACGGAGGATCTTCCTCTCTGTCTCTCCTCCTCTCTGTATATCTGACTTTCCAATAAGTAAATAAATCTTAAAAAAAAAAAAAGAAAAGAAAAATGTTAGCAATTTTCCATGTGCCAACAAAAGAGGAATAGCTGTGCTGGGAGAAGGTAGCATGTCTATAAAGCCATGGAGCTGTGGGGCTATGAAACAGATGCATCCTGTCCTGGTTCACTGGGGTTGCTGTGACAAGTACTGTAAGTGGGATGACTTAAATTTTGGCCTGGAATGTGGCACAGTATGTTAAGCCCCTGCTTGAGCTACTCACATCCTCTATTGGAGTTTTTGGTTTGAGTCCCAGCTACTCTGTGCTTCCAATCCAGCTTCCTGCTAACACATCCTGGGTGTCACCAAGTGTTGGCTCAAGCACTTGGATACCCACCACTCATGTGTGTAACTTCATTCCCTGCCTCTGTCACTAGACCTCATGGCCCACCTTGGATCAAGATTGTCTGATGCCCAAAGCCTTCATGGCATCTGCATAAAGTCTGCTTATAAATCAAATCACATTCAGAAGTACCAGGGGTCAAGACTGGGTCATGGCTTTTTGGAGAATGCGGTTCACCCCACTATACACCGCAAGAACTGTAAGATTGGCTTTACCAAGTTGAACTTGTCTTGGCAGACAGGGTCTTCATCTGTTTCTCTCAGTTTGGCTTTGCATTCTGATTTACATTTTTTTAAGACCTTAGATATATTATGTATAATTTGTCATTTTACATATCCTCCAGTTCCTTTGTGAAAGCACTGTTAGGTCAGTAGAAGGATGAACTGAGAGGCCTCTTGTCAGATTTAATGGCCGACTTTTGCCAAAGTTCCAGTGTGGTAGTGAGCAGGAAGCCAGATTGCAGCATATGGAGGAAGGAATGAGTGGCTGGAAAGGGGAAGAATGTGGCTGTGAAAGGGCGACAGGACAGAATCCTGACTAAAGTGAGGTTACGCTCACATTGAGAAGGAGGTAAAGAGTGAGTGGAGATGCATGCTCGCTGCCTCCCTTCTCATGGAGAAGGGTTTTCCAAGAAAAGAGAATGGGGTGAGGGAAGTAAGGAGCTGTGAAAAGACCCCCAAAAGCAGGTAGAAAGGGGGGTAACCTCTAGGGGCCACTGGAATGGCCTAGGGAGGTTTGGAGGAGTGATGGGAGACCAGGAGTCTTGGTGGCTGCTCCTGTGAGGCAGATGGGGACAATTATGAAGAGGTTTCCAGTAGGAAAAGCAGCTTCCCATCCTCCCTTTTTGTGCCATTAATTCATATCAAGGAACAAACCCTAACGAGCAATCTTTATTACGTGTTCATATACATCACCAAGCATATGTGTCTACCAAGCATAATTTAGCTCCTGTACGAACAGTGTGGTGTAAACACGTTGCGAATCAGATAAGCTATTTGAGAGAGCCTCGGACTTCTGACAACATGTGACTTCCCTGGGCCTTGCTTGCTTACTTCATTATAAAAGTGAGAGCAATGAGCTATCCTAGAGAAGCCCTCCTAGTTTTCTGTGTTCCAATGGCAGCGGGTAGTCCTCAGCTTCACCTCAGAACAATCCTGATGAGCAGTGTGCAGCACTCCCTGATAGCCACTCAGCACACCCCCAGCCTCCCCAGCTCACAAATAAACCTGGTAAGAAGCACCTCATTCCAGCCTCTGAGAACCTGTTGGCTGCACGCTTCCTCTCCACCCTCATTCCAGCTGTTGGTAACAAATTCAGCCCATCTTCTGGGAGAATCCCAACCGAACCCTCGGGGGCCCACAAGCCTCTCTGCCCAGGAACTAAAATGTGGTTTATGTACCTTCTGGAAACTGTCTAAGGGAACCATAATGATTGATTAAGCATCACAAGTGTGATCAGCTTTACGAAAAGTCCCTGATAATAAACTTACTCCTTCCAGTTGATACAATTTCAGTGCAAAAATCACCTACAGCTTGAGACATGTTCCCTCCCTCCCGGTACCTTTTTGAGCATACAACCAGCCTGGAGTGCTTAGACCACCTGTAGTACAGCAGCTTCGTGGAGACAGGTCTCCTAAGTCATTGAGGAAAAAGTCACATTAAGAAAGCAAAAGGGTCTGGCATTATGGCACAGCAAATTAAGCCACCACCTGTGACATGGGCATCTCATATGAACATCCTAGGTCAAGTTTCAGCTGCTTCACTGTCCAGTGCTTTCTACTATTGCACCCAGGAAGGCAGTAGAAGATGGTCCAAGTATTTGAACCTTTCGCAGCGTATGGGAGACCTGGATGGAGTTCCAGGATCCTAATTTCAACCTGGCCTTTGGGTCCATTTGGGAAATGAAACAGTGGATGGAAGATCTCTCCAAATTTGCCTTTCAGACAAACAAGTCTTTTTTTTTTTTTTTTTTTTTTTTTTTAATTAAAAGCTAAGCAGGGAGAACTGGGGCAGTAGCCTAATTCCAAATGGGTGTAGGTTCATATTCCGGCTGCTCCACTTCCCTTCTAGCTCCCTGCTTGCAGTTTGGACAAGCAATAGAGGATGGTCCAAAGCCTTGGGACCCGGCACCTACGTGAGAGACCTGGATAACGCTCCTGGATCCTGGCTTCAGATGGGCTCAGCCCTGGCTGTTGCGGCCACTTGGGGCGTGAACCAGCATATGGGAGAGCTTTCTCTTTGTCTCTGCTTTTCTCTGTAAATCTTTCTAATAAAAATAAATAAAGAAGAAGAAAAAAAAGGTGAGAGCCAGAAGTCTCTACAACAGGGGTGAAAGAGACCCATGAAGAAACAGGAGTTCATATTCCACCCATGGTCGAGTCAGGTGTGGCCTGCCCAGACTTCACAGAATCCACAGTGTTCAAGCCAACTCCCTAAACACTGCTGAAGCACTGAAGTCAGATCCTTGGCTGGTGCCTACTGCTGCCTGCCCCGAAGGGGTTCCTGCTGTTTCCTGTGGGCGAAACAGAAGCAAGGGACTTTACTGTACCAGGCACTGCACCTCAGTCATGGTAACAAACCAGACAGGTATGATCCATGCCCCCATGGGACTTGGGGCTCACGGGTTGATGGGCATGTCCAAAGAGCCTGGTTCCTGGCATACAAGAGAGCCTCAAGTAACAAAGAGATAAAGAAGATGTTGACTATTCTTTTTCACAGGACCCAGCCTGATACAGTCAGGATTCAGTCAATGAATCACTGCTTTCCTTTTATTTTTTTTAAGATTTATTTATTTTTATTGGAAGACAGATCCACAGAAAGAAGGAGAGACCGAGAGAAAGATTTTTCATCTGCTGGTTCACTTCTCAAATGGCCACAGTGGCCAGAGTTGAGCCGATCTGATATCAGGAGCTTCCTCTGGGTTTCCCACATGAGTTCAGGGTCCCAAGACCTTGGGCCATCCTCTGCTGCAGGGAACTGGATGGGAAGTAGAGTGCCCGGGACATGAACTGGCACCCATGTAGGATCCCAACACTGGCAAGGGAAGGTTTAACCAGTTGAGCAATTGTGCCAGGTCCTAAATCACTGGTCTCCAACTGCTCTATGCTATATTACCAAAATGGAGACAAGTAAAACCATCAAGCATTGGCCACTTGGACTGGGGAGTTACACTGCAGTAGGAAAGTTTGCAGTGTGTACCAGTTGAAGTGCCAAGCTTTTCCACTTTGTATCCAGCTCTTTGCTAATGCACCTGGGAAAGCAGCGGAAGACAGCCCAAAGACTTGGGTCCCTGCACCCACATGGGTGACATGGAAGAAGCTCCTGGCTCCTGGCTTTAGACTGTCCCAATCCTGGCCATTGCAGCCATTAGGGGAATAAGCCAGCAAATGGTAAATTCTCTCTCTCTCTCTCTCTGTCTGTCTGTCTCTCTCCCCCTTTCTATAGATAACTCTGACTTTCAAATAAATAACTAAACCTTTAAAAAGAAAAGTTTGCAATGGTGTTTTGGAAAGGCCTTCTGACTAGAGATGGGAGCGTGAATGTGATGAATGTGGGGCTGGCCTGTAGGCTTTAGCAGACTGGCTGGCAGAGTCTGGGTGCCTGCATGGTCTGTGGAGTCCAGGCCAATGAGATCCAAGCTTTCTAAGTTATCAGTATAAGGTCTCATTCAAACACAAGGTGAAATCAAAGAAAACAGAAACCCACCAATGTAATTCCAGAACAAAACTCTGATCTTTCACAAGACCACACATACACTTCCTCAGAGAAATTTAGTCTAAGAAGCCTAACATTTCTAAGTCAGAAGTTGGATGGCTTCACTGTGTTCATCTGTCAAAAATCTGTGTGATGCCTTTTCTACTCAGGTCTCTTCCACCTTGAAGGTGGGGCAGAGAGACGCCCTGAACTACATGAAAGAGGCCCTGGGGCTGGCAGTGGAGAGCAGTGAGCTAGGCGATGGATGGGAAGTAGAGCAACTGGGACACAAACCAGTGTCCATAGGGGACCCAGTACTTGCAAGGGAAGGATTAGCTACTTGAGTCATCACACCAGGCCTAGCTTTTTTTTCCTTCTTCTTCTTCTTCTTTTTTTTTTTTTAACAGAAATCTTTCCATAGATGTCATGAAGCTAAACACCTGTAGGTAGGTTGTGTCAGATGCTCATGGGAGCTCCCCAGTCTTGGGGAAGGATGAAGGGACCTGCAGCTAGGAACGGAGCCTTCAGGTTCTTCCTGGCTGGAAGCTCCAACAGTGGGGCTACCCTGCCCCCCGGAACACTCGTCCCTGGCAGGGAGAGAACACATAAGAGAACCGGACTGTTCAGGGAGGAGCTTCCACACCTGCAGAGCATGCATCCGGGAGCGCCTCTCCTGGAGCATAACCTTAGATACTGGAAATGCCTCTCCTTTGATGAACTGCTCCCCCTCCGAAGAAAAGTCCCTGCTCCTTTCCCCGCCACTCCCCTCCCGGCAGCCAGAGAGAGCAGGCCAAGATTTCAGGGAACCTTCCTGAGATGGAAACCCGTGCCTTTCTCACTCTCCCTCCCCCTACCCCCCTTGTGGCCTTTCCTCCCCCTCAATGCCAGGAGGAGAGCTTTTCAAACTTGCCTCAACCTCAACCTCAGGCCCACCCCCAGGAAGCCTCAGGAGGTTTGGGGGATCCACAGTCATCCTGGACAGGTCATGGGTCAGCGGCCACCTCTCTTCAGGCGCCTACACCGGATTAATCATCTCTTCCTGGTGATTTGCATGGCAACCCTCCCGCACTTGGTGCCCAGGGGAGTTTTCTGGTTTTCTCACCTCAGTTAACTCCAGCCTCCTGGGTTGCTGTGGATTCCCCACCACAGACCTGGCCCCTGAAGCCCGTCTCTGTACCAGGAGCACCTTCCCTTGCCATCTGCAAGCCAGGCTGTGTGTGCAGCAGCATCTACAAGGAATGGGGAGACTGTCACGACCAGGATTCCTGAAGTTCTGCAAGATGTCAGAGCAGCAAAGGGCCTAAAGATTGTCTAAACCATCCTGGCCCACCCTACCTCACCTCCCATTTCACAGACAGGACATCAAGGCCAGAACCGGCAGGGCTGGGGCAGGGCTGGGGCAGGGCTGGGGGGAGCTTAACCTTTGCCCTGTACATGCATCAAGAGACACAGCCAGACCTAGGCCTTGGGACTCTCCCCATTGGCACCCTTTGCCCACCTTTGTGGGACTTTATCAACAGATGACTTGGACAAGTTAGGAGAAAGGGGAGAAATGTGTTTTGTATTTCAATGTTGAGCCCCCAACAGCCTGTTCCCTCCAGGTACTTTCTGCCCACATGGCAGCTGCATGTCAGTGTGTGAGCACAGATGGCAGTCACATTCCCTTTCTGAAAGAGTGAACTAAGCAATCCCCACTACCAAGCTCTCCGGAGGCACTGGGGATCCAGTGAACCCGAAGGCAGGAGGCTGCAGGGACTCTGGTTGGGAGGGGAGTGGGAAGCGGCAGCCCTTGAAGTGAGCAGGGAAAAAAAAAAAGCTCAAGTTCCCAGACCTAGCCCCCAACACTTGCTATCATATTGGAGTTTCCAGGACAAAGAACCCGTCAAAATCAGAAGGTCACTCTTCTTACAGCTTGGAGGACTTTCCCGAGATTCTCAATCTGGAGCCCCTCTTGGTGCTTCCAGGGAGGTTGAGGTCCAGAGAGGGCTTCCCATCCCACCAGCGCCCACAAGCCGGCTTCCCGCGGTCAGGGCAGGGTTTGGAGGAGGCCCAAGGCAGGCTCTCCTCTGCTCTTTTTTTTTTTTTTTTTCTGGAGATCTATAGGCTGGAAAGAGAAAAACACCACAGAGGAAGCCTGAGGTTTCTCTGTGACAACAGACTCCTGTGCTATAAAGAAACCATTGTGGTTGCAACATGGGTTGGGGGAGACAAGAAAGACTATGAAAGTGAAATGTGTAATCTGTCAGAGGAAACTGAAAATGTGTTCCCCCTCCCATGCAAATTCTCTGCGGCTCTTCCTCCTGCACCTGCAGCGGCTCACAACATTCACAACAGAAGATCAGCCGGGGGCCCGGCTCAGGGCTCACACTGGCCGTGCTGGGCCACCAGCTCCCACGACAGAAGGACATAGAGACGCGACCCATACCTCAGTCCGTGCAGGTGCCTGTCCTCCCTGGCCTGCCAGGATGGGAGCGGGCCTCTTGATAACCCAGCTAAAATAGTCACACTCTTCCAAGGAGCCACATTCAGCTCAGCTCCAGTTCTTATCCAGCTCGCCTCCTGCCTCATATCCTTCTCCACCCTCCACGTTACCCCTGCCTTTTGAAAATTTGCTTGTGCTGTGGGTCCTGCTGGAAAGCCCCCCTTTGCTCTCCCTAGTCCTGCCAGAAATCCCATCAGACACTTTCCATTCTGCTCCTGGCGCTCTCAGTGTCTCTCACCTGTGCCTCCCCACCTCTGTGCACATCCTTATCCTGGCACTGCACCTGTCAAGCAGCCACTTCACAGCCTGGGGCAGACTTTGCTCACTCCTGTCTCCAGGCACTTCGCATTGCACCCCCTTGGGAACCAGGGATGGAGCAGCGGTGTCAGCCCAGGACAGACCTCCATCGCCAGCACTTTTTCTCTTGGAGAGTGAGAGACTTCTTAGCAGGGTTCCAGGACAGACACTACTTGACAACTAAGGTGGCCTCTCTTTCTTCTTTTACAAGAAAATGTGGAGAAAAAAATTTTTTTGGTGTGTTTTTATTTTATTTAAAAGGCAAGGAGAGATCTTTCCACCCACCGATTCATTCACTGCAAGTGTCCCGCCAACAGCCAGGGCTGGGCCAGGCAGGAGCCAAGAGACTGGATACTCCAGGTCTCTCTCCTGGGTGACCCGGAGACCTGGGGACTCGAGCCTCCGTCTGCTGCCTCCCAGAGCTGCATTAGCAGGAAGCTGGATCAGAAGCAGAGCAGCCGGAACTCTGACGTGGGATGCAGTATCCAAGGAGCAGCTTAACCACTATGCCAGATGCGCTCTTAAAGTTGACCTTTTAAAGACAGCTTGTTTGTGAACCTCAACCATCTTTTCAACATATTGAAGGTTAAATTTAGACTGAAATGAAGGGCCAGAAACCTAATCTGAATTCTGTATAGATCATACACACGCTTGTCCTCCAACTTGGTGTCAGGGGACAAGATGATCTGACCAATGGCCGCTATCTCCCGGGGTTTCCCAGGACCCCCCATGGCTGTTTAGAACCTCATTCGGGAACAACAGAAGATCACAGACACCAAAGTCCGTTGGAACAGGCTGAGCCAGAGGGCCCTGAAGGTCACTCACGCAGGCAGCGGGTTTTGTATCCCACAGCGGAGCCACACTGCTGTGCCTGAGGTCAGTCTATGATTCTGAGACTTGCCACGACTTCCTTCCTTATGCTGTCCCGTGCTGTCCAGGCCTTACTTCTGAAACAATCCACGCAGGAAACAATGTTCCTCAGTTGCATGCTCACACCCATACACATGCACACACTGGCTCATACGGCTCTGAACACACTCAAGTCACCCACACAAGCATACAATTCACATACATACACACACATTCCCATCAGACAGTTCATGAGCTTCAGGGGTCCAGGTGGGGATTTCAGAGCTATAAGGGTGACAATGGGTCCAGCACGGTAGCCTAGCAGCTAAAGTCCTCGTCTTGAATGTGCTGGGATCCCATATGGGCACCAGTTCTAATCCTGGTGGCCCTATTTCCTATCAAGCTTTCTGCCTGTGGCCTGAGAAAGCAGTCAAGACCACTTGGGGAGTGACTCAGCAGATGGAAGATCTTCCTCTCTGTCTCTCCTCTCTGTATATCTGACTTTCCAATAAAAATAAATAAATCAAAAAAAAAAAAAAAAAGACAGGTATCAGTACACAGAATACAGCTTTCCACCCTTGCAGCTTTCTGTACCCACTCTCGGCGCCTCCTCCCCGCCCCCATTCTCTTCCCTCCATTCCTCCGAGAACATCTCCTGTTTCAGATTCTTGTCCCTTAGGGCCATCTGTCTGTCTATCTTCTTCCATACACTGGTTCATCTCCAGATATTCCAGCCAAAGCAGGGAGCTGTGGATTTTTTAAAGATGTATTTATTTATTTGAAAGGCAAAGTGACATAGAAAGGAAGGAGAAAGAGACATCCATCTGCTGATTCCCTCTGCAAAAGGCCACAGTGGTAGCCAGGGCTGAGCCAGGCTGAAGCTAGACTCCATCTGGGTCTCCTGTGTGGGTGGCCGGGAGCTCGAGCACTTTGGACCATTGCTTGCTGTTTTCCCAAATGCATCAGCAGAAAGCCAGATCAGAAATGGAGTAGTAAGGGATGGAATTGTTTCTCTGATATAAGATGCCAACCTTATAAGTGGTGGCTTAACCCACTGCCCCAGAACCTTACCCCCATCCTGAACTAGGAACTCACGCCAAGTCTCCCACACAGGTGTCTGACCCAACTGCTTGAGCACATCCCATGCTGCTTCCCAGCGCCCATCAGCAGGAGCATGGAGTCGGAAGCCGAGCTGGAACTCAAACCCAAGCGCTGTGCCGTGGGATGTGGTCTTCTAAGTGGTATCTTGATCACTGTCCCTCTGTTTCATGAAGCCATTTTGTTGCCCACCCTGGAAGTGAACAGCCCACACGGAAGCTAAAGATCCTCACCAGTCAAGGAGTGCCTTCCCCAACGAATCTCTTGGATCACATGCTTACCTTGTCCCCCATTTCATCATGAATGCCCTGTCACAGCTCCCCTTTCCCGACCTAAACTAACACCATTCACTGTTTAGTGTGAGCCCCCACTGAGTACCCAGCACTTGCCAGGCTCTGCAAGTGCAGAGGCAGCAGTGGTGGGAACAGACACATAAATCGTGACAGAGGGAGGCGCTGAGGGATGCCATCTGGGAGGCCTAGGGACAGCTTCCTGCTTCCAAAGGAGGAGCAGGTCTCCAGATGAGCGAGCTCAGGAAGGAGGAGCCGAGGTGGCGTTATTGCTACCTGAGCTTCATGCCCCTTTCCTGCCGTCCTAGCTCAGGGTCTGACCATCCTCCAACAAGTGCACGTCACAGATCGCTCTCACTGGCAGGTCCATTTCGCCTCTTTCGAACTTCATCGAAACGGAATGATCCAGGAGTGTGCGTTGTGGCACAGCACGTTAAGCTGCTGCCTACAACACTGATAGTCCATGTGAGTGCCAGTTCAAATCCCAGCTGCTCTGCTTCCCAGCCACCTTCTGGTTAATGGGACCTGAGAAAGCAACAAAAGATGGCCCATAAGCTTGAATTGCTGCCACCTACATGGGAGACCCAGATATGCTTCCTGGCTTCTGGCTTTGGCCTGACCCAAACCTGGCTCTTTGCATCATTCAGGGAGTGAACCAACAGACAGACGATCTCTTTCCATCTCTCAGTCTCTCCGTCTTTCCCTGTCACTCTGCTTTTCAAGTTAATAACAAGTAAATATTTAAGGGGGGAAAAAAAGGCACAGATCATCCACGACGTGTACTTTGTCTGACTGCTTCAGCTCTGGGTTTGTGAAAGTCAGTCATGGGTAGAGCCTTAAAGCTTTGCTTCAAATGCTGAAAGTTAGGGTGCTAAACTTGACAAAGCCCAAACTTAACACAATAGTTTCCTAATCACCCCACTACAGAAGCATGGCTCTTATGAAAAATGAGCTTTCATCCTCTTGTTGGAAAAGCTCACCCAGAATATAAGCCTCAAGGACCGCAATGTGGAGCAAGCCCCCGCCCGACCCCCCGTGATGCGGCGAGACGCTCATCCTTGTCCACGACTTAAGAGACTCCGGTAAACCCTGCGTGGATTTTCTATGCCCAGTGGTTTCCCATTTTGTCTTTTAATTTTTACTTTAAGGACTTAAGTTTAACAAAAGAGCCAAATTACGACCAAGCTTTAAAATGAACTTGTTTAGAAGAGTTTAAACACACAGACACACACACACACACACACACACAGAGGCTTCAGAATAGGGGGCTTTAATTAGCTTTGGGAGATGGCAGGTAGGCAGCTCCGGTGCCCTGTCTTGTGCTTTGCAAAAGCAAGGAACAGAGACCAGAGACATTTGGGCAAAGAACCGCAGTGACCTCAGCCTTGCATGCCCCTTACCCTGCCTGCACCCAGCACAGTGACATTGCTGTCTACTGGGTTAGGACCCAGGGAATTACAATGTACTTTTTTTAAAGATTTATTTTTATTATTTTTTTATTGGAAAGGCAGATATACAGAGAGGAGAGACAGAGAGGAAGATCTTCTGTCCGATGATTCACTTCCCAAGTGAGTGCAACGGCTATGCCAATCCGAAGCCAGGAGCCTCTTCCGGGTCTCCCACCCAAGTGCAGGGTCCCAAAGCTTTGGGCTGTCCTCGACTGCTTTCCCGGGCCACAGGAAGGGAGCTGGATGGGAAGCGGGGCTGCCGGGATAGAACCGGCGCCCATTTGGGATCCCGGGCATGCAAGGCGAGGACCTTAACCACTGTGCCACCGCGCCGGGCCCTACAATGTATTTTTTTCAAAGATCTTCACTGGGGGCCAGTGTGGTAGCATAGTAGGCTAATCCTTTGCAGCACTGGCATCTGATATAGGCATCAGTTGGAGTCCCCACTGCTATGCTTCCCTTCCAGTTCCCTGCTGAAATGCCTTGGGAAAAAGCAGTGGAAAATAGCATAAGGCCTTGAGCCTCTATACCCACCTGGCAAACCCAGAGGAAGCTCCTGGCTCCTGGCTTTCCATCAGCTCAGCTCCCGCCATTGTGGTCATCAGGGGAGTGAGCCAGCAGATGGAAGATCTATTTCTCAGTCGTTCCCATTCTCTGTGACTTTGTCAAGAAAGATAAATAAATCTTTAAGAAAAAAAAAAAAGATTTTTAGTTTTTTTTTTCATTCCCCCAAGGGGATCCACTGCTCCTGGAGGCACTGCAATACCAGGTCGATGCGTGGCGTGGACGAAGCAAGCTCCTATTCCAACTCCTAATTCCAAAATTTCATTTAATATATTGTCCTGGGATAGAGGACCTTAATGGTTAAAGTCCTCACCTTGAACACGCCAGGGTCCCATATTGGCGTTGGTTCTAATCCCAGCAGCTCCACTTCCCATCCAGCTCCCTGCTTGTGGCCTGGGAAAGCAGTAGAGGACGGCCCAAAGCCTTGGACCCTGCACCCGCATGGGAGACCTGGAAAGCAGTTCCTGGCTCCTGGCTTCTGATCGGCACAGCACCGGCCATTGCGGCTCATTGGGGAGTGAATCATTGGATGGAAGATCTCCCTCTCTGTCTCTTCTCCTTTCCATACATCTGCCTTTCCAATAAAATAAGTAAATCTTTTTTAAAAACTGATAAAAAATTGAAAATACACTTGACCTTAGCCAAAAGACTGAGAAAGTTAGAAGTTGGGACAGATGGAGAAAGAGATCTTCCATCTGCTGGTTTACTCTCTAAATGGGCACAACAGCCTAGAGCCAGGCCAGAATGAAGAACCTGGGGCTCCATTCAAGTCCCCACACGACGCAAGAGCCAAAGCACTGGAACCATCTTCCACTGCTTTCCCAGGAGCATTAGCTGGGTCAGCAGTGGAGCAGCTGGGACAAGAGCTGGCACTCTGACACAGGAAGCTGGTCACCATGGAGTGAATGTGCTGTGCCACAACACCAGCGCCAACCATGCTGATTTTCAGCTCTCCGAGTGATCCCGCCATACTCTCAAGGTCAAGACTCTCCAGGCTGAACGACAGCAGTGGGATGAGAGACCAGGGAGAGGAAATTGGGGAGGACTTCACACCCATATCCGTCTCAGCATGTCAAGGAGCCACGGCGGCTGCAGCCCCGCAGGTGGACACCAAGGGTCCGCGTCCCTGGGAAGGGCTCTGCTGCCAGCTGAATGGCGTTCTCACCCAGCCCCCGCCACAGCTGCGTGTTTGAAGGAGACTCTGGCATAGAGGCACCAGGGATGCCCAGAGGGGAACACACGTGAAAGGGCAGCGTAGGCATGGCCTCCTGCAGGCTGAGCAGAGTGGCCTTGGAGCACTGCTGCCCCACTGACATCTGAGTCTTGGCCAGGAAGGCCACCCACCTTCAGTACCCCATCCAGGTGCCCAGAGTCTCACAAGGGTTCCTCCACCGGCCCAGGGTCTCCCCTTGTAGGAACTCTACCCTAAAGATCAACCAGGAAGCCCTGAAAGAATGACCTACTGCCACAGCCTTGAGTGTTCTTTATACATTGTGGATGCCGGAAATGCTAGACAAAGAGCAGAAAGAACCGAAGGATAACAACCAACTCAATAGAGCGTGAAGAAGCCATTAAACGGGCAAGAGTTTGAAGTTACACATTCAGCATGATCTCTCACCTGTGCAGAAAATTTTAAACATGCATTGAGAATGTCCTGCAACAAGGGATAAATAAATCCCGGTGTGTTCACAACAAGGAATGCCATGCTGCCTGCAACAACACGGGGAACTCTCAAAAGCGTGGTGCCAAGCGGAAGGAGTCAGATGTGAAGGTGCCATTTATGTACAATCAAAATAGGCAGAACCATTGAAAGGAGGAAGAATAGACAAAACTAACCTCCGGTGTTCGCAGGATTGGGGATCCCCTGGAGAGACAGGGAGCTGCAGGGGCTCCGGAAATCCTCGGGGGGGGGGGAGGCATGTCCTACGGGAACTGGTTCAAGAGCTTCCCTCCTGGGCCTCCCTCCTTCTCCCCAGGAACACCAAGCACATGTCTGCTAGCTTTGGTTCTCAGTCTGTAAGTTAACTGCAGGTGGTCCCGTCTGCCACGGACCCATAGAGAATCTCCAGCAACCCAGCTTGTGCCCTGACCTGCATGCCCGTATCCTAAACCCAGATGTTCACACAGGGGAGAATGGCAGAGCGGAGGTGCTGAGCAAGGGACCACCTCATCACACAGCAAGCGGCACAGGCCGGGGCGCACGCTGGGGAGGGTGCAGATCGGCATGTGGGGCAGAGGGCTGGGTGCCACAGGAAACTTACACTCTTGGGGCTCTAGAAGGGGGACACACTGGTCGGAGGAGCTGCTCAGGGCAAGGTCTGGCGTTGAGACCTTGAACCCAGGCTGGCTCAGGGGTTCTTAACTGACTTGTTTCCTCTTGGTTTTGTTCTTCTAGAATATCAGCTGGAGTCTTAGAGAGCCTTTTTAAAATGAATTTTGTAGTGACTTTTTGTTGTCTCCTCTATTCCCACCCCCAATCTACACAGGACAACACTGAGATCCGGGAAGGGACGAGAGGGCCAAGTGAAGGGGAAGGCGCAGGTGGCATGGAAGGGAGCCAGGGGAGCCCAGGGTCTGGTCTGAGTCTGAAGTGAGCTTGCTGCAAAGTGCCCAGGGCCAGGACCTCCACAGGCACCCCCACACCCCATGGCCACTGGACCACTGCCTCCCCCAGGAGGCACCTGCGCCAGTCATTTCGGGAATAAGGCGTAGAAATGCAGCAACGTATTTGCACAACTCAGCAGCAGCAGTTCCTTCTGTGCTGCCCAGGGGGTATTTTGGTTGGGCTTTTTTTAATTATCCAGATTAGCATTAGGTAAATTCCCACGTGTAAAGGCTTCTCCTTTTGTGAGACCAGCTGTCGGAGTGGAAGTGGGCGAGGGGCCGGCATGCCCCCCTGGGCAGCAGTGGATTGAGGGGGCAGAGGACAACAGGGCAGGCACACCCTACCCAGGCCTTCCGTTCCCCTGCTCAGCAGCCTCCTCCTCCTCCGTGTAAACAGCCGTGGCTCCACAAGGGTTTCTCTCCCACTGTTCAAATGCAGCATTTGCTTCTCCCCAAGAGCTGGCTCTTCTCCCAGGGGTGGCCACACCCTGACTCCCGAACAACCAGGGGCAGGGTGGGTGGGATGGGGGCGGCTTTGGGGCCTTTGGCAGAAGACCTGAAAAGCAGACATGCCCCACGCGGCAGTCATCAGGTGAGGGTCTCCGGCGTGGTGGTCTGCGCCTTCCACCGCCTAGGCTTTCTCTGTCGTTTCTTTCCTTGGCATCCAAACCTCCCGTGTCTGGCCTAAGAACCCTTGCCCCGCTCCGTGGAGCGCACAAGGCCTTGTGGAGAAGCCTTGGGGCAGAGGGTGCAGGCTGCAGGGCAGGGCAGCCCTGTCCACAAGCAGACGGTCACCCGCCTTCAGGGCCACCTCCTCCAGCACCCGTCTTTCTCTGGTCCCCAGTGCTTCAGCATGCGTTTCAGAGCAGAGGGCGCGAATGTCACACAACCAAATTCATTTGAAGATTATGTGAGGGAACTTCATAGTTTATACATTCACATACAGACACTCGGGAGTGTGTGTGGAGACATGAAAGAATATGTAAGTGGCTCTCATTAAAAAAAAAAAAAGGTTTTGTTTACTTACTTTAAGGGGAGGGTGACAGAAGGAAGAGAAAGCTTTTACATTTGCTGGTTCACTTCCCACACGCCCAGACACCAGGGCTGCTGGCTCCTGGCTTCAGCCTGATCCCATCTGGGTCTCCCACAGGAGTGGCAGGAGCCAAGCAGTTGGATCATCTTCTGCTGCCTTCCCAGGTGCGTGACAGAGCGCAGTTACCTGGAACCAACACACCAGCTGGCGTCACAAGCTACGGCCTAACCCACTGAGTCACAGTGCCAGTCCCAGATAAATTTGTGTATTTCAGACTTTTTTTTTCTTTTTTGTAGAAACATCAAAGTGCTCCTCCTGCATATCACTAAGCACTGAATTTTTGTTTTCATGTTAAGCATTGTTTGAATTTATTATGAGCATGTATTGAGTTTTTAAACGTTTGGGCCTGGTGCGGTAGCCTAATGGCTAAAGTCCTCGCCCATATGGGCACTGGTTCATGTCCAGCTGCCCCACTTCCCTTCCAGCTCTCTGCTTGTGGGCTGGGAAAGCAGTTAAGGATGGCCCAAAGCCTTGGAGCCCTGCACCCACATTGGAGTCCCGGAAGAAGCTCCTGGCTCCTGGATTGGCTCAGCTCTAGCCATTGCAGCCACTTGGGGAGTAAATCAGCAGATAGAAGCTCTTTCTCTCTGTCTCTCCTTCTCTCTGAAAATCTGATTTTCCAATAAAAATCAATCTTTTAAAAATGTTTTTCTAATTTTTTTTTATTATTATTATTATTTTTATTGGAAAGGCAGATATACAGAGAGGAGAGACAGAGAGGAAGATCTTCCGTCCGATGATTCACTCCCCAAGTGAGTGCAACGGGCCGATACTATGCCGATCTGAAGCCAGGAGCCTCTTCAGGGTCTCCCACGCGGGTGCAGGGTCCCAAAGCTTTGGGCTGTCCTCGACTGCTTTCCCAGGCCACAGGCAGGGAGCTGGAAGGGAAGCGGGGCTGCCGGGATAGAACCGGCACCCATTTGGGATCCCGGGCGTGCAAGGCGAGGACCTTAACCACTGCGCCACCGCGCCGGGCCCTCTAATTTTTTTTAATTTGAAGGACAGAAAGATAACCAAGTCAGAGATCTCCCACCTGCTGATTTACTCCTTAAATGAGTGTAACAGCTGGCTGGGCCCTGCTGAAGCCAGGAGCCAGGCATTGGATCCACTTCTTCCACATGGTGGCAGGGACCCAGGCCCCTGGGCCGTCACCGGCTGCTTCTCAGGGGCACACTGACAGGAATCTGAAATGAGAAACATGGGCCCAGCGTAATAGTGTAGTGGTTAAAGTCCTCTCCTTGCATACGCCGGCATCCCATATGGTTGCAGGTTCTAATCCTGGCGGCCCTGCTTCCCATCCAGCTCCCTGCTTGTAGCCTGGGAAAACAGTTGAAGACAGTCCAAAGCCTTGGGATCCTGCACCTGCATGGGAGACCCAGAAGAGCCCCTGGCCTCTGGCTTTCGATCAGCTCAGCTCCAGCCATTGTGGCCACTTGGGGAGTGAACCATTGGACGGAAGATCTTCCTCTCTGTATATCTGCCTTTCCAACAAAAATAAATAAATCTTAAAAAAGAAGAAGAAGAAGAAGTGAGAAAGAGCCTGAACGCAGACACTCTGACGTGACATGCGGGCATCCCAAGGGTAGTCCTCACTGCTGTGCCAAACTCCTGGCCTTCCTTCCAGCTTTTCCAAAAAGGTCACGGTTATTTTATTTGTTTGAGACACAGAGAGACAGCCAGTGAGAGCTCCCATCTGCTTATTGACTTCCTAAATGCCCACAACAGCAAAGGCCTGGAAGACAACACAGGGTTCCCCTCTGGGGGTCAGGACCCGATTATATGAGCCAGCGGTGCTGCCCAGAGCTTTGTGTGAGCAGGACACTGGAGTCGAGGACTGAGCCAGGTGCCCCAGTGTGGGATGAGGGCAAGGTAACCCTGAGCTGAGTGCTCACTCTGATGAGTTTATGCTTTGAGCAGACACTTCTGAGCATGCACCTGTCTTCTCCTTTGCTGGACTGTGGGGACCTGCCTCTGTCCCCCAGCACCAGCTGCGGCCAGGGCAGGGCACCTTATCGGGGAGCTGGACCGGAAAAAGAAAGGCAGGGCCTTGAGCAGACGCTCTTACACGGCTCAAACAGGGGTCTTCGAAATGTGCAACTCGACCTGAAACAGGATACCAACTGAATGGGTCCTAGGGATAGATGTGTTATCATTAGGTTAATGTTTTTTTTCATTATGAAGTAAGAGAACTGTATTTAGGAAGTTTTTAAAAACAACAAAAAATGCATGATCGAACCATCCTGAGCAGTGTGCCCCTTGTATTTCTGGGCAGTGCTTCAGGGCACGTGTGTCCCGTGTGAGTGCCCCATGCTACGTGCTACGCAGCGGGCTGCCCACACAATTCAGACCTTTCTTCAAACTGCTGTAAAAGCGCTAAACTCTTACCATGTTAAATGCAGTCACGCCATGAAGGGGATGTTCAAAATTTTTTCAACCAATCATCTTGTTCTACTGAGGTAGCTTTCTATTTTTTACTATGATAGCATTCGTTATTTTTTTTTTTAATGAATAGCTTTTTCCCAATGCCTTCATAACTGGACTCTGGGTTCCCACTCAGGGATGCTCAGGCACCTCAGGGGTCATGGCCCCAGCATCTAGAAGGAAAGAGTTAAGGTCATCTGATCCACAGACTGGTCTACCAGTTGTCTGCATGATATAGGCGCTTGCACTGGACAGTGAGTCTGTACAACTGTCTTGAGAATCTTGGTGCAAAAGAAAGGTGGCTGAAACTGAAATGTGATCACAGACAGGAACGTCCCTCCGAGGAAGCTCCTAATCCCTCCATGGACACTGAACCAAGAACAAGCAGCTGCTGGTCTGCAGGTCAGTTGTAGGTAGACTTGTCTGTATGGCTTCATCAAGTGCCGTTGGTTCATTATGGAGACTAAGGTGGATGCGTGGCTGGCTCCTAGAAAAGAATGACAGCTGTTCCCGGGAGCCTGGCGCCATGGCTATGAGCTTCCCATGCAGCAGCCGACACGTGTCCGTCCCGCGGTTGCAGGCTTACTGTAACACAGGCTCCTCACACTTTCCAGGGAGTGCTGCCTCAGGCTCAGGATGCAGACACCCCCCCGCCTTGCCACAGTCAAGCACAAATAGCCAGGGCAGTGGAGGCAAAAGAACCAGAACAACTCAATTAGAGAGGCTGCTGTGACTGCGTACTCTGCCTGTACTGAGCTCACAGGCCCCTTAGGACACTGTTACAGCGATTGTAATGTGGAATTTCAGTTGTAGTGAGGAGCCCCGTAACTTTCTGGTTGACACCACAGTGTATAACAGCAGCTGTCAGTCCCGTAAGATTAAGCTACTGCTGCTGTTGGAGCCAGCTTAGGCTGGGTAATCACAATCTGCCACGTTCCTGGAACAGTGCAGTCTCTAGCCCTACACTTCTCAGAATGGATGCCTGCCACTGAGCGACGTGTGACTGTGTTCTTAGATTAGACCATCAAGTGAAGAAAGGTTTTCGAAGCTAAACGATGCCACAGTCAAGATTTCATTTCAGAGCAAGCTCTAACTACCACGTGGAGAATAGACTAGAGGGTTCAAAAACCAAAGCCCAGGGTTCCAGCAGGTGGTCGATGACAGGAAAGGTGGCTGGTGCAGTCCTTTGCTGCTCCCACACTCCAGCTCTACCTCCCCCACGAGAGAAGGGGACCGTCCTGCCCCCGAGTGTGTGCTTTGCACTGAGGGCAAACTTCAGCTCATGGACTGGGATGGAAGCAACTGGAAGCCACTTCTGAGACTTGTCCATAAAAAGTGGTGTGCATTTCCACCTGCCATCTTGTGCATCAGCCTAAGAAGGACCTGCCCAGCCGGGCCCCCACCTAAGAAGGACGAGAGAGCTTGAGGCACAGCTTCACCCCGGCCAGCAGACTCCTGGGCACGCCCAGTTAAAGGCTCCGCAGAGCCATTGGGCCGTGACAGTGGGTGCCTGTTTTAGAGCCCTGGATCCTGCTGGGCCATCAGGAGTGTTCCTACAGCCTTGCAGAATGATATGTTGGGGATACGGAGGAAACACTTAGAGAAGCAAATGGGTTTGGTGGTTCTGTCGGGTCGGATGCGTGAGCCTGAAGGAGATCCTCCAAGAACTCAGCATTTGGCACAGGGACTGGAGATGGGGGAGCTGGCAGGGGCGTGGAAAGCACCAGTGCCAGAAAGAGGAGGAACGGCCTCTTACGTCGGACCTGGGTCAGCAGCACCTACCCCTTCACCTCAACCCTTTCCTTCCCCGGAGGACCCAGGACCTGGAGCCAGTCCTCCACCTCCCTGCCGTATTCCACCATCTCCATGGCCCTCTGGCAGGACAGCCCTTCTGGTGTCTGCCCACTGAGTCAGCCCTGATTTGGACGAGGAGCAGGGCCAGACTCCCCAGCCACAGGAGCCACGTCAAGCAAAGCCTGCAGATTTCCCAGGGGCTTCCTGCAGAAACAGCAGCGTGCATCTCATCACTTTCATTTGCTTAAAATACCTGCCTCTGCGGCACCGAAACCACCTGAAATAACCACTTCTTTATTTCCAACGAGACAAGTTGAATTCAATTTGCATTGGATAATTCTTTTCAATTAAGAGATAATGATCTCGTTGTGTATTTGGGTTTTTTTTTTTTTTTGGCACAAAAAATAATCCTGTCCAAAGACCAGTTTTTTCCATAAGGCGGTGACAGGCCTGATCAGCATGCTCTTGAGTCTTGGACTCCAGAGGGAGGCCCCAGCCCAGGGACTCCCTTGTGGGATGACCTCTGACCACGTGGGTCATTGACCTGGTTCGCCCTTTTCCCCACCTTGTCCTGCAGCTGCTCTTTCTGTTTTGGATGAAGAAGTGAGCTTGTGACTGCTGCCAGGGGGTGGTCAGAGACGGGCCGAGGGCTGGAGGAACTGTGTGTCCCTGGACAGGCAATGACCCCCGGTCACAGAGTCCTGCCCTGTGGGAGGAGCAGAAGGCTTCCCTGTGTGGAAACTGTTCTGGCTCAGCTGTGCTTCTGGCCTGAGCCCCTCCAGAACTTGCAAGGTCTGCAGCCCGGGTTCTCTAGGGAACAAGCCCAGCAGCCAAGCCTCATTTCCTGGCTCCTCTGATTGCTACTAAGGGATCCAGGCAGAGAAAGCAGAGACAGGGTTTTTTATTCTTTTTTTTTTCTTTTTTAAGATGTATTTATCTTTATTTGAAAGGCAGAGAGAAGGAGAGTAAGAGAGACAGATCTCCGCTCTGTTGGTTTACCCCCGAAATGGCCATGATGCCCAGATATGGGCCGCTCCAAAGCCAGGTACCCGGAACTTCTTCAGGGTCTTCCATGTGAATACAGGGACTCAAGTGCTTGGGCCATCCTGTTTTCCCAAGTGCATAGCAGGGAGCTAGATCAGAATTGGAGCAGCCAGGACTTGAACCGGCACCCGTATGAATTGTGGGTGCCACAGGCAGCAGCTTAACATGCTACGCTGCAGCGCCAGCTTTGTCCCTGACAGTCTTCTCTGTGGCTACACATGTGGTGGAACTGCCCGAGCTGCCCCTCCCGAGCTGCCTCTCCCGCTCCTGATCATGTGTTTCTTTGTTTTCTAAGCCTTCCTTTTAGAGGCAGAGAAAGAGAGCTTCTATCCACTGATTCATCCACAGTCATTGCAAATATCTTTCCATGTAGATACATATTTGTGGAATAAATCACAGCAGTTAATATGTCAAGAATGTTCTACCCCTTCCCAAGCCCACTGCCGTGGGTACAGATAAATGCAGGTTGCAGACACCACTGTCCCCAGCAGGTCTGAGAAGGCTGCCCCAAACACACTGGGTGCTCCTGTTGCCATTTCCTGGGCCTCTTCCCACCTATCGCGGGTTGAGGGGACCCACCGTCCCCCGTGCAGAGAGCTCTGAGCTCGTTGTGGTCACAGGGAACAGTCAATCTGGTTGTCACTTAGCACAGAGGTTTCTGGGTTGTATGTTTCATGGTCAATGATAAGCCTAATTTCACTTGAACATGTTAAAACGAATATGCATTTTTAAAAAAGCTTTGTTTAGGGCCCGGCAGCGTGGCCTAGCGGCTAAAATCCTCGCCTTGAACGCCCAGGATCCCATATGGGCGCCAGTTCTAATCCCGGCAGCTCCACTTCCCTTCCAGCTCCCTGCTTGTGGCCTGGGAAAGCAGTCGAGGACGGCCCAAAGCTTTGGGACCCTGCACCCGTGTGGGAGACCCTGAAGAGGTTCCTGGATCCTGGCTTCGGATCGGCATCGGCCGTTGCGCTCACTTGGGGAGTGAACCATCGGAGGGAAGATCTTCCTCTCTGTCTCTCCTCCTCTCTGTATATTTGACTTTTCAATAAATAAATAAATCTTAAAAGAAAGAAAGAAAGAAAGAAAGCTTTGTTTAGCTTTCCCAGCACATAACCATAAATGTAGCTAGTTCCAGATTTGTAATGACAAAACAGGGACAGTCATTTAGCCTCTCAGTTAAGACACCACATAAGATGCCCATATTCCATACTGGAGAGCCTGTGTTGTCCCGATTCTGGCTCCTCATTTCAACTTGCAGCTACTCTGCACCCTGCGAGGCAGCAGGTGAAGGCCCATGTACTTGAACCACCACCCCCCTCCCATGTAGGAGCCCTGGATCGAGTTTCCTGCCCCGGCTTCAGCCTGACCCAGCCCTGACTGTTGCCAGCATCAGGGGAATGGGCTAGCTGGTCAAATCTCATTCTTTCTATTTTCCAAACAAAACAATTTTTTTTAAAACATTTTAATTGCAATTTACATAACCTCATGGTGGGTGGAGGAAACCACCTCCGCTTTCCTACTGCCCTTCCTGTTATTATTTGAAGGGAAAAACAGCTACAGTCAATCTGTGCCCACCACTTCAAATGCCCTCAGCAGGTCCCTGATGTCAGAAAGCTGCTGTTTCTCTTCAGGACAGTTTTCTATATTTAAATTAACTGCTGGATCTCCATGAATAGAAATCACAATTCCCCAAGGTTCATGCCCCACGCCAGTGTGCAAGAAGTCAAATATAGGTAGGCTGGCTTACTAGAGTTTAGTTCCAGTGGCCTTTGCGCTGTGCTCCTGACACTGTAAGAAGGACTGCAGGGATAATGGAAGGATGAGGCACCCTCTGGTTCCTCAGGCTGGCTGGGTGCTGGAGGCCAAGGTCACCCAAGAACCCCTGACTGGTCCCCTTCTGCAACTGGGATGGTGCATCATCCTGGTCCAGCTCTTCTGTGACCCAGACAAATGACCTTGACTGACACTGTAGGTGGTGGCACCTCAGCCCCTGATGTGATGCTTATGGAATAGGACCCTCCAACAGCTGGACAAGAGGAAGGAGGGAAGCAGGCATGGACAGAAACAGCTGCCTTGCTGCCTCACAGGCCCAGTCCCAGCCAGGTTGGCCCTGTGGGGACGCGTGGATGCCAGAGGGGACTTTCAGAGGAGTCCTGGGCATGGTGTTCCAATACAGCAGAAGTGCCCAGGCCTTTGTACCCTCGAGGCAGGCCGGCCCTGGCTGTAGTGGATACAGCCCTGCCAGGGTGGGAGAGTTGGCAGGGAGTGCAAACCTCTGTAGCTGAAGCTTGAGCCCTCCTCTAAGAGCCCCCATCCCCAACCTGTCCTGCCCTTTTGTGCCTTGGCCACCCGGTGTGCCTCACCCTAGTCCCAGTTGGGTCCTTTCTTGCTGGACAGGCTGTGCGTCCATCAGCAGCAACACTGGAGCCAGCCCAGAACATGCAGTTCTAGTGCTGCTCTGAGTGCTGCTTTGCCACCCAATACACATCCTCATCTTCTGTTCTCCACATCTGCATCGTGCGTGATTAGAAATGCTTCGTTTCCAGATTTCTGTCTCTGTGTGACTTCGCCTTTGCTCCTGACCTTGCCCCTGAGGCAGGAACGGGGAAATCAAAATGAGCTACATGAGGTGGTGGCCCTGTCTCTAACAGTTGGATAAAGCGACCAAATCAGGGCAAGAAAGGTGCACGGTAGGAGGGAGAGCAGAGGGTGGTCTGAGCAGGTGTTCCAGAAGCTCAGAATGGGCAGTCCAGAGGTGCTTCCCGGAAGAAACGGGATTAGAGCGGAGCGTAATGTGGAGGGGGAGGAGTCTGCACAGACTGGGATGGAAGAGGAGACAATGAGGAAGACGGGCTGGAGAATGGGAGACGCAGCATCCCCAACCAGGCCGGCGGGATCCCCAAGCCAGGCCGGCGGGATCCCCAAGCCAGGCCGGCAGCATCCCCAAGCCAGGCCGGCAGGATCCCCAACCAGGCCGGCGGGATCCCCAAGCCAGGCCGGCAGCATCCCCAAGCCAGGCCGGCAGCATCCCCAAGCCAGGCCGGCGGGATCCCCAAGCCAGGCCGGCAGCATCCCCAAGCCAGGCCGGCGGGATCCCCAAGCCAGGCCGGCGGGATCCCCAAGCCAGGCCGGCGGGATCCCCAAGCCAGGCCGGCGGGATCCCCAAGCCAGGCCGGCGGGTGGGTGTTGTGATGTAGTGGGGTAAGCCATTGTCTGCAATGCCTGCATCCCATATTCCAGTGCCCAGGACCCAGTGCCACCACCACTCCCAGCCCAGCTCCCTAATAAAAACACACCCCGGGAGGCAGCAGTGATGGCTCAGCTGCAGCCCACGTGGGAGACCTGGATGGAGTTGCTGGCTTCTGTAATAGGCATATGGGGAGTGGGGTGTGTGAATGTGTGTGTGTCTGTGTGTGTGTGTTTGTGTCTGTGTTATTCTGCCTCTCAAATAAATAAAGAAGCTGAAAAAGGAGAGGGAAAGGCAAAAAGCAAGGAAGTCCAGGAAATGAAACCAACAGGGAGAAGAGGACCCGTTTCAGGATTTCTCATTTTTGTGAGGTCCAAGAGTACAACTATGGCATCCAGGAGCCAGGAGCTGCATGCCGGTCTCCCACAGGAGCAGCAAGGACTCAAGCACGTGAACCATCCTCTACTGCCTTCACAGGGAGCTCGCTATGAAGCAGAGGAACCGGGACTCAAACTGGCACTCTGGAATAGGGTGCTGGGTCGCAAGAGGTGGCTTACCCTGCTACACTCAGCTCCCTCCCCACTCAGCTACTCTTCACTGGGGTTATTTATGGGTTGTGGCCAGCTGGCGGGCCAGCTAGATGGTCTAAGATGAACTCATTCTCATGTCCTGTGGTTGGCCGGTCAGGGCCCAGGCTCTTGCAGTGACCACATCACACACCTCACCGTCTGCCACAAGTCCAGGACACAGTCAGAGTGGGAGGGATGACGAACTGAGGGCAGAGGGCCCAGGGACAGGGAGGCCAGCATTGCAGCATCCGCGACTGCCATCAAGCCACCATGACTTCTGATTTTCAGAGCTGTCATTTGCAATAGCAAGAGTTTTAAATACACATACCACACAGCCCACAGATTGCCATGAAGTAAGGACATTGAATAGCACATCGAATATGCTTAAAATTTTTCTGATAACACTTAACCTTTAGAGTTAAAAAAAAAAACAACAACTGTGCTTCCCACTCTAAATTAAAAGTCCCAAGAAAGGAACTTTTTTTAAAAAAGATTCATTTACTTTTATTGGAAAGTCAGATACACAGAGAGGAGGAGAGAGAGAAAGATCTTTAGTCTACTGGTTCACTCCCCAAGCAGCCATAACAACCAGAGCTGTGCCAAAGCACAAGCTGGCTCTGAAGCCAGGAGCCAGGAGCTTCTTATCGGTCTCCCATGCAGGTGCAGGGTCCCAAGGCTTTGGGCCATCCTCCACTACTTTTCCAGGCTACAAGCAGGGAGCTGGATGGGAAGCGGGACAGCCAGGATTACAATCAACGCCAATATAGGATGCCGGTGTTTGCAAGGCAAGGACTTTAGCCGCGAGGCTACCATGCCAGGCCCCAGGGATTTTTAATAATAATGTGCCAACACTGTGGCACATTAGATTAGATTACCACCTGCAGTGCTGGCATCCCATATGGACACAGGTTCGAGTCCCAGCTGCTCCACATCTGATCCAGCTCCCTGATAATGCACCTGGGAAAACAGTTGAGGATGCCTCAAGTCTCCATGTGGGAGACCCAGAAGCAGCTCCTGTCTCCAGCCTTCAGACTAGCCCGGCTCCCCAAGCCTTTGCAGCCATTTTGGGAGTAAGCGAGCAGGTAGATCTTTCTGTCTTCTCTTTCTCGCTTCTGTCTCTCTTTGTAACTCTGCCTTTCAAATAAAATAAGTAAATCTTAAAAAACAGAAAACTCTGGGCCCAGTGGCGTGGCCTAGCAGCAAAAGTCCTTGCCTTGCATGCCAGGATCCCATATGGGCGCCAGTTCTAATCCCGGCAGCTCCACTTCCCAAAAGCTCCCTGCTTGTGGCCTGGGAAAGCAGTCGAGGACGGCCCAAAGTCTTGGGACCCTGCACCCGTGTGGGAGACCCTGAAGAGGTTCCTGGATCCTGGCTTCGGATTGGCATTGGCCGTTGCACTCACTTGGGGAGTGAACCATCGGAGGGAAGATCTTCCTCTCTGTCTCTCCTCTCTGTATATCTGACTTTGTAATAAAAATAAATAAATCTTAAAAAAAAAAAAAGCAGAAAACTCCAAGGTAAAATGAAAAAAAAAAAAAAATGAAGCCAAAGTAGCTAAGAAACAGCCAGATGAAAAGTGGAAGCCACGTGTCAGTCCTGGCCACTTCCATCTTGGGGCTTCAGTTTCTATGGCTACAACACTGGAGGGTTGGGTGAAAACAGCTCCTCTCAAATGACTCGAGTAGCCTTTCTCACCGAGCTTTAAGAGCTATAAGAATGCCAGCAATGGTCCCCTGGGATGTCGGTTTCAACTAGGCACAACCAAAATGTCAGGCACAACCAAATTATCCTGGCTCTTCTTCCACCGTCTGCTGTTCAGATGAGTTTTGCTTGGGAAAAGCAGGGGAGACATCTGGGAGGAGGTGAGATTGAGCGCCACACCATAGAGGCTGAAAACACTGAGTATGGTCCAAGTCCAGGGACGTCCCCTATGGCGACACAGTGCAACCCTGCCCAACCTCCACGAGGCAGCCCTACAAGCGGGCTACAGAGCAATGGGCAGCGGCTTGAGCCGGAGCCCTGCCAGCCTGGGTGAGGTGATGTCACGTGGGTGTAACCAGGCACGGGCAGCGTGGGCCGAGCCACCATCACAAGCAAGGTCCCTGCTCTGCATCTCATCTTGCAATCTCAACCTGTGCGTGTGACTCCGTTCCATGTTCACTGTGAGATGCACAGCACAGACTCAGTGCTCATGCTTTGCAATGGGCAAAGGAAGTTTTAAAATGAAATCTCCACATTGTTAAAGAACCCTACAAGTGATTCAACGGGCCCCAAGTGCCTGTGGAGCTCGTGACAGCCCACGGGAGACGTGGGGAGGTAGGGATCTCCTTTTCCTTCAATCGCCGCATTCAGAGGTGGCAAGTGCTCTTAGCCTGGGAAGAGGCAAGGTCGTCCAGTCGCACGGCTCCGTGGCACCTGCTCGTTATGGCAACCCTCATTGCAGAAGGCCTCTGGGTCGGGTAGGGGCACCGTCCCAGCTGGGGGGCCTGCAGAGCTCTTGCAGGCTCCGTGTGATGGCCGTGCGGCTCAGTGGGAGAGTCTCCTTGGCAGAGGCACTCCTGCCCCCTCCCCTCCGCAGGATGATTTACACGGCCCATCAGAATCTTCTTCCAGGAATTCCGGTGTTGATGTTAGATAGACTTCTTGTTACATTGTCCTCAGGAAGAAAGAGCCCCCTGCGCAGGTTGTCTGTCTGGGAGGTTGTGGATTGCAAGGAAAAGAGACAGCCAGGCCCTGACAACACTGCCCGGGTTCCTGCTTCTAGCTGTGCTGGTCCCCCTGGAAGTGTGCGTTTCGGAAGCCAGTGAATCCCTGGACAGCTAGCATCCCAGACAGTCAGGTGACTCTGGCTGCAGCCCAGAGGCCTTCAGGGCCCACGTGTAGGGCTGCCTCGTGGAGGCTGGGTAGGGTTGCACTGTGTCACCATAGGAGACGTCCCTGGACTCGGACCATACTCAGTGTTTTCAGCCTCTATGGTGTGACGCTCAATCGCACCTCCTCCCAGATGTCTCCCCTGCTTTTCCCAAGCAGAGCCCATGATTTTTTCCTCTGAGTATCTGAGCATCTGGTGAAAATATATACGGGAGCCTAGCCCTTCTGTCTTTCAATTGAGATAGGTACGCACGGGCCTTCCTCCCAGCTGATGGGAGCTCCTTTGGGAAAGGCGTGGGTCATATGAACCCCTGACGCCGTTGGACAAAGTGCTGTAGTGTTTATTGAGGGAAGAATCAGTGAACAATTGGGTGGTCCTGTCTAATCTGTTAAGAACATTCCAGGGCATGGTGCAATAGCCTAGTGGTTAAAGTCCTCCCCTTGAGACCCAGCAGAGGATCTGGGCTCCTGGTTTCAGATCAGTGCGGCACCAGCAGCTACAGTCACTTGGAGGGTGAATCATTGGACAGAAGATATTCCTCTGTCTCTCCTCCTCTCTGTGTATCTGACTGCAATAAAAATAAATAAATCTTTAACAAAAAATGTCTTTCCCTTGCATGTACCAGGATCCTATACGGATGCCAATTTGTGTCCCAGCAGCCCTGCTTCCCATCCAGCTCCTTGCTTGTGGCCTGGGAAAGCAATCGAGGACGGCCCAAGGCCTTGGGTTTCTGCATCCATGTGGAAAACCCTGACGAAGCTCCAGACTCCTGGCTTCAGATTGGTGCAGCTCCAGTCGTTGTGACTACTTGGTGAGCAAATTAGCAGACAGAAGATCATTCTCTCTGTCTCTCCTCTGTATACTGGACTTTTCAATAAAAATACACAAATCTTTAAAAGAAAAAAAAAAAGACAGCATTCCCTTAGATTGGCAGAGCTGGGTCCCCTCTACTTAGATTGGGAAGAACTGGAGAATTCTGATTTTAGGCCACGTGGTTCCTGTTGGAGCTCCCCTGTGCCACTGTAAGGCAGAAGCAGCCCCAGGCAGGCCGAGGGAAGGAGCAGGGCTGGGCATGCACAGGCACCAAAATGTCTTGGGATTTTCACATTTCACAAAAGGGAGAAAGAGAGAGGAGGGGGAGAAAGAGAGAGGCGGGAGAGAGAGATATCTCCCATCTGCTAGTTCATTCCTCAAATGGCTGCAAGAAGCCAAGGACTAGGAACTTCATCACAGGGCTCCCATGTGGGTGGCAGGACCCCAGGCACTTCCGGCATCTTCCCCTGCCTTCCCAGGCACGTTAGCAGGAAGCTTGAGTAGAAGCAGCACAGCCAGGAGGCGAACCGGCCCTCGGATGTGGGATGCAGGTGGCGCTGGCAGCAGCTTCACCTGCCACAGCACAGCTGACCCCACAATATTAGTCCTTTCATTTTTCTAGCCCATTAAAAATGTCAAAATTTCTCTTGGCTTCCAACCCATCCATGACCGGGCACCATTCCAGGTTTGGCTGCAAATCATGACTTGCTGCACGCCGATACAAGGCGTTCCTGAGCATCCCCACCCTGGGAGGAATGCTGGGGGACGGGCAGGCTCTCCCCCTGACAGGGGCTCCCAGAACTATCCCCGGGGGAACAGCTGCCGCTCCCTGCATCTGCCCCCACTCTGAGGATTAGTGATTCGGGGTGCTGTCTGGTAGTTCACGGACTGCTTAACAGTCCACAGTTAGCCTCCTGCTGGAAGCCCAGGGAACCGGGGCCCTCATGGCTGCCCACTGGCGTTGCATCACACACGGGACTCCGGGTCCCCTCTCTACCCAGAGTTGCCCAGCGGTGGCACAGGGAGGTTTGTTTCTTAAACCCTAACGCCCCAGGAGCTGTTTCACATCCACACAGCTTAGATTCTACCACACTGACCCTGGGTTTCCCCCAGTCCCAAGCTAAGGCCCCTGAGGTGGCCTCACTTTCCAGGTGCCCCACCAGGGCCCCATGAGTCCAGCCTGCAGGACCCAAAATGGGGCCCTGACCCAGGATCCGCTACTGAGTCTAATAGCTCCGCTCCCAGCTTCCTCTGTTAATGGGCAAAGAGATTGGTATATGATTAATGGGTTAGCTGAAGTAGTGGACAAATATTGACTTTTTAAAATGTGAAGTTATAATTAACTGTCAATAAACACATTTGGAGTAGAAGAGTCTCCAAGCAATGTAGTAAACTGCACTGGAAGAGTTTTGCTTGTTCCAGAGATGCACAAATCCCAAAACCAGAAGAGGGAATGGCACGGTGGCATATCTGGCTAACTTTCCACCTGAGGTGCCAACAGCCGGTATATCCTGGCTGCCCCACTTCTGATGCGACTCTGTGCTAATGGCCTGGGAAAGTGCAGGGGAGGATGGCCCAAAGCCTCGGGCCCCTGCACCCTCATGGAAGACCCTAAAGGAGTGCCAGGCTCTTACCTTCAGCCTGGTTCTAAATGGCCATTGTGACCATCTAGGGGATAAACCAGAAAGATCTTTCTCTTATCTCTCTGTGATTCTTCCAAAGAAACATATTTAAAAGAACAAAGGATATTAAAAAAAAAAAAAAAAAAAAAACCCTCCACAGACTCTTTTGTGGACCTGGGAGGAAACTTCTGGAGACCTCACTAACCCGTCCCTCACACCTCTGCAGGCTGGACCCAGGCTGGCAGGCTGGGCAAGGGTCCTCCCCTAGGGAGGGAAGGAAGCAGCTGGTGACATACATCCCCATAACAAACTTCAAAAAGAAGCAGGTGCAGCGGGCAGGATGGAGGTGGTCTGGGGCTCCAAACCAGAGCAGAGTGGGGAGTGAACTGGGGCTGCCATCGAGGTGGCATTCACAGGCAGGTGCCCCAGCCGATGCAGGGGAGCAGCAGGCAGAGGGGAGAGCCTGAGCCAGGCCTGGACTGGAAAGGGTGTGGCCAGAGGAGGAACTGGTCGGGTGGCTAGGGGAGGGTCCCCGGGTGGGAGAAAAGCCAGACACTCTGGGGGCCGCCATCGCCATGACTTTCATTATTCATCTCCCTTGTGAATTCAGGTGGGGAAGGTCTGCTGAGAGACATGCCAGAATTCATGGGAGAAAGATTCTGTAATTTCTTTGAGCTCCGTGACTCCGGACAAAGTACTCAGTATTAATGCAGTTGACCATGAAGTCTGCTGTGTGCGCGACCGACAGACCAAATTACCTTTCCTTATCTACTGGGGAGGAAAAAAAAGGACCATTTATTTGACATATTTCATAATCATTTCACCTGCTTGCCCCCTACGGAGAGCGCCATGACCCGGCCCCCCGCCCTCCCCGGCTTCGCCACACAGGAAGCAAGGCCTCCAGTTAGGCCAGTTAGTTCTCGAAGAATGTTCTTAATCTTGGAACCGTGAGCATGACTTTTGATTGTATTTTTAATCTCTGTCTACGTTTTGAAAAGCACACGTTTCCATTCTAATTCTCATCTCAGCTCCTCAGAGCCAGGAGGGAGCCTGGGTATCCTGTTCCCGCCTGGCATGGGCGCCCCAGGAAGGGGAAGCTGTGGTTGGGGGAGCACAGCCCTGGAATTTGGAGGTAGGGCTCTGCAGGTGGTGGCTGTGAAATCCTGCCCTCCCACCTCCGTCCCCCGGCAACCACAAGGCCCCAGGAGCATTTTCTTAGCCTTAATTGTGGTAAAACACACACATCATCAACAACAACAAAAATCTACCATCTTAACCATGTTGAGCGCATGGTTCAGCGGCGTCAAGTACGTGCGCATGGTCGTGCTATCACCATCACTGTCTATTTCCAGAACACTCTTCAGCTTACAAAAACTGAAACTCTATATTCCCCTCGGCCCTCCGCCCACCGCAGCTCCAAGCAACCGCTGTGCTCTCTGAATCTGTGAATTTCACTACCCCACGTACCCCCTCTAGGGAAGCCCCAGGACTGTCTGGGTGACCTCGTTGGGTCAGTCCCTGCTTCCTTGGGAAGCTACCGCTGCTTGGCTGTGTGCGTCAGGATTCATTTGCCCACTCACCCACCCGTGGACTCTTGACGCCATTTCTACCTTTTAGCTAATGTGAATAATATTTCTCCAAGACCTTGCTATCACTTACTATGAATACATATTTGCAATTGGAAATACTGGATCATGCAGAAGCATTAAAAAAAAAAAGCACACTTCCCCCCCTTTATTTGAGAGACAGGCAAATGGAGACAGAAGGTGCTCCACCGTCTGTTGTTTCACACCATGATGTCCGGAGTGGCCAAGCAGAGGCAGGCTGAAGCCCTTGAGTGGCAGGACTCTGATGGCTTGAACCATCACTGCTGTTCCTCTGGGAGTCTGCGTTAGCTAGAATCTGGCAACTGGAGCCAGAGTAGGCATTCCCATACAGGCAGACAGGCAGGAGACACGGGCACCTGAACCAGCAGGCCAAAATGCTCGCCCATCCCACAAGCATTTTTTTGAAGGACCCCCCAGTCTTCTATTTCACATTTTGGAGGCCCACTCAGCTGTCAGGTGGGAGTGTGGGAGACCAGCCCCTCCTTACAAGGGTCTTAGGGCCCAGCGCAGTAGCCTAGTGGTTAAAGTCCTCCACTTGCATCCACCAGGATCCCCTATGAGCACTGGTTCATGCCCCAGCTGCTCCACTTTCTATCCAGCTTCGTGCTTGTGGCCTGGGAAAGCAATAGAGAGTGGCCCAAGGCCTTGGGACCCTGCAGCAGTGGGGGAGACCCAGGGGAGGTTTCTGGCTCCTAGCTTCAGACTGGCTCAGTTCTGGCTGTTGCTCCACTTGGGGAGTCAACCAGCCGAAGGATTTTTCTGTCTCTCCTTCTCTCTGTAAGTCTGCCTTTCCAATAAAAATACATGACTCTTAAAAAAAAAGAAAGTGCCTGGGCCCACGGTGGGGCTGGCGCTCCCCAGGGCTTCTCCATGTGCAGGAAAACCACATGGGGCATGCCCACTTGCTGGGTTCCTCACAGCGCCTCTCAAGGTCCCTTCTGTGGATGGCTAGCCGTGTTCCGGGGGTTACTGACTCAGGACTCTGTCTTTGGAAGGAAGTAACACACATCACATCGAATAGAACTGTGAGCCCTGGGTCTGTTCATTCTGGAATAGTATTTAATTCTCATCTCAACCCTGGGAGGGAGGCATGATTGCTGGCCCATTTCACAGATGGACCTGCTCAGGCAGGTTAAATGATATTCAACACCACCACCCCCCTCCCCATCCCTGCCACCTCTGCAGTTGCAAAAAAAAAAAGCCATGAAAAGTCTCAGGCAAGACCAGCCACGTCCCTGTATTTTTCTACTGCCTTAAGCTGCCTCTAGTGGCGTTCAGGTGCAACTGCAGTAGCTGTGAGCCTGTGCAGGGAGCTGTGTGGCCCACCCAAAGACTCCAACCCTGGAAGGCTGCCTGGAGGAAGCTGCACTTTAGTGGGAGGAGGGAATGGTAGAAGGAACTGCAGAAAGATCTCCTTAGATGATTCCATTTGAATACAGACAAGGAAAGAAGATACGTTTTAAATGTAAGAATGTTCTCAAAGACTGAACTCTAGAATATTTTTTAATTTATAAAGAATTTTTTATGAAAACAAATGTTTATAAGATTGACTAAAAAATAAGTAGAAAGCATAAAAAGGCCATGGAAAAAAGCTACAAAACTTCCTTCTGCAGTATTTGGATTTTTTTCCCCAACAGATATTAATTATTTTAAAATCTGAAAAATAGATACAGTGAAACATATTATTATGGAAGATAGTTATAACATCGTGAAGCAGTTAAAAAGTGCGCTGCAAGGGCCATCCTTGTGGTTCAATGGGTTAAGCTGCCATCTGCAGTGTCACCGTCCTATATGAGAGCTGGCTTGAGTCTCAGCTGCTCCACACGCGACCAATTTCCTGCTGATGCAACTGGGAAAGCAGCGGAGGACGGCCCCCCAAGTGCTTGGGCCCCTGAATCCTTGAGCGCAATCAGATGGACTCCAAGCTCCGATATTTGCCCTGGCCCAGCCCTGGTCGTTATGACCATTTGGGGAGTGAACCAGCAGTTGGAAAATCTCTCTCTCTTCCTCTCTCTTTTGCTTTCCCTTTGAAATAAGAATAAAATAAACTTTTTTGGAAGTTTATTTATTTATTTGAAAGGCAGAGTTACAGAGAGAGGAGGCAAAGAAAGGTCTTCTATCCACTGGTTTACTTCCCAAACGGTGGCAAAGGCTTGTGGAATTGGGTCAGCCTAGAGGCAGGAACTTCGGGGTTTCCCACGTGGAAAACGGGGCCCAAGAACTTGAACCGTCGTCCTCTGCTTTCCCAAGCCATAAGCAGGGACCTGGATTGGACGTGAAGCAGCTGAGAAACAAACCAGCATCCATATGGGATACCAGCGCCACGGACAAAGGGCTAGCCTACCATACAACAGCACCAACCCCAGTAAATAAAACTGTCTGAAACAGTGAATTACAAAACAAAACAAAACAAAATTAATTGCAAATTGAGCAGATAATGACATTGATGTCAGTAAGCATACAGAGTATGAGTGGGGGTATGAAAGGATATGTATCATCATTTTAACAATGGCTACTCTCGGGAAGTAGAATTGAGTAAGATTGTCTATTAGATATATTTTACCACTAAAGAAAAAAAGGAAAAAACGAAGGTTACATTAGTCCACTGGCACTGCCACAGCAAACTTGTACTGGGGTGCAGCTGGCTGATGGCTAGCACCTGCTTGTCTGGTTAACTGGCAGCACAGACAGCGTGTGAATGGAGGATCTGCACTCTGTCCTTGTACCTCCTCCAGCCATTCAAGTTAATGGGCAGTGCAGGAATGACGCTGGAGGCTCCAAACACCCTGTCCCTGCTGCCTCCTGCGGTGCTACTTCAGGTTAATTAATTACAATGAAACTTTGGGCTCCAGCAGCTCTTTCTGACTCCTGCCACATAGTACTTCACTGGAAACTTTTGTACTGCATGGCTCTCAAAATACTGGAGGATGACTGCTTAAAAATTCTTGACTCGTGAGCACCGGTTCTAATCCTGGCAGGCTCAGTTCCCATCCAGTTCCCTGTCTGTGGCCTGGGAAAGCATTTGAGGTGGGCCCCAAAGCCTTGGGACCCTGCACCCTCATGGGAGACCCGGAAGAGACTCTGAGCTTTGGGCTTCAGATCAGCTCAACTCCGGCCATTGCAGCAACTCGGGGAGTGAATCAATGGACAGAAGATCATCCTGTCTCTCCTCCTCTCTGTATATCTGACTTTCCAATAAAAATAAAACAAACAAACCAAAAAAACCCAAACCCTTGACTTAGGCAGCATGGTGCAGTAGCTCCCGGACTGTCCGACCTGGTCTTCTTTGCATCACAAAGCAGGTGATGCAAACATCAGAAATTGCCTCCCAGCACTAGAACCACAGATCCAAGGCTCCTGGTTCCTGGCATGGCTGGCAGGACTGGTTCTTTTTAAGTCGTCCTCTCCTTGGCCCGTGGACAGGCACCCTCTCCACACCTCGTCACAGGCCCTTTCCCTGTGCGACGGCTCCCAGCCTCTCTTCTTCTTTTCTTCTTTTTTAAAGATTTATTTTTAATGGAAAGTCAGATATAGAGAGGAGGAGAGACAGAGAGAATGATCTTCTGTCCACTGGTTCACTCCCCAAGTAACCGCAGCAGCCGTGCTGCACCAATTCAAAGCCAGGAGCCGGGAACCTCCTCCAGGTCTTCCACACAGATGCAGGGTCCCAAGGCTTTGGCCATCCTCGATTGCTTTCCCAGGACGCAAACAGGGAGCTGGATGGGAAGTGGGACCACTGGGACATGAACTGATGCCCATGTGGGATCCTAGGACATGCAAGGTGAGAACTTTAACCACTAGGCTATTGTGCCAGGACCCCCAGCCTCTCTTCTTATGAGGACACCAGTCCCATCTCCTGAGAACCCCATTCGATGACCTCATTTGACCTGAGTGACCTCCTTAAAGGCCCCATCTCCTATTATTAAGGCGTTAGGACTTTAACCCATGACCCTTTGGACTGCACAATTCAATCCTCTCCAAAAGTTAGTTTGAAAAAAAGTGGAGGCCAGTGCTGTGGCACAATGGGTTGGATCGTTGCCGCCTGCGACACCTGCATCCTATTAGAGTGCTGGTTCAAGTCCTGGATGCTCCATTTCCAATCCAGCTCCTGCTTATGACCTGGGAAAAAGCAGTGCAGAAGGCCCAGGTGCTGGGGCCCTGTACCCGGGCGGGAGCCCAGCAGGACCTCCCGCTCTTGCCTTTGGCCTGGACCAGCCCTAGTTATTTTGGGGGTGTGAACCAGCAGATGGAAGATCTCTCTCTCTCGGTGTCTCCTTTTCTCTTGTGAAAGCAGTGGTTACGCAGAAACACACTCCATTCTCAGCAAGGGGAGGCTTTTCTTTACCCTGTCCCAGGGCTTAGAGAAAAGTTTATAATTTTCCGATTAATTTTATGCCATTAGCATAACCCCACACCAAGGTTTTTTGTTTGTTTGTTTGTTTGTTTCAAGGGCACAGAATAAAGACTGTCTGCACTCGAGGGCCCACGTCCCAACTCTGAGCTCCAGTCTGGAGGGATTCAGATAGCGGCACAGCCACCAGCGAGGCACCTGCAACAGCAACTGTGGGAACCAAGCTGGCTTAAATTCTCAGTGGCCGAGCACCGTGGGAGTACACAGTGAGCCTGAGCCCTCGGCTGCCTCTGCCTCGGGCTCAGCTGCCGCCTCCTGGCCCCTCTGAGACGGTCAAGGAGCATGGGACAGGTCTCGGGGGGCCAACAGGGAAGGGGAGCCTGCATTGCCACCCCACAGGACTGGAACCTGGACGAAGCTCCCCTGACTGCCCTGGGGCTGAGAAACAGCACCTTGTGCCTGGGAGGAGAAACAGCCATGGAGTGGTACTGCGTTGGAGCCCACCATTTCCCCCAGCTGACTTTTGTTTTTCCTTTTTACAGATCACTGAACTTGCCGCTTGTTCTGATGTGTGGCCGGCTGGCGATGGCTGCTGCCTGGGCCCTACCCCAATTTTAAAGATTTGAAACAACAATAACAGAGACAGGCCTCATGGCACAGTGTGTTAACCTGCAGCTTAGAACTCCAGCATCCCCTTTGGAAGTGTGTGGGGTCAAATGCCATCTCCCACTGCTTCTTTCAATCCAGCTTTCCCTCCTCTACCCTCTGGCAGGCCTGGGTGAGCTCCAGGCTCCTGGCCCAGACCCAGTTATTGCAGGCACTGGGGGAGTGAACCAGCAGATGGAAGATATTCTCTCTCTCTCTCTGGTCCTTTCAAGCAAATTGTGAATACATCTTTGAAATACGTAAAATGTGAGAAACTCAGAACCAGCCGAGTATGGTATGGGATGAAACGTTGAGATACACTGTATGTATAAAATCTCAAAATAACAGAGATGTAATCACACAGAAATAAAAAGTCCCTCATAGGCAAATCAGGGCATTACAAAGAGAAGGAGCCCGTGGGGGAAGTGTGTGTGTGTGTGTGTGGGGGGGGTGATAGAACTGTCTCAACAGCATTACAGCAATAAGGAGAATCTTTCAGTATAAAAAAGAACAAGGACCAGTAACAGGAAATTCACCAAAGAAGAACTGAAAATAATAGCTAACTATGTTAACTCGCATAAAACTCATTGGCAGTTAGACAAATAAATGCACATGAAAGCTGCCACATGGCAGAGGTGAACACTGGTCGGATGCAAGGTTGGGAAAAGAAGACCAAGGTCCCCACAGCGGCCACGAGAGGGCGCTGTTCACCACGACGGTTATGAAGTTGCCAACAGCCATGCCCAGGGATCCTGCTACCCCATTTCCTGAAAGGAAAGATCTAGAGAGATCTGGAGAGATCTAGAAGACCGAGGCACGGAGCTGCAGAGCCAAGGCAGCCTCTTAGTTCGTTTCTGATCTTTACCCAGGTAAACACAGGGGAATTAAAAGGTTGGACTGCTAGGAAAGGCAGTGATTCCTGGAGACGCTCCCCGCTTGCATCGCCCACCTGTTTCAGTTCTTTAGGTTTTGAGTACATCCTGACAATGCCGGTTTGTCCAGTATATGGTCACTCACTGTGGAAAAGAGAACGCGATCTCTTGTCAGCCCCTCATCCCTATCACGACCCAGTCTCCTGATATCATCATTGGTATTCCATCAATGTTCCTGGTGTGCCTTATTCCTACTGTAAACCAGTTGTCAAGTGGGCTACATAGGATTGTGTCCCTCCATATTGTTTTTAAAGATTCATTTTTATTGGGGCCCGGCGGCGTGGCCTAGCAGCTAAAGTCCTCACCTTGAACGCGCCCAGGATCCCATATGGGTGCAGGTTCTAATCCCGGCAGCTCCACTTCCCATCCAGCTCCCTGCTTGTGGTCTGGGAAAGCAGTTGAAGACGGCCCAAAGCTTTGGAACCCTGCACCCGTGTGGGAGACCTGGAGGAAGTTCCTGGATCCTGGCTCCAGATCGGCATAACATCGGCCGTTGCGCTCACCTGGGGAGTGAATCATCGGACAGAAGATCTTCCTCTCTGTCTCTCCTCCTCTCTGTATATCTGACTTTCCAATAAATGAATAAATAAATCTTTAAAAAAAGTTTCATTTTTATTTAAAAGGCAGAGTTGGACAGATTAAGGGGAGACAGAGAAGGATCACCACTGGTTCACTCCCTAAATGGATGGAGCCAGGCCATAGCCAGAGCTAGGAGCTTCTTCCTGGTCCCCTACGTGGGTGCAGAGCCCCAAAGATTTGAACCATCTTCTGCTGCTTTCCCAGGCACATTAACAGGGAGCTGGATTAGAACTGGAACAGCCAGGACACAAAGTGGCACTCATATGAGTTGCCTACACCACATACGGAGGCTTACCATGCTGCCCCATGGCACTGGCCCTAACCTGTGGTCCTGAATCACATTTGTTTTTTTCCTAGAGTCAGTTACTGACTTGTCTTTGTCATTGCCTTACCTTGCTAACTTTTTATTATTAATCACAAATCTTTCAGAATTTTTTTAAGATTTATTTATTTCTCTTCAAAAGGCAGATTTATAGAGAGAAGAAGATAAAGATCTTTACCCTGCTGGTTCACTCCCCAATGGCCACAACGGCTGGAGCTGAGCCAATCTGAAGCCAGGAGCCAGGAGCTTCTTCCGGGTCTTCCACATTGTGCAGGGCCCCAAGGCTTTAGGCCGTCCTCGGCTGCTTTCCCAGGCCACAAGCAGGGAGCTGGATGGGAAGTGGAGCAGCCGGGACACAAACCGGTGCTCAAATAGGATGCTGGTACTGCGTTCAGAGGATTAGCCTGCTGGCCCCATCTCTGTGTTCAGCATTCCAGGCTCAGAGCTACCCCTCTCCCTCGCGGTCCTCTGCTCTGGGCCTCCTACTCTGAGCCCTGCTCCACCCTTAGACTTCACCTAAGATCCCGCGGCAAACCAGGAGACTTGGGTTCCTTAGAAACAACCCGCACCGTGGCCCTCTGTATTTTGTTTCCTCTCTCACCCTGACCCAGTATTCACCTCCGTTCCTGGCTCC
Organism: Ochotona curzoniae; assembly: GCF_017591425.1. Taxonomy (NCBI): domain Eukaryota; kingdom Metazoa; phylum Chordata; class Mammalia; order Lagomorpha; family Ochotonidae; genus Ochotona; species Ochotona curzoniae. The sequence continues at coordinate 29,836,248 of NW_024467106.1, read as the reverse complement.
AAGGCATTGGGCAAGGCACACCCGGTGCGTGGGCCCCCCGTTGGGTTCTGATCTGCGAACTGGGTTGGGGTTTGGCTTTGATGGGACTGTACACACACCCCCTTCCCACTTCCACAGTTCTGTTGTGGCCACTCCTGTCACTGTCCTCCTGCTCCTGTAGGCCTCATAAAATGAGAAGGAAAACCGGCTCAGGTAGTCTGGAAGGAAAGCAAGACCGTGTGCGAGTTGAGCTCCAAGTTCAGTGTGCGTGACTGTGCTCCCGCCCCCCAGGGTCCTGGACCCCCTATCTTCCCTCCCCCTAGGCTCCCGGCCTAGCCTGTCAGGTAGGAGCAAATGAATGACGTGTCCAAACAATACAAGGAAGGAGATAATAAAAGCAAGACAGAAACCAGTGGAATAGGAAATTGTAAAAAATGCATTGGGAAAGACTAACAAAGTCAAGAACCTTGCTTTCAAAACAAAACTAGGGCTCAGCACAAGGGTTCAGTTGGCTGCATCCTCCCTTTTTGCAAGTGACAGATTCTTGTCCCAGCTGCTCCACTTCCCATCCAACTCCATGCTTGTATCCTGGGGAAGCAGAGGAAGCGGGCCCAAGCCCTTGGGAACCCACATGCTCCTGGGAGACACAGAAGAAGCTTCCGGTTCCTGGCTTTGGAGCTGCTCAGCTGTGGCCTTTGAGGCCATCTTAGTGTTTAGAAGATCTTTATGTCCATCTCTCTGTAAATCTACCTTCCGAATAACAATAAATAAATCTTAGAAAGAACAGGAAAGAACAGAAAAGAACAGAAAAGGATTGGCCTGCCTAGTGAGTTAATGTCCCTGGCTAGCAAGATGTAAAAAAGAAAGGAAGGAAGATAGGAGAAACTAGACAAAGCTCTAGGAAGACCAACCAAGGAAAAAGACAGAAAAAAATACAAATAATCAATGAAAAGGGAAGCAATACTACAGCTACAACAGAGCTGAAATGATAAGATGAAACCAGGGAAGCTTCTGGAGACTTTTCATGTGGTTGTATTTGCAAACAAAATGTCAGAATTAAAAAATAAGAGAATGCAGTCAAAAACTCTATATCAACAAACTTGAATACTTACTTGAATCAATTTTCATCCAAAACAGGGGAAGAAATTCTGACTAATTCTAAAACTTCTAAAGAAATTAAAGCAATAACTGAGACTCTTACCACAAAAAAACTCAGGGTCCAGACGGTTTTATAGGTTATTCCCACCAGTTTAAGGGACAGAACATTTGAATCTCATGAGTTCTTCCAGAGAAGCAAAAAAATAAGAAAAACTCCTACCTTTGTCCTTTGAGGTCAGTAGAATTTTAATTCTAAAAGTAGACAAGTATAGGGCAAAAAGGAAATTGTCAGCCTATTGAATACAGCAGTCAATGCAAGAAGGGGTCTTTAAGAAACTCCTAAGGCAAAGAAATTTTAAAAATAAATTTATTTTGGTGCAAATAGTATGGGTATTCCCCGAATTTCTCAAGACTCTTGGTGTTACTTTAATAATCCAACTGTATTTCATATGGTGAATGCACCATAAGCAGGTTGGGGTTATCCCAGGAACACACAGACAGTTTAATAGTAGAAGATCTGTAGAGGTAATTTACCACGTTAACACACCAAGGAAGACCAGCTGCATGGTTGTCTGAATCAATGCAGAAAAAGTATTTGATTAAAGTCTAGAGTGAATCATGAAGCATTTCTGAGCATACAGCAACCAGAAGGGGCTGTCCTTGTGATGAGGCGTAACCATCTAACGATGGTCCTTCATCTGCCAGCCGTAGAATTTCCTTCCAAGGGCGCCTCTATTTCCTCCTCTAGCCAGCACTGTACTTTTGAGATTATCTTTTTAAATGAGTGAATATAGTTGATGATAGATTTTAAAAATAAATTGACAAGATAAAGAACTGACAGCATCTATTTGAAAGAAAGAGATAAGCCATCATTATTTGCACATGATTTTATGGTTTCAGAAATCAAAAAGGATATACAGACCACTGATTGGTTAACAAGATCGCTGGATGTAAGATCAACAACAAGGCTGGGCTGGAGCTGTGACGTGGCAGGTTAAGCCATCATGTGCCATGCTGGCATCTTGAGTCCCACTGCTCTATGCTGGGAAATCTGACGGAATTCTGGGCTTTTTGCTTCTGCCTGGCTCAGCCCTGGGTGCTGGGCTGTGATGGTCATGTGGGAAGCGAACCAGTGCATGGAAGATTTCCCTCTCTTCATCTCTCTCTCTCTCTATGCCACTCTGCCATTCAAATAAATAATAAAGCTTAAAAAAAAAAAGAGCAAAGATCAAAAGGCAAAAACTAACGAAGTTCTAAGTGGTTAAAGAAGAAACGTCAGTAACAGATGAATTATGAGACCATACCTTACCTTCATAGCTATCTGGGAAATTGAGACGTAAGGAGGAATATAACAGTTTCTATCCATCAGGTTGTCAAGTATTTTCAAATATCTAGTGCTGGCAGAGTTGGAGTAACTACAGAGGGCATCGTTGGTCCCGACTCTGAAGAGCTGCGGGACTGTCGGGCGAAGTGAGGTTGAGGGTTCCCCGACTTGGGGTTCCTCTCCAGGGTGCATGCCCCTGTACATCTCTCCCACGTGTGCCCCCAGAAACATGAGAATTCTGAGGGTGAGATCCTTGACCATGACCAGAAAAAAAAAGCAACCTAAGCATTTAGGGACGGAGGTGTGAGTAAACAGAGGCATCCGTGCGAAGAAGGCGAGTGTTGGTCAGTAACGAGCGCAGAGGGGCTGCTCCTGCCAACACTGGGGAGGACCCCCCGTCTCACCGGCTTCCTTGGCTTCTCCTCTTTGCAGTTCTCAAAGTCTAATATTTACATTCATTTATCTGAATTTTGTATAGCATTTGGTTCATATTCAACCCCCATTATCCTCAAGAGCCGTGATCTCCCACATGGGTCAGCGGCCTAAGGACCTGAGCTGCCCTCCAGTGCTTTCCCAGGCCACCGGCAGGGAGCTGGATAGAAGTGGAGCAGCTGGGACACAAATTGACACCCACACAAGATCCTGGCACTGTAAGTAGAGGATCAGCTTGTTATACCATTATGCCAGCCCCCAAACAATACTACTTTTAAAATTAATGGATTAATTAGACAAGTACAGAAAGAGAGAGAGAGAGAGCAAGATCCTGTGTATTGGTTCATTCCCACAAATGCCCAGGAGCCGCAAGTCAACCCAGGACTCCTCTATGGGCAGCCGAGTCTCAGTGACAAGCATTACTGCTGCCTGCCAGCATGTGCGTGAGCAGGAAGCTGGAGTCAGGAACAGGGCAGGAACTCGAGTTCTCAGGCTCCAGCATGGACTGCAGGGTCTCCAGTGGCTCCTTCAGGGCTAAAACAAACGCTTGCCCTCATGTTTGGGGACAAGCATCCAATTGAGGTCTCAGCTCTCCCAAGGTGGGGAGCCAGATGTAGAAGGGCACCCAGGAGCTTTCCTGGGCCCTCTGACAGTTATATATATATATACACATATATAATATATATTTTTATTATGTTATATTTATTATATTAATTATATATGTAAAATATATGTGTATGTAGAGATACAGTTATATGTATACATATTTTAAAATTTATTTTTATTGGAAAGGCACATCAAATTTATGGTGAAAAAGAGAGACGGAAAGATCTTCAACCTGTTGGTTCACTCCCTAAGTGGCCACAACAGCCAGAGCTGAGCCGATCTGAAGCCAGGAGCCTCTTCTAGGTCTCCCACGTGGGTGCAGGGTCCCAAGGCTTTGGGCCGCCCTCGACTGCTTTCCCAGGCCACAGGCAGGGAGCTGGATGGGAAGTGGAGCAGCCAGGACACAAACTGTGCCCATGTGGGGTGCTGGCACTTGTAGGGGAGGATGTGGCCATTGAGCCATTGCGCCGGGCCCTCTGAGTTTTACTCTGTAAGTGCCAGTGGAGCTTGGAATGTAACAGTACTAATCATAATTTTCTGCATGGTAGAAAAATTTCACCTTACAATGTTTTTTTTCTAGATAAGAGGAAGAACAGACACCTGCAGCAGGTGTTGGGCTTCCGAGGGTTTTCCCACCTGATCTCGAGGGTCCAGTGTGCAGAACGTGCTTCCTCCACGCCCCACCAGTGCCCCCCAGGAGGCGGGGCCTGGGTCTGGGGGTTCTCCCAGGCCTCTCCAAGAGGGGAAATCTGCCAGACAGAGAGAGGGAGGGGGAAGCCCAGGAGGCCACTTGTGTCAGACGAGCTGGGGCGATGGCCCAGCACGGGCGTCCTGCACTGCCTGCGCCCTGGCGTGGGCAGGACGCCCGCCGGATCTCGCTGGGAGCAAGCAGCCGTGAGGCAGCACCAGCTTCTGCCTCAGGAGGCCTGGAAACTGAGTTGCTTGTGGGAATATCCAGTTTCTCATGGGTCAGAGGAGGGGGTGAACTTGATCTTAAATGGTTTATGCTGCTGTGAGAATCACACAGAAAGGGAAAAACAAAACAAAACAAAACACTCCCTGTCAGCAGAGAATGGAGTCCTTGTGCAGTCTTTGTGGGCTTTTCTCCCTTTGATATGAAATCTTTTAGCATAAACAACATTCATGTTGTTCCCTAGTCATCACGTTGACAATTTTTTTGAATTTATTATTTTTTAAAGATTTATTTTATTTTTATTGGGAAGGCAGATATACAGAGAGAGGAGAGACAGAGAGGAAGATCTTCCGTCCCATAATTCACTCCCCAGGTAGCCGCAACGGCTGGAACTGAGCCAATCCGAAGTCAGGAGCCTCTTCTGGGTTTCCCACACAAGTGCAGGGTCCCAAAGCTTTGGGCCGGCCTTGACTGCTTTCCCGGGCCACAGGCAGGGAGCTGGATGGGAAGCGGGGCTGCCAGGATTAGAACCGGCGCCCATATGGGATCCCACGCATGTAAGGCGAGGACCTTAACCACTGCGCCATCGCACCAGGCCCAATTTATTTATTTTCAATGGAAAGTCAGATATACAAAGAGGAGGAGAGACAGAGAGGAAGATCTTCAGTCCAATGATTCACTCCCCAAGTAACTCCGACAGCCTGAGCTGCACCAACCAAAGCCAGGAGCGAGGAGCTCTTCTGGGTCTCCTACACAGGTGCAGGGTCCCAAGTCTTTGGGCCGTCCTCAACTGTTTTCCCAGGCCACAAGCTGGGAGCTGGATGGGAAGCAGGGCCACTTGTATTAGAACTGGTGTCCATATGGGATCCTGGCACGTGCAAGGCGAGGACTTTAGCTCTAGGCTACCGGGCCAGGCCCATCAAGTTGATAATCTTGTTTCTGTCATTTTATCTGTTTTGAGAGGCAGCAGAGAGCACACGCAAGGCTCCCATCTATTACTGGTTTACTGCCCAAAGTGCCTGCAAGATTGGCGCAGGGGCCAAGGCTGGGAACTTGATTCAGGCGGCAGAGACCCAAAGCACTTGAGCCATCACTGCTGCCTGCCTCCCAGAGTCTGCACTGATGAGGTGCTGGACGCAGGGATTGGAGCTGGGAATCAAATCCAGGCCCTCTGCTGTGGGAAGAGGCACCTGAGCCGCTGGGTCAGACACCTGCTCCGCAAGATGATCCTTGGCGTTAGCTGAAGCATATGGGACTGAAGTTGAATGTAACTATTGTCAGAGTGTGTCTGCCATTTCCCCTACACTAAACAGCACTGGAGTGAGCACCTCCACGTGCATTTATTATTTGCTTTGCTTGTTTAAAAAAAAAAAAAAAAAGGCTTCCCTTGGATAAATCCAAGAACTATCCAAAGTGCCTCGGTGGTCCCTATGGTTCTTGACATGTTTTCTGTCAAACTGCTCCTTCCCCAAACAGTTGACTTTGGTGACCTGACCAAGGGGGATCTCAAAAAGTTTATGATGTATGTGGTACACTCTTTAGGCAGCTGCTTGAACCACCCGCATCCCACATAGGAGGGCCTGAATCTGAGTCCCAGCTTCTTGCAAACACACACCCTGGGAGGCAGCAGGAGACGCGTCACTTCACCCAGATGGGAAACCGGATCCAGCTCTGGACTCCCCTCTTCATCCTGGTCTGTCCCTGACTGTTGCAGTCCATTTGAGGAAGTGAGCCAACAACTGGGGACTCCTTCGCATGCATTCTCTTTGAATAATTAATTAATTAAAGTTCATGGAAAGACACTGTGGCATAATAGGTGAAGTTGCTGCCTGTAGCATCCCATATGGGTACCAGTTCAAGTCACGGCTGCTCCACTTTGGGTCCAGCTCCCTGCTAATGTGTCTGGGAAAGCAGCAGAGAATGGTTCAAGTCCCTGGGCCTCTGTAACCCATGTGGGAGGCCCAGAAGAAGCTCCTGATGCCTGGCTTTGCTCCTGGCACTGTGATGTGTGATGCTGGGCTTGCAGGCAGTGCTACAATGGTGCCACAATGCCAGTCCGTTCCATGAACTTCTTGAAGATCCATCGTATGTGCACGGGACCATTGCAGCTAATGCCAAGAAGGCCCATGCCTGACCTGGCATAATTCAAAGCTTGTGAAATTCCAGACCAATCCTGCAAAGGATGAGTGGAGACATTTGCATTTGTTTACCAGTTTGAAAAAAATGCCTGAGTTGGCAATACTGTAAATCCAATTTACAGCTCACTTAGCTGGACACCTTGGAGATTACTTATTTCTTGGCATACATTTTAAAAGTCAGGGGAATCGGGCAAAATGGAACCATGAATATTTAACAGCTGATGAAATATTTACCTTGAATATTTAAATCGCCCCCCTTGCTACCAGGCTGTAGCACTATTGCCCTGTCACCTTCACCATTAAGCACTATTATTTCAATTGATTTTTTTTTTCCCTAAAGAAATAGGGTTTTTCTTTTTTTCAAACTACCAAGCATAGAGCTCCAGGCCTTGAGATCCACTTGTGTGGATGGGGAGGAAGGAGCCAGTGGAATACATGGGCCTTCAGAACAGATGTGGAAGGTGGGAGACATATGGTACAAAAAGTGTGGATTTACACCCCAAGTCCCCCATCTCTGCATTCCATTTCCCATGAACTTTCTCAAGTACCTGTACACACATGCTTCCCTTGGAACCCGACAACAATGGTGTGTTGGCACTGTGGGTTAGGGTATCATCCATATTGGAGTCCAGTGAATCCCAGCTGCTTAGCTTATCATCGAGCTCCCTGCTAAATCACCTGGGAAAGCAGCAGAGGATGGCCCAAGTGCTTGGGTCCCTGTACCTGTGTGTGAGACCCAGAGAGAGTTCTGGCTCCTGAGCTCAGCCTGGCTTAGCCCCGGCTGATGCAGCCATTTAGGGAATGTCAAATAAATAATAATTTTTAAAAAATCATTTATTTATTTGTTTTTATTGGACAGTCAGATATACAGAGAGGAGGAGAGACAGAGAGGAAGATCTTCCGTTCGATGATTCACTCCCCAAGTGACCACAATGGCCAGAGCTGCATCAATCCAAAGCTAGGAGCCAAAAGCTTCTTCTGGGTCTCCCGCGCAGGTGCAGGGTTCCAAGGCTTTGGGCCATCCTCAACTGCTTTCCCAGGCCACAAGCAGGAAGCTGGATGGGAAATGGAGCTGCCGGGACATGAAATGGTGCCCGATGTCGGTGCTTGCAAGGTGAGGACTTCAGCCATTAGGCTACCAGGTCGGGCCCAATAATAAATATATTTTTAAAATATTTAATTATTTACTTGACAGGCAAAGTCACAGAGAAATAGAGAAACAAAGAACTTCCAGCCGTTGGTTCCCTCCCCAAATGACCACAGGTCTCCAAATCTGTCCTGAACCCCAAGCTGTGAGCACAGGACTGCTGGCAGGCTGGCCAGGGTTAGGCCCGGGCTCTGGGCTCCCGGATGCCAGCTGCAGGGCTTGGGCAAGTCAGTGTGCAGCCTGTGACCACAGTCTTCATATCTGTAACGCTGGGCTGATGATGGCAGCCTCAGAGGGTGACTGCGAGGCTTCCTGCACCAGTGTGTAACTTCAGAGTGCTGGGTGACACGGGCCCTCCAGGCGCTGTCTGAGTATGACTCAGGTGCTCCCCAGACCAGCACTACACAAAACAAACCACAATGGAGAAAGTGGCAGGCTTTCCCTGGGGCTTGGGAAGGGTTCTAGGAGGACTCCCTGGAGGAGGTAGTACTTGCATCAAGAGGAAAGCAGCCTGTCAGAGATGCCACCTGCAGCCAGAACTTCCCACAGAGGTCACTTAACATGGACTCCACGACACCTGACAGCTCAGTGGAGAGGTGGGGGGCAGGACGGTGTCCACGCCTGTGGCATTCCCTGGCATCGCTCACAGACCTGAATGTGTGAAGTGCTGCCGTGACAGCAAGGAGGAGGTGGGGCTGGCGGCGCCATCAGGGAAGACCCACTTCTGTCTAAAAAGAAAACAAACAAAAACTTCAATTTGGACTGCCATTCACTGGTTCAGTCCCCGAGTGCCTGAAGCAGCTGAGCTGGGCTGGGCTGAAGCCAGGAGTCTGAGACTCTACCTGGGCTCTCCCCTGACTGGCTGGGACTCAAGCACTTAAACCACCTGCTGCTTCTCAGGCTGTATGCATTATCAGGAAGCTGAGCCAGGAGTGAACCCAGACAGGAAACAGGCCACAGTGTCTACACTGCTGAGCCACGTGTCCAGGGGCTGACTTCGGATGTCAGACTTTGTGGGATGCGGAGAGATACCAGCAGGGAGCACCAGGTACTGCACACCTGAGTGCTGGGCCAAGCACCAGAGTCGTGACCCCAGAGACTCTGGAAGGGGTGGGGAGGGGGGTGTTGGAGGGGATGGTGCTGTCCTTTATGGGTCCTAGATGTGGGCTCTGGCCTTCCGCTGGGACACGGGTTCCTGGGAGAGCTTTCTGGAGGCAGCAGCCATGGCTCTGACTGCCTTGGGAAGATGGAGGAGGGCAGAAGCAGGGAGATGGGCTGACAGGTGACTACAGAGCGACGCACTTACATGAACGGACTGGGATGTGTGGGGGACGGGGAGTGAGAGTCCCCCTCCCTGTGCTGGGGCTGGGGGACCCTCACTCCTCATCCCCCACACCTCCCAGAGCTGGAAGCAAAACCTCCAATGTTTCATTTTATGCCCCACCCTGTCCCCCACATGGTGACAGGAACAGCCCCGCTTCCTGGGCACAGCAGAGGCAAAGATCAGATAAAATGTGCAGGCTGGTGTTGACGCCCAATCTAGACACTTTCCATAAATTCATCACAGAGGCAACGTCACAGAGGGAGGCGGACACTGGAGATGGGGCTGCAGCTCTCAGGCCATGCCTCCCGAATCGCAGGCCCACTGGGAACCCTGATTTCCAGCTCTAGAGAAGTTGCCCACCCTCCCTGCCCCCATGTCTGTGTGGGTGAAACTTGCAGGCACTCCAGGTGGGCTGGCTCTGTCTCCCGAGAGCCTGGGAAGGTGGCAGGCAGGAGAGCGCCAGGCCCCGGTTTGTTGTTCAGAGATTTGTTTTTTCTTTGACAACTCCAGGGGCAACGGATTGGAGGAGGCTGGTGAAACGAAGGGACACTGGGTCCTCCTCCCTGATGCCTACCAGGCCTGAGACCCTGGGCTCTGGCTGCTGCAACTGCCTGGGAGCCCTTCGAGGCTGATCACTTCTGAGAAGTTCCAGGAGAAGAGGTCACCCTGTGTCTCCTCCCTGCAGTGGAAGGATCTGACCCCAGGTGGCTGCAAAGGACAGGGTTGTCCCGCAGTGGCTATGGGGACAGTGGCTAGGGTCGCTGCTGTGTGACCTTGGCCAGCAACCAACAGATAGCCGGTCCTGTTCCCCTCACCCCCACCCCCTGTGCCACACAGATGCAAGCGCTGCTCCTCCTGCCTGGGACGACTTTTCTCTCCGTTCCTATCACCGAAGAGCCCTCATGACTCGGCACCAACGCCACTTCCTCCAGGAAGGCTCTCTCCTCCCAAGAGCTCTGAGAGTCGCACACAGCTCCTGGGGCTCCCCAGGCTGCTTGGGGCTTGCTAGCTTGGGTCAGACCCAGAATTATTTTCTTCCCCCCACTCCGCAGTACACAGAAGTGTCCACTAGGTGGTGATAAAACAACAAAGTCCCCTTGGGGACGAGCCCTGAGTGAGGCCAACCAGGCACACCACCTGCCATCATTCCTTGCTTCCAACGACTCTGCTTAGAGCAGGTGCCTCACTCGGGGCTGCAGGGAGGCTGCGGGGGATAGGGCAACACAACAAGGTTCCTGCTCTCAGAGGGCTTATGTTCTAACTGAAGAAGGGCAGGTGGGATGGGGCGAGGGGCAGCACAAATAGAGTCTGTTCAGGGAGTGCCAGGGCCCTCAGAGCGTCTGGACGTGCGGACCAGCATTTGGACCACTGGGCGTAGGATGGCGAGACTGTGCCTCTACAGCCCTGTATAAATCAGGCCGAGCAATCAGCAGCGGCCTCTCTGCGCCCAACATCTCCCACCTTGGGGGGGACGGTGTCATAGGAGTTGCAAGTTCCCCTGAGTCATGATCTGCCCAGAACTAAATGGAGTCACTGACTCCATGGACCAAATCTGTCCCATTTTTACATGACTCCCAGTTTAGGAGTGAGCCTACTCAGAAGAGCGGAAATATAATAACAGTAATAATAATAATAATTTGTGATTAACTAGAAAATAGACTAAATTTAACTGTCAGTGATCCTAACTAAAGGTTTATTTGGAATGCAGCTGCATCCATTGACATTCATATTGTCTAATGCTGCATTTGGACTGTGGGCCTGGGGAGTTGCGGTGTGGGCTGCCGTGGGCACTGCTCGCGTGGGGACCATGGTGCCAGCTGTTGGGCTGGAGCAGGCGCTGCTGCTCAGGAGTCCTAAAGCCTTGGGTGTTACCACCGTCTGTCTGTCTTGGAGTGCTGTTCCGGCTCTGCCCATCCCCTTCCTGTGTGAGTGATGGAGGACGCAGGCCCCAGAGGGGCCAGGGTCTCTTGGGAGCCCGGCCTCCCATACGGCTCAAGACCATGTGGCCTGGGCAGTTGGGTGGCTGGCACCTTTGGCCTGTTGGGGGGGAGAGAGGCAGGAGAAGGAAGAATGAAGCCTGGCAGGATGTCCTCAAGTCCAAGGATCAGCGCTTTCCCGAAGCCTCACTTTTATTTCAGGAGAAGACATGGTGAGATGCAGGTACATGGGAGAACTGGCTTCATGTTTCATCTTGTGATTTTAAGATTTATGAAGTGGGGCTGGCACGTTTCTCAACTGGCTAATCCTGCACCTTTAAACACAGGATTCCATCTGGGTGCTAGTTTGGGTCCCGGCTGCTCCACTTCCAATCCAGCTCTCTGCTTTTGGCCTGGGAAAGCAGTGCAGGACATCCCCAAACCTTTGAACCCCGCACATGGGAGACCCAGAGGAAGCTCCTGGCTTCGGATCAGCTCAGCTACAGCCATTGCAACCATTGCAGCCATTTTGGGAGTGAACCAGTAGATGGAAGATCTTTAAAAGCAAAAAAAAAAAGGTGTTTTTTTTTTTTAAGATTTATTTATTTATGTTGGAAAGATATTTATAGAGCAAAAGAGATACAAAGAGAGAAAGATTTTTCCATCCACTGGTTCACTCCCCCATGGACCCAACAGTCAGAGCAGAGCCCATCGGAAGCCAGGGACGGGAACTTCTTTGAGTCACCCATACGTGTGCCGGATCCCTAGGGCTTGGGTCATCCTCCGCTGTTTTTCCAGGCACATTAAACACCAGCATCTCAAACTGTGACTTAACCCACTACTCTGCAGCGCCAGGTGCTTTGCTGGGGTACTGGGCAGTGATGTCAGGCCTTGGCTGGGGCAGAGGCCAAGCAGCACAGGAAACAGGAGCGCATTTCCTTCCCCGGAGTCCCTCCAGGCTGGACCTCCAAGGAACGCACAGGCCCGGGGAGTGAGTGCTCTCAGGCTCCTGGCTGGGTGGGCCTGGGTGCCCATCTCCACAGCCAAGGGTCTTCCCTGGTGCACATCCTTTGGGAGTCTGGGGGGTCTCCATGCCAGCAGAGAGGGAGAGTGAGGCAGCAGCAATTCACGGACTCAGGCCAGGATACAGCCAGGAGTGGCTCTCCTTGCCCAGCCCTATCCAGGGCTCCCACAGTCTCACGCTCAGCAGCAAGCCCTGGGACCTGTAGCCCCCTGCCTGCCCTCACCTGTCTCTCTCGACCCTCCGCACACTTCATGGGGTGCAGCTCAGTCAGCTCCAGTAAGAAGCATCCCATGGGACTGGCGCCGTCACCTAGTGGCTAAAGTCCTCACCTTGAACGCCCAGGATCCCATATGGGCGCTGTTTCTAATCCCAGCAGCTTCACTTCCCATCCAGCTCCCTGCCTGTGGCCTGGGAAAGCAGTAGAGGATGGCCCAAAGCCTTGGAATCCTGCACCTGCGTGGGAGACCTGGAGGAGCTTCCTGGCTCCTGGCTTCAGATTGGCGCAGCTCTGGCTGTTTCACTTGGGGAGTGAAACATCGGATGGAAGATCTTCCTCTCTGTCTCTCCTCCTCTCTGTATATCTGACTTTGTAATAAAAATAAATAAATCTTTAAAAAAAATAAAAAGAAGCACCCCTGATGCCTCCCCAGTGGGCGAGCACCTTGAACTTTTCTCAAGGTCATGAACACTGCTAGTCTTTATCCCATCTCATCTCCTAGATGGGTAACAACACATTCCTCCCTCATCCATGCTTGTAGATAAATGTCAGCTGAGCAGCTCACCAATCATGAGGACCTGGGACAAAGTTCTGAGCCTTGCCGAGCCTCAGCTTACCCACCTACACAATGGGCATGATCACAGTGCCGGCTGCAGAGGACTGCAGAGAGATGAGCTGAGAAGGCAGATGCAAAGGACTGCCACGGGCACACTGCTGGCTCTCAGAAACAGTTGGGATCAACTTGTCATGACTACCCTGTTAGTGGCATAAACCTGTGGCAGCACAATTATGACTCAGTCCTGACCAACATTAATGGGCATCTGCTCAAGACTGGACACCCTCCTCCGTGTCCCCCCTCACCTGGCTGGGTGGCTGCACAGGCTCTCCCTGCTTCCATTGGCCCCGCTTCCTGCAGCCAGCCCCTGGTTCTTGGCCACACACCCAGGCTGAGCCACTCTACCTGAGTGGGTGTTGGGGCTAGTGCAGGGAGGAGGGCAGGGCCAGGTGGGAGGGCCAGGGGACAGGGCCAGGCTTGGGAGCCTGCAGTGTGACTGCAGCCCAGAGGAGTTTGCAGCCTGAAAGAGAGAGAACAGAGAAATATCCCACCTGCTGGTTCACTTATTTTTTTTAAGATTATTTATTTTTATTGGAAAGTCAGATATACAGAGAGGAGGAGAGACAGAGAGAAAGATCTTCCCTCCGATGATTCACCCCTTCAAGTGGCCGTTCATTCTGTGACAGCAATGGCTGGTGCTGAGCCGACCTGAAGCCAGGAGCCAGGAAGTTTCTCCAGGTCTCCCACAAGGTGCAGGGTCCCAAGGCTTTGGGCCATCCTCTACTGCTTTCCCAGGCCACAAGCAGGGAGCTAGCTGGATGGGAAGTGGAAACAGGATTAGAACTGGAGCCCATACGGGATCCCAGGACGTTCAAGGCGTTCACGGTGAGGACTTTAGCCTCTAGGTGACGGCGCCGGGCCCTGGTTCACTTCTTCATTGCTTGGAACAGCCAGGGCTGGGCTAGGCTGAAGGCAAGAGCTGGGAATTCAGTTACCCATGTGAGCGGGAGGTACCCAACTGCTTCAGACAGCACTGCAGCCTGGATCAGCGTGGCCCAGATGGAACGGTCAGGACACCCAGGCTAAGAGTGCCAGTGGCTCCCACTGATACCCTCTCTCCTAACCCCAGACTCTGCACCCGCACACAGCCCCATACACACTGGAGTCCTTTGCTGGTGCCAACCCAACACCACACCTAACGGGCCCGAACCTCCGGGGCGCAAAGCGGCCACGTTTGGCCGCGGCTTCCTGGAGTTTCCAGCCTCGGATCCACTGGAGCTGGATCAGACACCGAGACCTGCACACGGGGTCCCCCCGCAGCGCGAGCAGCCGCCGCGCAGCCCCATCTCTGGTCAGCCAGGCTCCCAGCCCCGACCCGCGCGCGCGCGCGTTCCCGCCTGCCCACGCGCCGGGACCCGCCCCATCCGAGGCCCCGCCTCCCGCTTCCGTCCCGCTGGCCGCCGCCGGGTCGGGCCAGAGTTCTCCGGTGCAGGTCGGATGAGGCTGGCAAGACTCATGAAGGTGTTCATCACCCGCAGGATCCCGCCCGAGGGCCGGGCCACGCTCGCCCAGGCCGCAGAGTAAGATCCCGGCGTCTCCCGCGCCGTGGCGGGAGTCACCCGAGCACACCCCGGAGTGTGGAGGGGTGCCCGCTCCCGGGTCCGGGTGATTCAGCCATCTCCGGACGCGCCTGGGAGTGGAGCGTGAGGCTGGGGGCGGCCTTCAGAGGCCTCCTGTGGCTGGGATGGGAGACGGGTGAGGAGGCAGTGTCCCGGGCCTGGGCCCTGGGCCTGGGCTGCATTCCAGGCTCCTGGCAACTCTCATTGGCGCTGGGCGGCCAGGTGGGCCCCAGGACAAGGGGAGCCAGGGACTGTCCTGGACACGAGGTCCTAGCTGTTAGTTCTCCACCCCCTATCTCGGGCGCAGCTTGCCAGACAGGTGGGGTCAGGGTTAGGGTTACTGGTCTGGCCCAGTGAGAGATTGGCCATGACCTTTGATGAGACCTTTGAAAAGCTCCGCCGGCCAGCCTTCTATCCTTCAACTTTGCATTGGGAAACGGTGGAGTCAGCTATTCCTGCTCCAGCCAGAGTACAGAACCTTGCCCAGGTAGCCACGCTGGGGGTCCGAGGCTGCATTCCACCAACGGGAGTGGGAGGTGGGTCCTGTTGCCCCAGGCAGCAGGGCAGGAGATCAGATTTACGTTTTTATTTTTTCAGTGCAACAGAGCTTATACTGAAGGCCTGCTGTGCCCTAGAAGGATGGCCTGGGCCGAGCTGGGGTGGGGTGGGGGTCGGGAGAAGCGTGGACACTGACTGCAGGGCAGTCTGCTCTCCTGTTGTGGGCTGTTGCACGCAAGCCGAGCATCTCTGTGCTGGCTGCACTAACAGTAAGTTCTTGTTACCTGACAGGTGGGGATCCTGCCCTCCCTGACCTCAGGGCAAGTATTGGAGATCGACCTGTCAGAACAGAAAGATGCAGGTGACCCCCAAGCCCCAGCCCCCAGGACTGTAGCCAGCTGGGGCCACATCTGTCCCCTGCATGCTCCCCCACTGGGGAGCTGGTGTCCTCTGCTAGTGGCAGCCCTTCGCCCTGCAGGCAGCCTGAAGGCAGCAGGACAAGCCCTGAGAGGGTCCCCCAGCCCCAGCTGCTCCTGAGCATGCTGCCTTCCCCCTGCAGCTGTGAGGTGGAGGAGTGGGACTCGGATGAACCCATCCCCAGCCAGGAGCTGGAGCGTGGTGTGGCGGGCGCTCACGGTCTGCTCTGCCTCCTCTCTGACCGAGTGGACAAGAAGCTTTTGGATGCTGCTGGTACGTATCCTAGGCATCAGCTGGCTCGAGGGCCCGTGGGCAGCCAGCATGCTCTTTGGGTACCCTGGCTTGCTGTTGAACAAGCCCCTCTGGCATGCACACTGCCCCACCCTCCGACCTCCCCCAGGTGAGCCCCTGAAGGCAGACCCTGTGCCTGTGGGCGGCAGGAGGCCTGGCGCCGGTATGTGGTTATCCAGCCACCCTGAGACTGGGTCATGGTTGCAGTCATGACAGTTGTGAGATGTTCAGGCACCAAGGTTGCCGAGTCTAGGGGTGGGGGCGCCTCATGAGCCAGTACCAAGCCCACTGCTCCCTGGCCCTGGCCCAGAAGCTCTCAGGAGAGGGTGTGAGAGGGCCTGCGCTCCGTGGGACAGCCCCCCAACAAGTAGCTCACTGAGTCCCCAGGCCTGGTTGGGTGGCCAGGGCAGTGGGTAAGACAGGCCTGGGCCGGGCTGCTTGATCTGCCTGGACCACGGAATCTGTGCTATCCAGTAGCCTTGGTCAGGGTTTTGTGGGAGACCCGGAGATGTCACTGTGTCTCTTTCCAAGAAAGTCATAACCAGGTGTCCCCATGGAGTCCCCCATGTTTTGGCTTTGAGTTGTATAAGGTGGAGACAAGAGATACGTTTTCTGTATCACAGGGAGCAACCTCAAGGTCATCAGCACGCTGTCTGTGGGGGTAGACCACTTGGCCTTGGATGAAATCAAGAGGCGGTGAGTGCAACCAGGGTCTTAAAGGGGGTCTGGGGAGGAGTGGCCATGGAGTGGGCATGAAGGGGACTCTGCTTTCTTAACTGTTTTTTAAAGATTTGATTGATTGATTTGAAGATCAGAGGTATAGGGGGAGAGATAAGAACCTTCCATTTGCTGGTTCACTTTCCAAGTGACTGCAGTGGCCAGGGTCAGGCCAGGCAGAAGCCCAGAGCCAGGACCAGCAGTTTCTTCTGTGTCTCCCACATGGATGCAGGATCCCAATGCTTTGGGCCAGGTGTTAAGCAATGAGCTAGAGTGGAAGTGGAGCAGCCGGGATTTGAACTGGTGCCCATATGGGATGTTGAACTGCAGACTGTGCCATAGCACTAGTCTGTTTCATTGTTTTCATTGTGTGTGCTCCAGTCACCCAGAACTCCAGGTGAGAGACAGACTGTCCACATGTACACCTGATGCTTAAAATCACCTGAGAGCGGCCCGGCGTGATGGCTCAGTGGCTCAATTCTCAGTTTACATGTGCCAGGATCCCATGTGGGTGCTGGTTCATGTCCCAGCTACCTTACTTCCCATCTAGCTCCCTCCTTTTAGAGGATGGCTTAAAGCCTTAGGACCCTACATCCTCATGAGAGACCCGGAAGGAGCTCCTGGCTCCTGGCTTTGGATTGGCTCAGCTCTAGCTGTTGCAGCCACTTCAGGAGTGAACCGGCAGACAGAAGATCTTTTTTTCTTCCTCTCTGTGAATCTGACTTTCCAATAAAAATAAACCTTTTAAAAATAATTTTCTTAAAGTTTTATTATTTTTCTGCAAAGTCAGATTTACAGAGAGAAGGAGAGACAGATCTTCCATCCATTGGTTCGCTCCCCAAGTGGCTGTAATGGCAGGAGCTGAACCGGTCTGAAGATAAGAGCCAGGAAGTTCCTCCAGGTCTCCCACACGGTGCAGGGTCCCAAGGCTTTGGGCCATCCTCGACTGCTTTCCCAGGCCACAAGCAGGGAGCTAGCTGGATGGGAAGTGGAGATGGCAGGATTAGAACCAGCGCCCATATGGGCTCCCAGCGCGTTCACAGTGAGGATTTTAGCCACTAGGCCACGGTGCCAGGCCCGTAAAATAAAATAAATCTTAGAAAGAAAAAATCACCCAAGAGGTCAGCAAAAGTCAACCTGTGTGGAGGTGTCTCCTTCCCCCACTTTGAGAGCCTTTTTGGAGCTCCGCAACAACACTGGAAGTAGAAAAGATGGCTATTACAGATTCCCCGTCCAGTTCCCTCCACCTCCACACCCTGCCCAAAGGATGGGGGTTGACGAATTGTTCTTCGGCGTTCCCTTGCCATCGAGGCAGGGCAAACAGGGAGCCAAGTGCCATTGTGGAGGGAGACATTCCCACAGTCCAGTACAGCGATGTTTGATTTGTAGTGGGATCAGAGTGGGCTACACCCCAGACGTCCTGACGGATGCCACTGCCGAGCTCGCTGTCTCCTTGCTGCTCACGACCTGCCGCCGGCTGCCTGAAGCCATCGGGGAAGTGAAGAAGTGAGTGAACGCCCCCCCACCCTGCAGTGCCCCATCTAGGGAGCGGCGTGTTGGACACAGCTAAAATCAGAGCCAGGGTGAACTGGGCACAAAGGGAAATCACGAAAGAGGAGGGTGGGAGAAGAGTGGTCAGTGGGGCAGGAGTGTGCATCAGGAGCGTATCCTTAGCAGCAGCTGAGACATGATGCTCCCAGCATCGCCTGGGGGTGGGCACCTCCACCTGCTGACCTGGGGGGTGGGAGGGGGTCACAGCTCTGCTCACTTGTTCGCAGCTGCTGAGAGCTGGCTTGGATGGAGCCCCACTTCCTGGGCCATGCCAGCTGCTGCTCTGAGCTCTCCTGGGCTGTGGGAGCTCACGTGAGTCCCCCTTTCTTCTATTTCCCTGTCCCACTCTGGATTTCTGTAAAGCAGGAGTCCTTCCCACTGCTCAACCGCAGTGGGCAGTGGTCATGGCTGCAGCTCGTCGCCCTTACAGCTGGGGCCATGGGTGCGTGTGTGTTTTCCCAGGGCCCCAGGGCCCCTCACCAGCCTCTCTTCTCCCACAGCGGTGGCTGGACCTCATGGAAGCCACTGTGGATGTGTGGCTATGGACTGTCAGAGAGCACGGTCGGCATTGTGGGGCTGGGCCGCATAGGTGAGGCTGTGGGCGGGGTTGGACTCTGCCCCTGCCACATGTGCTCACCCTCTGAAAACGCCTTGCTGAGTTCCCCCAGCTGTATCCTAGGGTGTCCTGCACCCTGCAGGGCTGGTACCCACAAGGAGGTAGCAGCAGCAAATTCACAGGCAAATGAACAAGTAAAGCCGAGGCTTCCTGTAGGATGTGTGAACAAAGTCAGCAAGGGGTCAGGGACCAGGGCTCTTTAAGAACAGGCAGAGGCTGCAGGTACAATGTGTATCCCTGGGAGGGGCAGGGCTCATTCACCTTGTGTGAATGGAGAGCGGTTGCTTGGGGTCCAGAGGGCCAGGAGCAGAGAGGGTTGCTGGAGGAACCCAACCTTGGGCGTCTTCTGAGTTTGAAAACCCAGCTGTCACACCTGTCTCCACAGTGTGTAGATGAACAGGTTTTGTAGGTTTGGGGTGATTTAGGAGACAGTGGATGACACCAAAAAAGTCAGATGTGGGGTGAGTGTTGGGCCGTCTGGGAAAGATGCTGCATCCCACGTGGGATTTCCAGCTCTGGCTGCCCCTGCCAGCTGGCTGCTGCTGCGGACCCCAGAGGGCTAGTGATGGCTCGGATACTGGGGCCCTGCCTCTCCCACAGGAAACTCGCATTGAGTTCCCAGCTGCTGGCTTTGGCCCAGCCCAGTCCTGGCCACCTGTGTGTCTGTCTTTGCTTCTCAAATGAATACATCATTTATTTTAAAACTTTACAAAAAGGATGTTTTCTTCTTATTTGAAAGGAAGAGAAACAGGGATGCAGAGGGAGAGAGATCTTCCATCCACTGGTTCTCTCCCCGAATGCTTATAATAGCCGTGATGACAAGGGCTGGGCCAGGCTGAAGCCAGGTCTCCTGTGTAGGTTGCCATCATTTGCCTCCTGGGGTACCCGTAAGTGGGAAGCTGGATGGGAAGCTGGGACTGGATGTAGCCAAATGAGGCCTGTTTTGCAATAACAAAAGCAGAGGATCTAGGAGGGAGGAGACATGGAATGTGTACCAGTGGTCCTCACAGTGGCTGGCACCTCCAAGAGGATGCAGAGCAGCCATTGGGCATATTCTGGGCATCTGGGGGCACTTTGGGTTTCCAGGGCTGCACAGCCACTCAGACGGACCAGTTCAGGGGGTGCCATGCTGAGGGATGGAGCTGGCAGGCCCTGCTCTCTGTGAAGTGAGAGCAAGCCGTGGACTTTGACTCCTTGCTCCAGGCCAGGCCATTGCTCGGCGTCTGAAACCATTTGGTGTCCAGAGGTTTTTGTACACTGGGCAGCAGCCCAAGCCTCAGGAAGCAGCGGAATTCCAGGCTGAGTTTGGTAAGTATGGCCTCGATGTCTGCTAGAGCCCAATCTGTACTCAAGCAGTGAGTGGGGGGCTCTTGTTTCAAAGCATGACAGGGAAGGGGATTTCTATTTGCTGGTTCACTTCCTAGATTTCCACACCACTGTCTAGCTCTTCTATGTGGATATAGGGGTCCAGCCACTTGGGCTGTCTTCCGTTGCTTTCCTAGCAGAGAATTGGGTCAGAAATGGAGCAGCTGGGACTTGAACCAGATGCTCCAACATGGGATGTGTGGTTTAACCCACTTTCCCTGAGAGGTGGCGTGCAGGCAGGATGTGGCAGCTCCAGGTGGGATGTGGGCTGCTGTGTCCTGGGTGTCCCTTCACCTCCCTGCCTAGGGAACTCTCTCAGTGCCAGGCCCCCTGCTGGGCACAGTTCCTTGTCACCACTGCCTGTGCAAGGGCAGAGCCGTGGGGAGGAGGAGCTGAGCGCCACTGTGTGTCTGTCGGCAGCTGGCGAGTACAGGCCCAGCACTGTGTGCCCTTGTTCAGGAGTGCATAGCTTGGAGGGCAGATAGCAGACTGGGCCTCAACCACTGCAGGTCCCCTCATCACACCAGGCACTCAAGGTGGTAAGGTCAGGGCCACCTAGAGCCCCAGGTGGTGCTGCCCAAGGGCCTGCCATCTCAGGTCTGCACCCCGGGGGCTGGGATGACCCAGGGCCCACGGGAGGCAATGGACTTGGTCGTCAGAGCTGTGCAGGTGGAGACCTGGCCTTCAGAAAGCATCTTGGGAGGCTGTGCCATGGGAGGTGGTGGGGGGGGTGGAGTCTGGGCCATCCCGCTCCTAACCTGCCCATTGCTCCACCCTCAGTATCTGCCCTGGAGCTGGCCGCTGAGTCCGACTTCGTGGTTGTGTCCTGCTCCCTGACGCCAGCCACCAAGGGGCTCTGCAACAAGGACTTCTTCCAGAAGATGAGGAGCACAGCTGTGTTTGTCAACATCAGCAGGTATCCCAGGGATGCCTGTGGTCTGAAAGGCTATGATTGAGCCCTCGGGCTGAGCTTGCTCATCTGCAACAACCAATCAACTGACCAACTAACTAAAACAACCAAGTAACCAACCAATTAGCCAGCTAACCAATCAACCAAGTAAGCACTAGCCAACCAGTCTACCAAGTTATAAACTAAACAAGTAACCAGCTAACCAAATAACCAATCCACTATACCACCTAACTCACCAACCAAGTTACCAACTATCGAAACAACCAACTAGCTTACTAAGTATACTAACGAACCTGTTATCCAAGTTACCAACTAACCAACTAGCCAAGCACCTGACCAATCCACCCACCAACCAGCCAACCAATTAGCCAACCAACCAGCCAGCCAATCATTAACCATCCTGCCCACACAGAACACAAGAAAGGCCATTTGCAGCCATTAGGAGAGTGAGCCAATGGATAGATCGCTGTTGTAACTCTGCCTTTCAAATAAATACCTTAAGGGAAGGGAGAAAAACAGTACTGGGATTAGAGATTGTCCTACTGGCTAAGATGCCCACATCACTACTGTGAGTGCTTGGGCTCAGCACCAGCTCCGGCTCCTGACTCCAGCTCCCTGCTACCACAAGAGGAAGTTGGATGGAGTTCCCACCCCAGCGTAGTCCTGACCACTGTGGGCATTTGGGGAGTAAAGCAGAGGATAGGAGCGCTTGGTCATATGTCTACTCTGCCTTAAATAAACAACACTGGTTTATTTATTATTTTTTTTTTCAAAGATTTATTTTCATTATTTTTTTATTGGAAAGGCGAATATACAGAGAGGAGAGACAGAGAGGAAGATCTTCCGTCCGATGATTCACTCCCCAAGTGAGCGCAACGGGCCGATACTATGCCAATCCGAAGCCAGGAGCCTCTTCCGGGTCTCCCACGCGGGTGCAGGTTCCCAAAGCTTTGGGCTGTCCTCGACTGCTTTCCCAGGCCACAGGCAGGGAGCTGGAAGGGAAGCGGGGCTGCCGGGATTAGAACCGGTGCCCATATGGGATCCCAGGCTTGCAAGGGGAGGACCTTTAACCACTTGCGCCACCGCGCCGGGCCCCTATTTATTATTTTTTATATGAAAGGCAGAATTTAGAAAGAAGTACACAGACTTTCCATCTGCTCAGTCATTTCCAAAATGGCTGCAACAGCCAGAGCTAAGCTGATCCAAAGCCAGGAGCCAGAGCATTTGTCTGGTCTCCCAAACAGGTGCAGGCATGCAATTACTTAGCCCTTCTCTGATGCCTTCCCAAGCCATGAGCTGGATCAGAAGTGGAGTAGTTGGGACTCAAACCGGCACCTATATATGGAATGCCAGCACCATATGGAGAATTAGCTCACTACACCACTGTGCCAACTTTCCCACCAATATATTTTACTTGAAAGGCAGAGAGAGGGAGAGCATTGGTTCACTTCCCACATGACAGCAAGAGGAGCTGGGCAGACCAAAAAAGGTGCCAGGAACTCCATCCAGTTTCGCAGATGGCAGGGGCCCAGGCACTTCACCGCCATATGCTGCCTCTCCAGGTGCATTAAGCAGGGCGCTGGATCAGAAGTGCAGCATCTTGTGCCTGAACCCACACTTGGATTTGTCAGTGTTGCAAATGGTGGCTTAATATGCTACAACACCATACCAGCCCCAATAAAAAGAAGAAAAAAAAAAAAAGCCTCAAAGGCTCGGTTTCTGAGGGTAGTTCTGTTTGTCCTAAAGGCCTTCCCTGCTCTCATTCCCAGGGGCGACGTTGTGAATCAGGACGATCTGTACCAGGCCTTGGCCAGTGGTCAGATTGCAGCTGCTGGACTGGATGTGACGACCCCCGAGCCTCTGCCAACAGACCACCCCCTCCTGTCCCTGCAGAACTGTGGTGAGAAGTGTTTTCCCATATGCACTGCCCTGTGCTGTCCTGCTGTCGGGTGGGGCTGAGGGGCTTGGCGGGCTGGGTGTGCAGCCAGCAGGGGATGAATGTCGTGGGAAACAATGACAGGAGGTGCTCCTGAGCAGGCCAGCCTGGGTCTGTGTCCCTAACAGAATTGAAGGCAGGAAACAATTTTTAAAGATTTGTTTTTATTATTATTTTTTTTTTATTGGAAAGGCGGATATACAGAGAGGAGAGACAGAGAGGAAGATCTTCTGTCCGATGATTCACTCCCCAAGTGAGCACAACGGCCGATGCTATGCCGATCCGAAGCCAGGAGCCTCTTCCGGGTCTCCCACACAAGTGCAGGGTCCCAAAGCTTTGGGCCGTCCTCGACTGCTTTCCCAGGCCACAGGCAGGGAGCTGGAAGGGAAGTGGGGCTGCCGGGATAGAACCGGCACCCATATGGGATCCCGGGCGTGCAAGGCGAGGACCTTAACCACTGTGCCACCGCGCCGGGCCCAGGAAACAATTTTTTTAAATTATTTTTATTGGAAAGGCAGATATACAGAGAGGAGAGGAAGATCTTCCGTCTACCGAATGGCTGCCAACAGCTGGAACTGAGCTGATCTGAACCCAGGAGCCAGGAACTACTTCTGGGTATCCCACACAGGTACAGGGTCCCAAACTTTGGGCTGTCCTTGACTGCTTTCCCAGGCCACAAGTAGGGAGCTGGATGGAAGTAGGGCTACCGGGTCAGGAACCAGTATCCATATGGGATCCCAGGGTGCACAAAGTGAGGACCTTAGCCACTAGGCTACTGCACAAGGCCCAAAAGAATTTTAAAAGAGGGTGGGTGGGCCCTGGTGCAGCTCCAGCCTCTCCCGAGTGTCCCTGTGCCTGTGAGCCACCATTAGCCTGAGACATTACAGGTCTCACTACAGCACCTGTGCCCTCCTAGCTTGCTGGCAGGTTGGCTGTAGGAGTGGCCAGAACCACAAAGCCTCACCCACCCTGCCTGTGGCTTCCTGGCACTGTCCTAGGCAGCCAGGACCCTACCATTGGGCTTTGGTTTCAGCTCCAGGGTCTTCAGGCCCTGGGAATGCACACAGAATGGTCTCAGCTGCCACCCCCAGTTAATGTCCCCCGTTATTATAGCCCCGGGAATCACCGTTGCCATCCTGACCCCAGCCCACAGGGAACATGGCTTGTAATGTTGAGTGCTGCCCAAATCCCAAGCCCTACCCCGCTGGCCTGGCGTTCAACTTGGTGCCTCCTGCCCTTCAAATGTGGTTCTTTGGGGCAAGTGACCTCACAGACAACTGTGCTGCCCACACCTTAGCACGGTTACATCACTCCGTAGAAAGCCTGTGTGGCATCACCTTCTGGGTCCAGAGGGTGGGTGGTCAGGGGCTTAGCAACTTGGCCAAGATTGGTGCCCCCATGTCCCTGGGCAGTGATGTCAATGCTGGGTCTCCTCAGGCTCCGGATGCTTGTGTTTCTATACACGGATTTTAAAAAAGAAAGAAAACATCATTTATTTGAAATGGGCCAAGTGTGGTAGCCTAGCAGCTGAAGTCCTTGCCTTGTACCCCCTGGGATCCCATATGGGTGTCAGTTTGTCTCCCTGCGGCCCACTTCCCATCTAGCTCCCTGCTTGTGGCCTGGGAAAGCAGTGGAGGATGGCCCTAAGCCTTGGGACCCTACACCTGTGTGGGAGAACCAGAACAGGCTCCAGGCTTCTGGCTTTGGATTGGCACAGCACCAGCCATTGCAGCTATCTGAAGAGTGAATCAATGGAGAGATCTTTCTGTCTCTCTTCCTCTCTGTATATCGGACTTTCCAATAAAAATAACAAAAAAATAAATATTTGTTTGAAAGGCAGTTGGAGGAAGAGCTCTTCCATCTTCTGATTGACTAATGGCCCCAGCAGCTGGCACTGAAGCCATCAGCCTCCAATGGGTCTCCTACCTGAGTGCAGGGCCCAAGCATCTGGGCCGTCTTCTGGGGTTTTCCCAGGTGGATTAGCAGGGAGCTGGATCCAAAGTGGAGCAGCCAGGACGGGAACTCGTGCCTATACCAGTATTACTGGCAGCAGCTTTAGCCTGTTGCATCACAGTGCCAGCCCCTCAATTTTTTTTTTTGCATCAAAATACACTTGAGACTGGCGTAATGCTCAATTGGCTAATCCTCCCCTTTCAAGTGCTGGGATCTCATATGGGTGCTGATTCATGTCCCAGCCACTCCACTTCCCATCCACTCTCTGCTTGTGGCCTGGGAAAGCAGTGGAAGATGGCACAAAGCCTTGGGAACTTGTACCCACGTGGGAGACCCAGAAGCAGCTCCTGGCTGTTGGCTTTGGCTCAGTTCAGCTCTAGCTATTGTGGCCACTTAGGGAGTGAACCAGCAGATAGATCTGTCTCTCCATTTTTTTTTTTTTTTATTGGAAAGGCAGATATACAAAGAGGAGAGACAGAGGGGAAGATCTTCCATCTGATGGTTCGCTCCCCAAGTGACTGTAATGGCTGGAGCTGAGCCAATCCAAAGCCAGAAGCCTGGAGCCTCTTCTGGGTCTCCCATGTGGGTGCAGGGTCCCAAAGCTTTGGGCCGTCCTCGACTGCTTTCCCAGGTCACAAGCAGTGAACTGGATGGAAGCGGGGCTGGTGGGATTAGAACCGGCACTCATATGGGATCCCGGCGCATTCAAGGCGAGGACTTTAACCTCTACGCTATCATGCCGGGCCCACAAAAATAATCTTAAAGAAAAGCACTTTAAATCCCATTTTCCACAAACTTTTTGAGCCTCCTTGTGTTAGGATGTAAGCTGACTTGGGTCTGGGTGTCAGTGGCCTTGGTGCAGGAGGGGCTGAGGACAGGAGGGAAGGGGCCCGGGGGCCAGCTCTTCCGTCCCCTTCCTGGCAGGCCCTGGGGACACAGGCTCTTGCCCATCCTCCTCAGCACCCTCTTCTTCTCCTTTCCAGTGATTCTCCCCCACATTGGCAGCGCCACCTACAAGACTCGCAACACCATGTCTCTGTTGGCAGCTAACAACCTTCTGGCTGGCCTGAGAGGGAAGCCGATGCCCAGTGAACTCAAGCTCTAGCCACCTGGAGACCCCAGGGCTGAGTTGCTGGGTCCCATGCTGTCAGCCCCAGACAGGGGCCAAGAGAGTGCCTACCCCATGCTGGACCCACGAGACACTGTGCTGCTTCTACAGCTGAACAATCTGAGCCCCAGCGCGGGATTCTGCTATTAAAAAATTCTTAGAAAGACGCCTTGGCCTGTACCCTGGGGAAGCCAATTACACACCCGCCACCTTTCAGCAGTGGGCATCTGGGCTTGTGCCTGGCGCTGCTGCCTACCCTCAGCATTTTGCTTATGAGAGCCTGTCCAAACCTGCGTCCCTCTGCCTCTTCCTACATTCCTGTCCTAGTCCCTCCCCAAGGCCAGGACAGCTTGAATGCCAGTTGGGGGACAGTCCTAGAATCTGACCCCAGCAGAGGTGGAGAATTTCTGTGAAGGAGTGGGAACCTAGCAAGGTCTCCATGATCTGTCACCAGCACATGAAGGTAGGTGGGCTTTTTTTTTTTTTCCTTTACCATTTTTGCTAAAAGGTAGATAGAGGGACAGTCTGCTGGCTGACTCCCCAAATGCAACAGCCTGAAGCCAGGACCCAGAACTCTACCCATGTCTCCCAAGGAGGGGTGGGAGGCAGGGCATTTGAGCCTGGGGCTCCCAGGGTGTGTGCTTTCTAGAAAGCTCATGTTGCAAACAGCTGGGCCTTGATATGTGATGGTTGCTTAACCTCTGGGCCAAGTGCCCTTCTGAGTGGCTTCTTAGTTTTTTTAGTCCATTTCAGCACCTATACCTTTGTTCCCTCTCTCATCCCTTTACCCCAAGCAGGATATTTTTATAATCACTGTCCTCTTTCTCTTCCCTATAGCTATAGACCACTGGCAATCTGACTAGGTACTGAAGGAACCAGCTTCCTGCTCTTACCCCCAGCCGTAAGCCAGCAAATGGCACTTTTTAAGTTTGGAGCAGGACGTGTAGGAAGGGGCCTTCTGACCCGTGTGACAGACAAACCTGCCAGGTGCCCGTGGCTCAAAGCCAGGATGCAAGGAAGGCACATGGGATAAGGTGACAGGAGCAACCAGGAACTTCCTAACAGTATGATTTCCTGGGAGGCTTGGTTTTAAGGAAGTACCAGTCAAAGCATGACTGGCCAAGGCAGAAACATCATTTCCCATTTTTGTTTTAACCTTTGTAACATTAAGCAAAGAATATGGAGCTAGAGGCATGAATATGACAAAGTTTTATTTATTTTAAAATTCCACCAGCATAGCACCACTGACCCGGGTGCCCTGACACAGCTTTTATGTGATCACCAGAAAAGATTCTACACGATTATGCCGGGGCGAGAATTAAGGCTAACCAATCAGAATTCAGGTACCCAACACCAGTTATAATGCGTAGAAACTACAGGTCACAGTACGGACCCTGAGACTGGTTCTCCAGGGACCTCTGAATTACTCTTTAAGTGCTACAGCATGTCCAAAGACACTGGCCTGCTAGCTTGCTTCTGAGGTGTGGCAACTAAGAGGTAGATGAGACTCCAGGTTCTGTCCAGCAGTGGAGAGGATAGGCAGGGCTCCAGGGTACATCACAGGCCCCAAGGACCAAGCCCAACTTGCAGCTGAGCTGGAGCGGGACGCAGGCTCCTGGCACCTCATCCTGGGCAGGGCCTCTCACTCTCCACGCTGACCACCTGACTCCCATGAACAATCTCTCAACACACTGGTCCCTGCGTTGTGTAGAGGGCTGGATTTTCAGCCTCCACACATTGTCACAACATGGCTGCTGAGGGTGAGCCACATACCCCTCCCTTTCCCAGTTCTGCTCAACGTGTTTCCCCTGAGCTCCCCAATAGAACTCGCTGGCAGGAGACACTGAGCCCTTCTGTGGACCTGATGAGTTTAGCCACCAATGGGTGAGATGTGGATTAAGAGGAGCCAACACATTTGTTTTTGTTTTACGCTATACAAATATTTAGCTTTCTAAACATAAGAACTGAGTAACTCTGAATGAAGTACAATGGTTTGGTTATCTGTAAGAAAGCAGGACACCAATGAACCCCCATTCATGCATGAATTAAACTTATTTGGTGAGTGCTGCAGAGGTGCACTGACCTGTGCTGTCCCCAAATGCCTGTGAGCCAGGACTCAGGTGCCACCAGCAGCCCTGATGCTCCAAGGCCAGAGGACAGCATGAAGGAGCTGGAGTCAGGTGGCAAGGCCCAGAGAGGTGCTGGCGAATGACCTGCAGGCCCATCTGGTTGTCTTGGATGCTACCCAGTAACTTTTTAAGTTTCAGGCTGCCTACCCCCACTCACAGAGTCAGCAAAATATTTATCCATGAATGCTACTACATTTGGATTTCAAAACTTTAAATAGTATCAGGTTGCAGGGGGAGGCACACTAACTAATAAAAAGTTCAAGGTCTATGCTATAACAAAATCCATGGGGGTAGGGAGCGTTGTTTTTGGTTAGTTTATAATTGAAGACAGTAATGCACAGAAATGGGAAGCAGCGAGGCGAGAGGGGCTTGCCCTTGGGTGGGATGTGTCACGCTGGACTGGCCTGGATGTCTGGGTGAGTAAAAGGTAAATGCGTCATGGAAGACCCCACAAATGGGACTACATCAGAACAATGACAAACACCAGCTCTTCTCTGACTTCCAAATGGGACTGTAACATCGGTAATACAAGTGTTTTAAAACACTGCTAAAACAGCACATATAGAAACAAGACCTTACGTGGCACTCCCTATAAGCACATACTCCATTTACAACTCTGTTCTTCAAATCAGAAAAAAACTGGTAAAGACACCTACCCGACAGGGATGTTTCCAGAAGCATCTACACTAACAGTCCAAGAGCACGCATGCTCTGGACCAGTGTCAGCACCATTGAAGTGCAGCACCTGTGACTGCAACTCAGACAAAAATAGAAATATAGTACTTTTAGTGGCCAGGGACGCACCTGGGAGACACTTCCAAGCACCTGCCGCAGACAGGCACCAGGTCGCCACTGCCTGGTTACACTAAGTGCCTTTCTGCATCACTGTACAGGGGATGTAACATTCCCATCAGAGGGTAGAGGAAATTTCATTAAATGCTCCAGGGATTTACAAAAATGGTTTAAAAAAGTTTTGCTTCAATTTTTAAATGTGCTGCTTTGAACAACATTAATTACAAACTACAACTGCACTGCTTCACCCTAAGGAAGAACTTGGTTTCAGGGATCCCATCCCCTTCCAGAGGCGCACGTGTCACTCAGCCGCCTGGCAGTTTGGGCGACATGCAGTAGATCTCCATTTCCTGCCTGTTGGCACTTTCAACAGCCACAGGGCATGTGAAGCCCGAAGCTCCATGGCACAAGCCGCCTCCCAACACAGACTTCATTTCAGTCCCACAGCTGGCCTTAGTGGCATCTGACCAGGGCACTTAGAGCAAGGTGGTGGGCAGGTTGCTGCTCTGCCAGCGCAGGCAGGTGGTCTTGGAGTGCTTGTACAAGTGGCTTGACTGACTAAACCTCTTGCCACATTTCAGGCAGGCGTAGGGCTTCTCGCCTGTGTGAACACGGATGTGCTTCTTGCAGTCTGTCAAAGTCAGGAAGGTTTTGCAGCAGATTTTGCAGGCGTACTTGCGTGCGCCTTCTACAACCAAGACGTTGTGCTCTGATAAGGCCTTTTTGCACTTGGACAGGACATCCGCAGACGCCCTGGTCAGCTGTGGGGGGCCAGGCTGGGAAGGATGAGTGCTTTCATAGGAGGACGAGGCCCCCGTCAGCATCAGCTGGGAGCTGGCAGTGTTTTCTGGGATCTGTGAGCTCCTGACGGAAGTTACAACGGGCATTTTGGGAGCTATGCGGCGGTAGTATGGGAAATTACTGGCTCCTCCTCTTGGGGAACCCATCATAACCCTGGAGAAGGAGTGGAGGCCTAATCCAGACCTGGAAAAATCCATCCCAAACTGTTCTCCTCCCTGGTAGCCTGAAGTCTGCACACACGGCAGGCCCATCACCTCCTGCATAGGCCTGACAAAGTGGGAGTCAGCCGGCTCACTGAATGGGTTCTCCACGTGGGGGCCGGGGGCAGAGGAGGGCCCGCCCGCAGGCCCAGCCTCCGGACTCAGCAAGTAGGGGCCCTCGCCCTCCAGCCTGCAGTCACTAGTGGTGTTTGGGATATTATCATCATTGTTCTGATTTGCATTGAAGTTACTTCCTCGGCTCTTGTTCAAAAAATTAGAAATGCTAAAAGACGACTTAGGTTCTAGATTATTTGTGACTTCCAAAATATGGATGTCGCCCACCCTGTCTGTGCTCGACTGAGGATCTGAGAAGCTTCGGTCACTGCTCTCAGGACTCAGGTCGATCTTCTCGGCGCTGACCACAACGCCTTCCACTTCCACAGACTCGCTGCCTTCTGCCTGGGAGGTCACGTCACTCACCTCGTCCTGTGGCTCGGGGGAGCTCAGGGGCTCTGCTTTCACCACCACCCTCATGTGCTCCTTCTCGCCAAGGCCCACCTCAGGGTTCTCACACTGGAAAGCCCCCTTCTCAGCTGCCGTTTCCTGTTCAAAACCTGTCTCCACCTGAGTCGCCCGAGAGGCCATGGACAGCTGCGCCATGTTGCCGGCACTGTTGTCAGACTGGCTGGGCACCTGGGCATCTTCTTGAGCACCAAAAGGCTGGTCGAACATGAGAGCACCATCTTCCTGGTTATCGGCCATCCCATCGGCTTTTGTGTTCTCCACAATTTTCAGAGAATCTGGCGAGAAGAACTCCTCCCGAGCATGAAGCCCTGCAGGCCCATTCTCTGGAGTCACGTCTGACACAGCAGACTCGTCCACTGCTGGCCGGAGGCGCTGCCTGGCCCGCTCCTCAGCGGACTGCTTGCGCTTATGAAGGCGTCTCATGGGGAAGGGCGTCCGCTGGTCCAGGTTACTGCGCATCGAGGAGCTCATCGGCGCTGGCTGCTCCTCGCCACCCTGGCTGGAAGTGAGGGCCGAGCTCACGATGCTGAGGCCCAGCTGCTGCAACATAAAGGAGCGCTGCATACGGGCGCTCTGCTCCTGAACACGCTCACTGGGGGGAGACATGGGTAGCGTCCTTGTTGTTAGGTAATGTTTACACGCCTTAACAACAGAGTTCAAGTGCAGGTGAGAAGCTGCCAGTAAGACATCCATAACGTTGCTCTCCCCCAGCATGAGGGTAGAGGTGTACATCATGTCAATCAATGCTGCGAAGGCCTCTGCTGTTACCACCTCACTGTCCAGCTGGATCATGTTCATGGTCTGATCTCCCTCTGCCACCGAGAACAGGGCCCGGAAGTGTGTGCTGCATGCTGCCAGCACGGAGCGGTGGGCTTTAAAATGTCTGTTCCCCACAACGATGACGCAATCACAGAGCTGGCCATGGAGTCTCTGGTAGTTCAGCTGCTGGAAGATCTGTTCAAAGTGACCAGGAAAATCCATGGTCCTACAGGAAAAACAGAAAAGTGTTAGGATATGGAAAAACTTAAGCCCAAGCCAGAACACAAGATTACAAGGAAAAGAGGTGTAGCTGGCTCAGCATGGACCTCTGGAAGCTGTAGTGTCTCTGATGATGGGCACAGACATGGGGAGCTTGTTACCTCGGCCACTATCCCAGGAAGCATACACACCCATGGGCTCAGGCACCCTCCTTCAGGCAGGCACCCTCCTTCATACTTCCCACGACCCCCTCCTCTGAGGGTCTGTGTTGGAAAAGGATGATGTGTGGGTGAAGGCATATTCTTCCCATAGGTTTGTTGCTCCCTGAGGGTAATGAATGAGCACCAAGAAATTTCACACGGTCTTGATGGCCTTAAATAAGTCAAAAAGGCAAACCAGCATTAGTGGAAAGAAACTGCAGTTATAATGGTACCAGACTACACAAAAGTATTTGCTCCCTACCCATTCCTAAAACTGCATTAAAAAGATGCTAACGCTTTTTGGTTTCACTGTTAAAGGGATAATAAAAACCCATGGGGGGTGAGCGAGGGAGAAAAAGAATATGCACATTTGGTAAGCTAAGAAGGTGAATGAGTGCTGAATCAACATGCCTATAAAGCTATACCCCAGTCAGAGGCACACACCTTTCACACCCTTCCCAAAGGCTGAAAAACTGCTTGTCCAGGGATTGGGAAAGTGAAGGTCACGGGAGGCTAAGACAGGAGGCCTGGATGACAGCCAGTTCAATGAAAACAATCTCACACATAAAGGAAACCCACTGGGCATGGGGCACTATTCAGGAATAGATCCAATGGAAGAGGAACTGTGGGGATTTCTACACTATGGTTATGGCTGCACAACTCGCAAACACTTAAAACAAGAAATTAAAGTTTGTATATTATACTACAAGCAACCTCAATTTTCAAATGGAAAAGGTGGAGCTGGTGCTGTGGTACAGTGTTTAAGCTGTTGTCTATAATGTCAGCATCCCCTGGAGACTCCTGGTTCAAGTCCCAGTGGCTTCACTTCCAATCCAGCTCCCTGCCAATGGCCTGGGAAAAACAGCAGAAGATGGCCTCAGTATTTGGGCCAATGCTCCCTACATGGGAAACCCAGATGAAGCTCCTGGCTCAGGCCTGGCTGAACACTGGCCATTGTGGCCTTCTGGGGAGTGAAAAAAGGAAGAAAGAAAGAAAATAGTAAGATAGTCCCCCAAAATTAAACTGGCTCCAAATCAGTTTAATTTTAAGCATGGGGGCAGGGGCTCCCACGGAGCTAACTGAATAGATGCTTCCTAGAACATCATGCATTTCTTTGATGACAGAAGCTGGAGAATTACTATTGGGCTAGAGTTGCAGCTTAGCAAACCAAGCTTCTGCCTATGATACCCATCTCTTTTGGGTGCTGGTCCACATTCCATTTAGCTCTCGTACATGTCAATGGGCACTGAAGCCTAGTTCAATCCAACCAACCCTACTATCTAGCCCACACATATACTGGCAGGTGCCTTTCTGTCTAGCCACCCCGCACCTATCCTGGTTTTCACTCTCTCCAGTAGGAGTGGTAACCCAAGAGGGAGGTGCGCACTATTTCCCTACTAGGCCATTCCCACTCCCTGATTATGCACTCTCCAGGTGGTTCTGGAGTTTAACTTGACAGATTTAGTCCCCCAGTGTCAGCCTCTGCCAGCTGATGCTGCAGCAAAGCCCAACCAACCCTCATCCACTATAATTTTCGCTTGTACCAGTCGGAACAGTCAGTCCAACCTGGCTTTTCCCTGACCTAGCTCACATGAGGGTCACAGGTGCTGTAGTCCTGCCTGGTGTGGTCTCCCCCCCATCCCAACCCATGCTTTCCAATGGGAGTGGCTGTCCAGCAGGAGAGCCCTCCACATTCCCCCCTACTGGCTTTGCCCTCTCCTTCCCCATGGTTCTCATGTGAGCTGTTTGGGTGCTGTGTCCACATCTGGTACATCTCAGCTCACCTTGGCATTCCATAATGTGCACCGGTTTGTGTTGTGACCGAGCCTGACCCGACCTATACACTATTCTGGTGCTCAGATTTGCCAGTGGTTGATGTGAACTGGTTCATCCTGGTCTGCTCCTGACCTATGCTGAGTGTATGCCAGTGGGTATCTTTCTCTGGCCTGGTCTGGGTTGCTCCCTATCGTGCTTCTTGTGCTCACCTGCAGGGACTGTGTCCCAACAGAGGAGTTTACCAAGCTCCTCCATCAGAACCTCTCCCTATGCCAGATCTTGCACATACTGGTGGGTTCATGGGCCAGCCCTCCTTGTGGGCTTCAATCCATTCCGGTTCTTACTGTTGGATGTTTCAACCCAGCCAAGGCTTGTCCATACCCAAACACTGCTCACACATGGCTCAGTAGGGGCAGAGACCTAGCCTAGTCTGTCCTCCATCTACCCAGGTTCTCCAGAGCACTAGATGGTGCTGGCGCCTAGCTTAGCTGGTGTACTCAGCCCTAGTTCACACTTGTGCCAAGGGAAATTGCAGCCATATCCCCCAACCCAGCAAGGCTATACTCACAGCTCCCCAAATGAGCCAATTCCCAACCCTAGATGACGCATGTGCCAGTGGTTGCTCTGATCCAGGTGGCTTAGCCCCTCATCTGTCTCAGCCTTGCTTTCTATGCTGTGTCCTAGTATCCCTGGCTCATGCAGACCAGTTGGTGTAAGAGCCTAGTTTGGCATGACCTGTGTTCCATCCTGATTTTCATTCTTCCTTGCGAGTAGAGGTTTGCTCAGCCCTGCCTGGTCCGCCCCCTTCCAGTTGCAGCTCAGTCCAGCCCACATCCTATTTTAGGATGCACATTCATGTGCTGCTGCCTTGACCTGCCCAGACTGTTGTTGGTTCCTTTACCTGTAAGTGATGGCAGGTTCCATGGTCACACCACTCAGCCCACCACCACGCCAGCTCACTAGCTACCAGCGGGACTTGTATTTCCACAGGGTTTGGCCCACACTTCACCCACAGAATCTACCCCCAGACCTGGTTCTCTTGTGTGCTTGTTAGTATCTTGACCCTGCCAAATGCCACCCGTCCACCGTTTTACCAATCAGTCAGGTACCGGTACCTAGCCCTGCCAGACAGGCCCCTAGCCATAGCTTTCGTGTGGACTCGTGTGTGGCAGTCAGTGATGCTCTACGCTAACAGCCCATCTCAGGATTCCCATTCGGGCTGGTGAATCAGTCTGACCCAAATAGATCTTATGGACTCTCCCCTCCAAATCACTAGGTCTCAGTTCCCGTGCTTGCCAGAAAGTTCCATGACCCAGCTGTTGGGAATCAACCAGATTCATCCCTCACCTACACTCACACTGGCTTTATCCATGTATGTCCTGAGGCAGCAAATTACATATTCTAAAAGCCCCAGAACTCACCACCAGGCGGCCAGCAGGCAGAGCCTGGCACCACTTGGTGCCCAAACCTAGGACTCGGTCACCAACTGGCAGGAGTGACCTTGGCCCAGCATTGGGTCCAGCCTAGCTGGGGCACCACCCACAGCTGCCACACTGCAGGGAGGTGCTTTTGCCCCAACCTCACAGCCGAATACCTTGTTTTTGAAAGACTTATGTTAATTTGGAAGGCAGAGTTAAAACAGAGAAGAGAAGGAAATCATCTACCAGCTGGGAGATCATCCTACCCACGTGGGAGACCCAGAAGCAGCTCCTGGCTCCTGACTTTGGATCAGCTCAGCTCTGGTGGTTGTGGCCACTTGGGGAGTGAATCAGCAGATTGAAGATCTTTCTGTTTCTTCTTTTCCCTGTACCTCTGATCTGGCTTCCCAACAAAAATCAGTAGATCTTTAAAAAATAATAATGGCTTATTAATTCTAACAAAAACCACAGCAATGTAAGATGTTAACAACAGAGAAACTGGGTATGGGTATGTGGGAACTCCTCTTATTATCTTTACAGTTTTTCTACAAATCTGAAACTGTTCTAAAAAAAATAATAAAGCTCAGGGGCATGGTGTGGTAGCCTAGCGGCTTAAGTCCTCGCCTTAAACATACCAGGATACCATACTGGCGGCAGTTCTAATCCCGGCAGCCCAACTTTACATTCAGCTCCCTGCTTGTGGTGTGGGAAAGTAGTTGAGGATGGCCCAAAGACTTGGGACCCTGCCCCGGTGTGGGAGACTCAGAAGAGGCTCCTGGCTTCTGGCCTGGGATCGGCTCAGCTCTGGCCACTGCGGCCACTTGGGGAGTGAATCATCGATGGAAGATCTTCCTGTCTGTCTCTCCGTCTCTCTATATATCTGACTTTGCAATAAAAATAAATCTTTTAAAAAAAGAAAAAATAAACAAACAAATAAATGAATAAATAAAGCAAGCTTGGGCCCAATGTGGTAGCCTAGCAGTTAAAGTCCTCACCTTGCATGTGCCAGGATCCCATATGGTGCCATTTGTCTCCTGGCTGTTCCACTTTCCTTTCAGTTCCCTGTTTGTGGCCTGGGAAAGCAGAAGAGGACAGCCTAAAGCCTTGGAACCGTACACTCACATGGGAGACCAGGAGGTGGCTCCTGGCTCTAGCCAGCTAGCTCTAGCCGTTGCAGCTACTTGGGGTGTGAACTGACAGGTGGAAGACCTTTCTCTCTCCTCTTCTCTGTAAATCTGACTTTCTAATAAAGATAAATTTTTAAAAAAACAAACTTGAAAAAAACAAAGCTCATTCCCATCCCTCTGATCCCCAAAAAGGGCAGCCATCTATAGTAGGAAGTGGCTGATACAGGCTGGAGTGGCATTAGGATTGAAGAATTCACCTGAGGGGCTAGTGTTGCCACACAGTGTATTAAACCACCACTTCCAATGCCAGTTTGCATATCCAGTTTCCAGCTAATGTACTTAGGAAGGCAGCAGATGATGGCTCAACGACTTGGGTCCTATCATTCACGTAGGAGACCCAGATGGAGTTCCTGGCTCCTACCGGGCCCGGTCTAGCTACTGGTGTCATTTGAGAAAAACCAGAGATGGAGGATCTCCTTTTCCCTCCACTCTTTCAAATAAAATAGATTTTAAAAATATTAATAATAATAAGGAAGCCAGGAGAGTAGTCAGCTCAACTTCTGAACATGACAGAGGCTGTGAAGATGAGAGAAATATAGTTCTTTCCCGTATGGTGAGGCCCTTTGAATTGCACCAGGTTGTCAGGCTAGCTAGGAACTGTCCATCAGCTGCCCCTGCACAGGGAGCCACCCTCAAGGATCAGGGATAGGGCAGAAGGCAAATCGATCCAGGCTGCAAGTGACACCAAAGGCTTCCCAGCCGGCAGCGTGATACAGGTTTCACAGATTAGCTCTGTCTTCTCCCATAGCTCCTGCTAACCGACCTGCTCAGCTGCTCAAAATTTTGTCTACTCAAAATATGATGCAATTAGAGATGTCTTTGATTTGGTAGCATTTCTGGGTTCCTCTCACAAGTGAACCACCAAACAGCGAGTTTTCTTTTCTCTGCCCTTCTCAGATTCCTTTCACAGTAAAAACTAAACCAGGACTAAAAAAGTACCTGCCTTGCATTTTTAGAGGAAGGAGGTTTGGTAGATTCTAAATTAAAACTGATAAAGATGCACTGAAAAAGGTCCAGTGTGGTGGCCTAGCAGCTAATGTCCTCGCCTTGAATGCACTGGGATCCCATATGGGCGCAGGTTCTAATCCTGGCAGCTCCACTTCCCATCCAGCTCCCTGCTTGTGGCCTGGGAAGACAGTCAAGGACAGCGCAAAGCCTTGGGACCCATGTGGGAGACCTGGAGGAAGTTCCTGGCTCTTGGCTCCGGATTGGCACAGCACTGGCTGTTGTGGTCACTTGGGGAGTGAATCACTGGACGGAAGAGCTTCCTCTCTGTCTCTCTTCCTTTCTGTATATCTGACTTTCCAATAAAAATAAATCTTAAAAAAAAAAAAAGATGCACTGAAAAATGAATTACACCATGTCAACATAATAATGTGGGGGGGGGGTGGATTTTCTCTAACCATTTCAAACTTACTAAGATGGAACTAAAGCACCTGCAAACTTATACTGACAACTGCACAAAGGAACAGGTTACCTGGTACAAATTCTGAAAGCCAGCCCCACCACTTAATCAACCTTCAGTTTATAAAAACATCTTTTCACCCATGCAAGAAAAAAGAACACCTCCAACAGGCTTCTTTGTAAAGGTGACAAACCCCAGAGCACAGCAGCAAATTTAGACAATTCCCTGATTACAATTATAATGAATTAATTGGGTGTGAAAGTCTTCTAACTGTACTAAATTTCATTAATTCTAGGATGCCAGAAATTATAAAATGAACTATTTCTTGTAACACAAAGAAAAATGCTGTCAATCACGCCAAGGTTTACATCTATGGCATCCTGTCTTTAAGAAAAATAAAATGTATGGCCTAGCGGCTAAAGTCCTAGCCTTCAACGTGCCAGGACCCCATATGGGTGCCGGTTCTAATCCCGGCAACTCCACTTCCCATCCAGATCCCTGCTTTTGGCCTGGGAAAGCAGTCAAGGATGGCCCAAAGCCTTGGGATCCTGCACCCGTGTGGGAGACCTGGAAGAAGTTCCTGGTTCAGCATAGCACCGGCCGTTGCACTCACTTGGGGAGTAAAGCATCGGATGGAAGATCTTTCTCTGTCTCTCCTCCTCTTTGTAATAAAAATAAAAATCTTAAAAACTCAAAATAAAATGTAAAGAAAATGTGTTTCAGAATCAAGGAAATGCTTGGCCTTAAAAAAGTCATTCAAATATGTTAGAAGAGTAGGGAAGGTACAGATAAAATAATCTTGGGATACTAACAATCCGTGACTGCCATGTCATACTGTGGAGATTTGCTAATTGTGAAAGTTTGCCCCCTGAACCAGACAGATGCCCAAGGGAGCCCAAATCTCAGGTGTTCCCAGCAGACTGAGAATGCAGCAGAAAGCATTTCCTGCTGAGATTATGGGCCACCTTGCTGGCTAAGTGTGCCTGGAGAGGTGTGAGGTGTCTTCACCATCTTACTTTTTTTTAGTGATTGTTACTAAACCTATCTGAGTACAAAGTTCTGTTAGATTCCTTTTCTAGTTAAATCTGTTTGTTTACCAGTATTGGTTCCAGTAACTCATGTTTCCTTATCCTGTTGTCTGAGGCCAGGTGACTTTTTTTTTTCCCCAAATCTCTTGTGATATATCGTTAGAGTAGCTTGTATTCTGTTGTTTAGTTAGCTGGTAACGTAAAAAAAAAAAAAAAAAAAAAGATTTCTTTTACTTTTATTGCAAAGTCAGATATACAGAGGAGGAGAGATGGAGAGGAATATCTTCCATCTGATGATTCACTCCCCTGGTGACCGCAACAGCCAGTGCTGTGCCAATCCAAAGCCAGGAGCCAGGAAGTTCCTCCAGGGCTCCCACGCAGGTGCAGGGTCCCAAGGCTTTGGGCCATCCTGGACTGCTTTCCCAGGCCACAAGCAGGAAGCTGGATGGGAAGTGGAGTTGCCAGGATTAGAACCGGCGTCCGTATGGGATCCTGGTCACTTTCATCTGCCTGCTTGTCCTGCAAAAATTATTATTATTATTTTTTAAAGATTTATTTACTTATTGGAAAGTCAGACATACAGAGAGGAGGAGAAACAGAGAGGAAGATCTTCCATCCAAGTGAGCGCAATGGCTGATGCTATGTCAATCCGGAGCCAGGATCCAGGAACTTCTTCCGGGTATCCCACACCAGTGCAGGGTCCCAAAGCTTTGAGACGTCCTGGACTACTTTCCCAGGCCACAAGCAGGGATCTGGATGGGAAATGGAGTTGCCGGGATTAGAACTGGCGCCCATATGGGATCCTGGTGCGTTGAAGGCGAGGACTTTAGCTGTGAGGCCATGGCGCCGGGCCCGTCCTGCAAAAATTATTATAAGTTACCCAGTATAACACAATAAAATGTACATTGGTTCATCTTTGCCTTCGCATCTCCTGTGTCCCAATTCTTTTCGGTGTGGTGGTCATACCTCGAGTCCTGGTCCCCACTAGAGGAATCCCTGAGATCACACAATAGTCAGTACTCTAACACAATTCCTTATCTGAGCTGTCTAGCAGATTAAAAACATCAAAACTTTCAGCAAATATATGTATAATTAATGAGATGAAAATCATCCCCTAAAAATGAAAGTTGAGATTAAATTCCACAGTTCAGAAGGTGAAAATGACGAAAACAACTGTCTAGAGCACAGTTCACCCAGAAACAGCTGGTCTTGGAGCACAGGCGGAGGTCACTGCTGTCCGACAAAAGGTGCAGGGTAGTGTTACAGCCGCCACCAGCTACACCAACCGCCCACAAAAATTGCCCCTGCTAGATGACATCCACACTTAAGAAATGTTAGAGACCTATGGATGGCAAAAAAAATTGAAATCCACAAGTGGATTTCTCACAATATGCATTTTAAGAACTGTTTTTAAGGTCTTTCATCCACTTAAAACTGACATAGAAGGAAAATATTTACAATTAGTTTACATTAGTAAAGAAGCTGCCAGCTAATCAATGCCTGGGTTTTGTTCCCCTGCCCAAGCATTAATGTAGCTAGGTAAACATGAGCCAAACAGTATGTGTGAGGAGCTGAAGAAAAATGAGAATTTCTTTTTTTTTTAAGATTTATTTTTATTATTTTTTTATTGGAAAGGCGGATATACAGAGAGGAGAGACAGAGAGGAATATCTTCCGTCCGATGATTCACTCCCCAAGTGAGCGCAACGGTCGATGCTATGCCGATCCGAAGCCAGGAGCCTCTTCCGGGTCTCCCACGCGGGTGCAGGGTCCCAAAACCCGGGCCACAGGCAGGGAGCTGGAAGGGAAGCGGGGCCGCGGGAAGAACCGGCACCCATATGGGATCCCGGGCTTGCAAGGCGAGGACCTTAACTACTTGCGCCACCGCGCCGGGCCCGAAAAATGAGAATTTCTATGCGATGGACTGAGGAAGCACGCCTTAGACCCACTACTATGACGTCTTCACTCTTTCTTGTGCTAAGACAAGAAGCCCAAGCAACCCATCCGTGGGAACTCTAGGAGGATTTGAGGCAGACGAGACATTCCATGTCCGCACAACAAGCAAAGTTTGTTCATCTCACTAAACACAACATGCTAGATTTCCAACACATGAAACACTTACATGCACTTTGGGAACCAAATTTTTATCCACTTCTTGTGATAATCATGTGACCAAGTAAGTTTCTTGAGAACACTGACTCCTAAAACTAAGGAAAATACTCCCACTGTACAATGTGCTTTCTCCAAATTTTTTTTCATAATTTTGCTTCTATAAATCTAGTCTGCCAGCATCCCAAATATTTAGCCAAAAGTTATGTGTTGAATACGTCTTAGGAAAATTAAAAAAAAAAAAAAAAGGAAAACGCCCCAGTACTTTCCAAAAAACAAACAAACACCCAAGAAACATGTCCCAAATCAGTTCCTCTTACCTGGCAGCTTACCACCTGGCTGCCTTAGCCGGGTGTCTGCCCAAATATAGAGATTTCCTGAGGGGCTAAAGCCACAGTGCAAAGTGTTGCTTATGGCCAAGCAGCCTCAGCACAGAAATCGCAGAGCTTCAGCCAACGAGGCGCAAGGTCCCCGGCAAACAAAACAAAAGGCAACTTTCCAGCACTGTCTATGGCACAAGAGCCCAAGCAAGCCCAACAAGTCACCGGCGGCTGCCAAGCCTCAGCACCCCCTTCCGACCCCCGAAGACAGACCGCCCACCCACATTTACCCAACAGCCGAAAGTGCATGCACACCCCTTGCAGAGTGCTTCAACTGCTGGAAGGTGATGAGCAACTTCCGTTGATTCACACGTAATCAAGACTTCAGTGTCCTTACAGGAACATCTTCCCCTTGAGTTAAATATTCAAGATTCCATTTCCATTTAAAAATTAGCTTCTACCATATCCTTCGCTGAGCCCGAAGCCCGTCTGTCCGTCCATCCCATGCACAAGATGGGACAGCGAGGATCATCTCGGCACAGCCTGGTCCACGGCTCCCCGCCAGGGACGAGCACTCCCGCACAACCGCCCGTTTAAATAAAACACTTGGACGAGTCGAGGCGTCCCAAAACGCGGGGTCCGCCGCCGGCGCCCCCTCCCACCCCGCGCGTGGGCCTTGCGCTCGCGCGGAGACGAAGCCTCGTCGCTCCAGAGACACCGACGAGCCCGCCGCCTCCATCCCGCGCCGGCCGAGCCTCTCCATCCGCCCCCCGGCCGCCGCCGCCCCGGAGGCCTCTCCCGACCCCAAGCCCCCCGCCCCGCGCCGCGCACGGGGGACGCCTGCGCAGAAGGACCCGCCTCCGACCCGCCCGGCCCCGGCCGGTGCAAAGGGTAACAATGAGAAACTCGCGGGGTGCCCGCCTCCCCGGCGCGCGCCCCCCGGCCCTCAACCGCCTCCACGGGAGCGCGCCCCCCGCGCGCCGCCGCCACTCGCGCTGACAGGGTCGACTCACCTGAGGCGGGCTCCGCCCCCCTTGCCCTCGCCCGGCGGCGGACGGACCCCGTCTCCTAAGGGACCCGACAGGCTCGCAAGGGGCGGGCGCGTCCAGCCGGGCGTCTCCAGGATGGGACGTCCTTCCCCCCCACCCCCCGTGCCCACCTCGCCCGTCCGTCCCTCCTCTCCCTCACCCCGCTTCACCGCCGCGGTCCAGACTACGGCGGCGGCGCCCCACAGTAAACGGAAGTGACGCAATGCCCGAGCGTCCTCCCCGCTTCATTTTCTCCTCCTCCCCGACCCTGCTGGAGCCAATGAGCAGGCGGGAGGGGCGGGGCCTGGGCGGGAGGGTAGCCAGCCCTGGTGCACCGAACCCGGAGGAATTTGCTCGGCCCCTCAAAAAACTGACCAATCCCCGGTCCCAGGAGTCTGGTTGTGTTTACTACCGACCGAAGCCGTGAACGGCTGTGGCCAATCACCGTCTGCCTTACAACACGCAAAACTGTTATCAAACGCCTTGTAGGGCGGGCTTTAGCGCTCACCAGCCCCAGGTTTGGGCTGAGGCAAAGCGACCGCGGGGAGCAGCCAATTAAAGTCCGTGTGGAGGTGGAGGCGCCGGGTGTTCCGTCTAGTTCCTCCAATCCCAGTCACGACTGCCTGGAGCCCGAGCCGACCGGCGCCCCGCCCTCCAACTGACTCGAGGGACTTCTTTTAGTCGCCCGCTTGGTGGTGGTTCTTCATACACTAGAGGCAGGTAAAGTCCCAAGAAAGTCTTCATGTGGAGTGAATCCGCAAGCCAGACGGAACAAAAGCACTGATTAATGATGATAGCAACCCCAGCATCCATCGGAAGGCAGGGAGGTGGGACCGGCGACCAGTTGTGAGGAGTGAGATGGGGTAAGGAGGCAGTTAGGATCTCTGGCTCCTGGTAAAGTTTCCTTTTAAAACCGAAAATTTTTATTCTCCCCATTTCTTACCCTTCCAAGAGCACGTTCTCCCCTTGAGGGAGAACCAAAGGACAAAATCAGAATATCAATTCCCATCACTTGGAGCTGTCATGACAAAAGCAAGGAGACATAACCTATACCGATCCCTTTTATTAAAGCATGAAAATTGTTCACATGAAAATTCTCTTGTGTGAGACTAAAATTGAAGGCAAAATGGAGTAAACATGGCTCATTACCAACTGCAGTACTTCTCGCTTTTGAAGCTTCAGCTTTGCTTGGTTGGCTATGAAGCTGTATGAGACTGTGTAAGCTCGCAGGCCAAACCGTCTACGTGACCTTAGCTCACGGATGTTGTCGAGGGCTGAGCTTGGCGATCTGGACTGCTGGCCGGGAA
This sequence comes from Ochotona curzoniae, assembly GCF_017591425.1. Taxonomy (NCBI): domain Eukaryota; kingdom Metazoa; phylum Chordata; class Mammalia; order Lagomorpha; family Ochotonidae; genus Ochotona; species Ochotona curzoniae. The sequence goes on along the minus strand of NW_024467106.1, from coordinate 29,793,391 downwards.
AGGAGACAGGCACGGGCTGCCCAGCTGAGATAGGCAGGGAACGTGCAATGCCTCTTCTCCTGCTACACTATGCAAGCCATTGTAAACTGCCCCTGTAAAAACTCTGTAAATGTGCCATTCAGGCCGCTCTCTGGTAAGGGGTGTCAGTCCTGGTTGGTAGGTTGCCTTACTTTTCATTGTAGTTAGAGCTTTGTTGTGACTGTCACTGATGTATGTAACATTCTGTTTACTGCTGAATACAGCAAGACGAGGAACAGAGGAACAGAGGGTCCTCTTGCTTTGGGTGGAACTCCCCCGGAGCAGTTTCGGTGTGGTGACTGGTTGAATGCCAGCATGACTCGAATCAGTGCCAATGTGACTCCAGTTCAACTCCAGCCAGCATCGTACCATCTTGTCGGACAGTGGGTGAGCACGTGGACTGCTCTCTAACTTCTGTTTTTCAGAGACCCTTTTCTCCACCGTCAGTAACTTTCTCTCAGGAAACATTGGGTTCCTGTCAGCCAGTTAAATATGGTTAGTGTGACTGCCAGTCTTAAGACTCAGGAGTCGGGCCCGGCGCGGTGGCGCAAGTGGCTAAGTCCTCGCCTAGCACGCCCGGGATCCCATATGGGCGCCGGTTCTAATCCCGGAAGCCCCGCTTCCCTTCCAGCTCCCTGCCTGTGGCCTGGGAAAGCAGTCGAGGACGGCCCAAAGCTTTGGGACCCTGCACCCGCGCGGGAGACCCGGAAGAGGCTCCTGGCTTCGGATCGGCATAGTATCGGCCCGTTGCGCTCACTTGGGGAGTGAATCATCGGACGGAAGATCTTCCTCTCTGTCTCTCCTCTCTGTATATCCGCCTTTCCAATGAAAAAATAATAAAAATAAATCTTTAAAAAAAAAAAAAAAGACTCAGGAGTCAGGTTTGCTGACTAGGCTAGATCAGACCCCAGGAGCTGAACTCGTCCCAGCTGCAGGACTGTTGGTCCTGTCCAAACTCAGTTTCCTTGTGTGGACTAGGCCCGTCGCGTAAGACTGGGGGAAAGTCTTTGAGCACATCAAGCATTCAGGTCGGGGCTACTCCCTGAAGTTCTTCTGAAGGCACCTTGACTGGATCTCAGACTCTGACAGCCCATCGGGGTATTGGACTGAAATCTGCACTCTGTCCTTCCTTGCTTGGAGATCCCTTTGCCAGTAAGATTGGGCTCAGTTCATGGTGAAGCCATGAAACCTGTGCTGCCTGTCTCGATGAATCCCCAACCTGCCCCAGACGCTGACAAGTCCTCCGTCTCTTTCTCTGCTTGTCACTACAAAAGCCAGAGAAGGCTTACCAGAAAATCTCCTCAATTCCTATGGGCTTGGATTCCTGGATTTTGCTAGCCAGTATTTGCTAAACATTTCCTTAGATCTGTGGCAGGGCTTAAATAACTCTCTTATAGGCAGGTGTCCTTTCCATCGAGGCTCCGAGGAAGGCAAGAGCCCCAGGTGGCTTTAAAGTATGGAGGCAGGTCCTCCAGCAGGGTCCCTAGTGTCCCCTTTCCTTCATAGATTTCTCCTTTGCATTTCCTTTGTCAGGTCCTTTCTATGTAGCCTATCTCTCAGAGGAAGCTTATTGGGGACAGTTTTATTCTCTAACTAGGCTCCCTTAATCCCTTCACCCATCCAGTCGTCTATCTAAGCAGTAGCAAGGATGGACACTCTCTCTCTAAACACTAGCTCAAAAAGCCTTTGCTACAACTTTTGCCAGGAAGGCTCATTGAAATCAGGCTTGTTGTTAAAACTAGGATACAATTGACCAGGTAGAGTCCCAGATCTAGCATGGCGTAGGAAACAGGAATTGATCACTGCTAGCACATGTTGTTCCGACAGATATATCCCCAGACACTCAAGGTTAGCCAAACCATGATATATTTGACCAGGCAGAGTCCCAGATCTACCAAGGCACAGGAAACAGGAATTGATTATTTCCCGAACATGCTGTTCTGATAAATATTTTCCCAAAGGTGTGGAAGGCTGAGTGAATATGGGTGAAGTCTGCTAACCTGCCCCTCACCTTCCTTCCTACCTTGTGGGCTTCAGTGCATGCCTGGAGGCCACAGGCTGGCTATAGGAGTCTTAAGAGAACTCTCACACTCAGGAGAGTTAAGAACTGAGAGAGATTGGGGGTAGGTGAGGATTAAAAAAAAAGAAGAAGAAATAATTGAGGAATACTTCTGGTTTTGTCCTTTCATTTCAAATGGGAGACAAGCCATCCAAGCACAAACACCCCCTTGAGGGTTTTTTTTTTTTTTCGAAGTCAGCTATACAGAGAGGAGGAAAGACAGAGAGGAAGAGCTTTCTTCTGTCAGATGATCCACTCCCCAAGTGGCTGCAATGGGCAGAGCTGAGCTGATCCGAAGCCAGGAGCCAGGAACCTCCTCCAGGTCTCCCACACAGGTGCAGGGTCCCAAGGCCCCAGGCTGTCCCCAACAGGCCACCAACGGGGAGCTGGATGGGAAGCGGGGCCACCAGGACTAGAAGTGGCATCCATATGGGATCCTGGCACGTTCTAGGCAAGGACCTCAGCCGCTAGGCCACCGCGCCAGGCCCAGGCTTTACTTTTTGTTGTTGTTGTTGTTGTTTTGTTCTTTGCTTTTAATTTTTAGAATTTTAAAAATTATAGTTGATGTTTACCTAGTTGATCAGGGCAGGAGTGATCGATGGTTAGAGAAAAGTGACTATGATCATTGTTTCCAAACTTGCTATTTCTTCTTCCCATTTCTGGGGAGAGGAGGAGATAAGGGGCAAAGTCTTCCACAGCCTCCCAACCAACTCAGTACCTGCTGATGGGGAACAGCCACCCGACATCAACTCAGGGTCCCAATGTGGCAGATGCTGCAAGGGTTCTGCCCAAGTGGATGTGATAGTTCCTTTTTTTAAGATTTAATTATTATTTTTATTAGAAAGTCAAATATACAGAGAGGAAGGTCTTCGGTCTGATGATTCACTCCCCAAGTGGCCGCAACAACTGGAGCTGAGCTAATCTGAAGCCAGGAGCCAGGAGCTTCTTCCAAGTCTGCCAAGTGGGTGCATGCATCCATGACTGCTTTCCTAGGCCACAAGCAGGGAGCTGAATGGGAAACAGGGTTGCCAGGATTAGAACCGGCACCCATATGGGATTCTGCCGCTTTCAAGGCGAGGACTTAAGCTGCTAGGCTACCATGCCAGGCCCATGATAATTCTGAAATGATGTTGATATTGGTGATCTAAGGATGAGGAAATGTCCATTGGCTGACACAATCAACCTCAGTGTCTATATTCGCTGAGATATTTGCTGTCATCATTTGGCTGGGGTAGTTGTCTGATATGTTCTGTTCACCGTTCTCTGGTATGGTACCAGATGTCCTCCTCAGGCCCCAATGGGCTACCATAGCCTCTATGTGCATCAATGACTGCCGTCTACCACTCTGTCCTTTATCAGGGGAGGAGAGCTCCCTACCTCTAATGCTCATGAATCTAGCACCTACCTTTCAGGCAGGCTAAAGGTCCCAGGTCAGATGACCCAAGTCCCGCCAGACCCCCACTTCTGGGGCTCACGGACCTGATACCCACTGCACAGGTGGGCCCTAGAACCAAGGCCAGGCAGCCCAGGCCCTGCTGAACCCCCACCCCTGGGGCTCACAGATCCAGCATCCACCTTGGAGGTGGGCTGAAGGACCTGGGCCAAATGACCAGGACCCCACCAGAAACTCCACCCCCTGGGTTCACAGTTCCAGCACCCATCTTGCAAGTGACTCAAAGAGCCTGGGCCGGATGACCCGGGTCCTTCTGGACCCCTCCCTGCCATCTTGGCTCACACGCCTGTCATCCACCAAACAAACAGGCATGGCTCATCTCAACTTGGCATTCAATAGCAGATGCTTCAGACTGGCTTGGTCCAGCCTGCCCCAGTTCTAGATCCTGGTGGTGGATGCTGCAGCCTAGACCAGTGTGAACTGGCTGGTGTTACAGCCTGCTCTGGCTCCTCCTGCACCCCATCCTGGTTCTTGTGTATGGCTATTCTGATATTCTCTGGCCTGGTCTACCCCAGATCTGATCCACATGATGCCAGCAGGTATTGTAACCTGGCCTGGTTTGGGCTGCACCTTGCCTTGGTTCTTGCACTTACCTGCAGGGACTGTGTCCTGACAAAGGAATTCCCCAAGCTCCTCTATCATGCCTCCCCACAGTGGCAGATCTTGTGCACAGTGGTGGGTCATTGGCCCAAGTTGACTTTTTCCACCTCTTGTTCTGGCAGGAACGGTGTCCCTTGCCCAACTGGGCCATACCTTATCTGGTTCTTATTGTTGGGTGCTGCAGCCCAGCCACAGCTCTCACATGGATCAGTGGGAGCTGAGACCTGGCCCAGCCCGTTCTCCACCTACTCTTGGTCTCACAAGTACCAGTGGATGCTGGAGTCTAGCCCAGTCCGATGCTCCCTAGACCCAGTCCACACTCAGACTGCAGCCATGTTCAGCCCAGATTGCTGCCCCTATTTTGGCTCTATTGCTGCCTCTATTTTGTGCTCACCAGTGGGAACCCCAACCCAGCTGGGGCATCCCCTTACTCCCCAACTAGGCCCATTCCCAGCCCCAGATCTTGCTCATGTCAGTGGAGATTACTGTTCCACATGGGTGAGCCTACAAAATCCTCCACAGATTCTAACCCAAACCCAACTCACTAACATACTGGGCAATGTTGTGGCTCAGTCTCACATTACCTGTTCCTTGTTCCAACTCTGGCTGGTGGGTTCCATGATCTAGCCCTGCAAGTATAGTGGCCTTGTCCATGATAGTCTCTCAGAAGTCATTCCTTACTTGACATGAACCCTCAGGTCCCTACTCATCCACATTTGTGGCATCCTCCAAACTCCCTGCAACTCCACATCTTCAGTCCCCAGAGCACAGCACCAGGTGGCCCAAGGGCTTTGCCTAGTGCCTTTGGGGCCTTGGCTGCTGGGCCCAAGTTCTCCTGGCCACAGCCACATAGCTGGCAGTGGGGGCGGTGGTCAGAACCCAAACCTTTGGCCCGGGCTGGTGCCTTTTAAAAAAATCCATTTTATTTTGATGAGAAGGATAGTTGAGAGGGATGCATGTGCATGTGGACTGCCAAGTAGGGTGGAGAGGGTTGAGGAATGGGGGAGAGTGGATGAGACAGCTGCCACCAATCTCCTTTTTGCTTCTGGTATCTGGGAAAGTGGAGAGAAGGGGGAAGTGCTGCTGCCAACAACTCAACTGCAGCAGTACCCGGGAGCAGGGGAAGGCCACCTGATGTCATCCCAGGGCTCCAGATGCAGAGCATGTTCCAAGGATACTGCTTAAGTGATCCTATCTGTTGGCAAACTGGCATCTGCTTTCCACATATCTTTTGAGTAAAAAGAATAGGCAATTATGCTAGCAACACTACTATAGTTAACACAGATTTGGCATTAACCAGGTCCAGGATGTTTGCCAACTATTAGCTGCTTTTTTCCCAGCAGTGTAACACTTGCGTAGGAACAATGCAAACTAGGCTGTTGCTCTCAGCTGGGGCCCCTTGGGTTTTATCCCTAAGCATTGGGAGTCCTTTGACACCCAGAAGAGGTGCCTGATTTTTCTTTTCTACACTACAGCCTGGCCTGCTTCTAAGCTAGAGGATGGAGAGAGTTAGCTTAAATGAGCCTTCTTTGCATAGCTTGTTAGATTAACTCTTCTTCTGTGCTGACTCCATATCTATGAAAATCACACAACTGGATTTTTTTTTTAAGATTTATTTATTTTTGTTGGAAAGTCAGATATACAGAGAGGAGGAGAGACAGAAAGGAAGAGCTGCTGCCCGCTGATTCACTCCCCAAGCAGCCACAATGGCCAGTGTTGAGCTAATCCAAAGCTAGGAGCCAGGAGCATCTTCCAGGTCTCCCATGTGGGCGCCTGGTCCCAAGGCTTTGGGCCGTCCTCGACTGCTTTCCCAGACCACAAGCAGGGAGCTGGATGGGAAGTGGGACCGCCGGGATTAGAAGCAGAGTCCATATGGGATCCTGGCGTGTTCAAGGCGAGGACTTTAGCTGCTAGGTTATCGTGCTGGGCCCACAACTGGATTTCTTAATTCACCTTGGCTTTTCCCTGTTCTGTCTTGCTTTTAGTCAAGGCTCTTAGCTGCACATTTGCAGGCATTGTCAGAAATACGTAGCAGGAGATAGAGGCTCACATTGCCTCTCCATGGTTGCTGATTTATAGAATAAAAGGGGAATGCTGGGCCTGGTGTGGTGGCCTAATGGCTAAAGTCTTCACCTTGAATATATCAGGATCACATATGGACACTTGTTCTCATCTCGGTGGTCCTGCTTCCCACCTAGCTCCCTGCTTGTGGCCTGGGAAAGCAGTCAAAGGTGGCCCAAAGCCTTGGGACCCTGTGCTCCTGTGGGAGACCCAGAAGAAGTTCCTGGCTCTGACTTCAGATTGGCGCAGCACCAGCTGTTGTGGTCACATGGGGAGTGAATCTTTGCATGGAAGATCTTCCTCTCTGTCTTTCCTCCTCTCTGTAGTTCTGATTTTGTGATAAAAATAAAATAAGTCTTAGAAAAGAAAAAAAAAAGGCAGGGATGCTACTAGTTATAGCTGTCCAATCAGACTCCCCACCCCAGCTGGAGAGAGACTTGATTCCATTAACCCTTTCTAACTCAGGAGACACCTTTTCCCCCTTCTCTGCAGTTTATACTAGCTTTTTCCTCTGGCTTCCGACTATAGTATATGTGATTCTCTGCCTGTTTGTCTCATGATGCATCTCACTATCATAAGTAATGGGTTCAGAAGCTGAATCAAGGCTCATCTGTGCTATTGTGACTGACTTTAGTAATGAGCTTTCATGTGTCTTTCAAGGCTTTCTGCATTTTTTACTGTTATTGAGTCTTGAAAGAAATTAGTTATCCACCTGTTTGTACTAATTACCTTAACTCTGATCAGATTTGACCCCTAATGTTTGTTAAAGTGCTCAGTTAAATGTATTTTATTTTGATCAAATGATTTGGGCCTCTGAATTTTTTCAAGTTCCAAGCCAAGTCTCCTGGCTTTGCGGTTTCCAGTAGGAGCCCTGGAACTCTCAAAGAATGAGACTCACTTGGATGAGGTGATGGTCATTTAAGTTAATTTAGATTATGCAAAGCACTTTGTAAAGTTATAAAAATAGTGCTAAGTTTGTTACACTAATATCACTGTTTATCTCTAGAGCTGTTTATGAAGAGAAGTAAATTCTGCGTGCAAGCTTGTATGTTCTATCAAAGTGAGTGAATATTTGCATGGTTACATAGGTCTTTCATAAAGTTTCAAAAGTTGTTAATGTGTATTAGTGCCTGATCAAGATGTCTAATAACTGTAAAGAATGTTCCGAGTGATGGGATAATCACATGTATTTTTATGTGCAAGAAGAGCAGTGTTTGTAAGATAGTATGTTCTATAGGAATATGGCTAATTCTTAAAGGATGTGTGGTATATCTGATCATATGGTTTGTGGCATTTCTAGGTATTTATCTTTAGTACATGGAATTAAAATCTGATCCTCTATCAAAGCAACAATGTTTTAACATTTCCTTCTTAATGATTTTCATCTTATTGGTGACTAACTCTTCTAGTTAGCTCTAGTAAGTTCTAGTTATGACTCTGTTAAGTTGTTTCAAGGTCTGATACAAACTGATGTGCTCATTTATTCATGGTTTTTAATTTTCATTTTGGTGACAAACCAGATATGTAGTTTTTGTGTCCTATTGAGGTAATCTTTTGTTCTATTTCATTAAGTTCTCTTTGCTTAAAAAAGGCAAAGGCTGTATAGTTGTTGAAAGTGTTTGAGTGATCACTTGAACTCAGTAATCAATTCTGATTTATAGTATGCCATGTAAATGAATCCTATTCCAACCAAATTTTTTTTTAGATTTTATTTATTTTTACTGGAAAGTTAGATATACAGAGAGGAAGAGAGACAGAGACGAAGCTCTTCTGTCCGATGGTTCACTTCCCAAGTGGCCACAAATTGGGAGCTGTGCCAATCTGAAGCCAGGATCCAGGAGCTTCTTCAGGGTCTCCCACACAGGTACAGAGTCCCAAGGCTTTGGGTCATCCTTGACTGCTTTCCCAGGCCACAAGCAGGGAGCTAGGATGGGAAGTGGGGCTGCCGGGATGAGAACCAATGTCCATATGGATCCTGGTGTGTTTAAGTCGAGGACTTTAGCCGCAAGGGCACTGTGCCAGGCCCCCATCCAGATGTTTTAAGCCTTTTTTGACATTCTTGACAGACATGCAGAAATTGAAAAAGTTTAATATCTGGGGACTTTGGTATTTCCAGTAAGGCCTCCTGAAAATGTCAAAGGATTTATCTCTCATTTTGTAGAGATGACCATTGACCAGCCTATTTAGATTATGTTAAAGATACTGTCTGGCCCAGTGTGATGGCCTAGCGGCTAGTCCTCGCCTTGAACACGCCAGGATCCCATATGGGCACCGGTTCTAATCCCAGCAGCTTCACTTCCCATCCAGCTCCCTGCTTGTGGCCTGGGAAAGCAGTTGAGGATGGCCCAAAGCCTTGGGACCCGGCACCCACATGGGAGACCTGGAAGATGCTTCTGGCTTCAGATTGGCACAGCTCCGGTCATTGTAATACCGGGGAGTGAATCAATGGGTGGAAGTTCTTTCTTTCTGTCTCTCCTCCTCTCTCTATATCTGACTTTCCAATAAAAATAAAATAAGTCTTAAAGACATTGGCAATTGTAACATGGTTAAAACTTTTAAGTTACAATATAAAATGTTAAAATAACAAACTGCTGCTGATACAAATGTTCAAAGGTTACAACAGTCTAATGATATTGCCATTAGTCACAATTGTTATCTTAATGCTAAAGGCCTAAAAAGTACAAGTGTTTGTAAGAGCCTTCATGTGGTTTCATAGTGCTGTGTGAAATGTAGATGTCTCTGCTTGTTGATTGGTATTTCATAATTCCAACCATGGATGCTTCATATTCAACGTTCCAACAACCCTCTTTTGTATTGAATGCAGATAAAGCTAAAGTTTAACAGTAAATTACTGGTTCCAGCTGAAAGTAGTGCTAATCCAGGTTGCTAAGGGCAAGACATAATTCCTTTTTTAAAAAGATTTATTTATTTTTATTGGAAAGTCAGATATACAGAGAGAAGAGACAGTGAGAAAGATCTTCCGTCCAATGATTCATTCCCCAAGTGAGCGCAATGGCTGGTGCTATGCCAATCCGAAGACAAGATCCAGGAACTTCTTCCAGGTTTCCCACACCAGTGCAGTCCCAAGGTTTTGGGCAGTCCTCAACTGCCTTCCCAGGCCACAAGCAGGGAGCTGGAAGGGAAGTGGATCTGCCGGGATTAGAACCAGCACCCATATGGGATCCTGGTGCGTTCAAGGTGAGGACTTTAGCTGCTAGATCACACTGCCGGGCCCAAGATATAATTCTTAAAACAAAACACTTATAGATTTTAAGAAACTGTTTCTAAAACCACTTTTTTGTCCTGTAATATGTGTTACCTGGTAAGCATGCTCCTAACTGGTCTGTTCTAATTGACTTGTAGATAAGAATGTTCATAAATTAAGATTGGCTAACCTAACAATATTTTTTGGGTTCCCATGACTTGAACAAATCCCTGATATATTAGGGCCACAGAGAAGTTCTCCTGTATTCTTCAAATGTTTGAGGAAGACGCTAAATATGGCTATAATGGCTGGAGCTGAGCCAAAATGAAGCCAGGATATAGGAATTTCTTCCTGGTCTCCCCTGTGGGTGCAGGGTCCCAAGGTTTTGAGCCATTCTCTATAGCTTTCCCAGGCCACAAGCAGGAAGCTGATGGGAAGTGGAGTAGCTGGGACGTAAACTGCTGCCCATATGGGATGCTAGTGCTTGCAGGTGGAAGATTAGCCAGTTGAGCCATTGAAGCAACACTGGCTCTGCTAATCCTGCATCCTTTGAGCAAAAGCTGTGTTCTATTCTTTTTCCCAAAGGAAGGACCTAATTCTGGCCTGTGTTTGAGGGCTTGATATAGGAGCTGTAACATTTCCTGTATCTAAGGATCCATACCTATTAGCAGGAGCTTCTGGGTCTCCCATGCAGGTAAGGGTCCCAAGGTCATCCTCCATGCTTCCTCAGGCCATAGACAGAGAACTGGTTGGGAAGTGGAGCAGCCAGGACACGAACTGGTGCCCCTGTGGTGTCTGGCGCTTGAAGGTTGAGCCAGAGTGCCAGCCTGAAAAGTCTGTGAGGAGTGAGTCATCCTTAGCTACAGGTGGGCAAGCAGAGTCTGCATCAAAGAATGGAAGGAAAAGAGAGTTATGGAGTGGAAGAACAATAATGAGGGAAATAAAGGATAAAAGAAGGAAAAATAGGCACAAGAAAGACAAGAGGCAAGGCAGAAAAATGATTCTGGAGTGCAGTTACGGCTAAGGCCCTTGGATGGATCTGCCTTACTGGTTCAGGTCTTCATTAGCGATATCCAGAAACACCAGCAGATGGAGATCTTACTCAGGAAGAGTTTGCTTGATCTGTTTCTCTCCCTGCTTCAAAAATCAAATTTTCTTTCTTTGAAAAATGATGCCAATAGAGCACAGCAAATGTCTCTGCACTCACAAACCACATTTCCAAACAAACATGCTGTGATAAATTCTGCCTCAGGCTACTTGTTATTCCAATCTAGAAGACACTGTGGGTTTTTGCATTTTGCTCACTGCTTAGGTAAGGCTCCCTCTGTCTTGCCAAATCCCAGATACATGTATTTGCATATGTATGCACAGAGCATGTCTATGTGTGTTTTGAACCCCTGTAAATAATTAAGCAACATAGGAGTAAATCACATTCTTTCAGCTGCTTTATTTTAAAAATTTTAGAGATTTATTTGTTGTTATTGGAAAGGCAGATTCACAGAGAGGAGAGACAGAGATCTTCATCCACTGGTTCAGTCCTCAAATAGATACAATGGTCAGAGCTGAGGTGATAATAAGCTAGGAGCCAGGAGACTCTTTCAGGTTGCCTATGTGGGTACAGGGTCCCAAAGCTTTGGGCCATACTACACAGCTTTCCCAGGTCATAAGCAGGGAGATGGATGGGAAATGGAGCAGCCAGGACACAAACCTGCACCCATATGGGATGCTGGCATTTGCAAGGGGAGGATTCAGCCATTGCACTGGCCCCCGCTATTTTTTTTTTAAAGAATTATTTATTTAAAAGTCAGTTATGACAAGGCACGCATGCGCGCGCGTGCACACAAACATACACACACACACACACACACACACACACACACACACACACACACGGTTGGGGAGGAGAGAGAGCTCTTCCGTTTCCTGGTTTATTTCCCTTGATGACTGCGACAGCTAAGACAGCCAGGCCTGAGCCAGTAGCCTGGAACTCCAGCCATTCAGATCTCCCATGTGGATGCCTTTCCTTCCCCAGATACAATCACTCTAATGCTGAATGCTTGTGGGAATTCTGAGAGCGTGTGCTTTCCGTAGACGGATGTGATTTTTGTAGCCACAGAGCGGGCCACCCTGAAGACTTGGAGTAGATCTGTCTGACTGGCAGAGATGTGCCTTAAAAGGGGAGCAGTCTGGTATGGCAGTGTTTCCCACACCTTAAGTACACACAAACCACGCATTGATGACCATTCAGAAGCTCCAGTGAGGCTACAGATACAACCTTGCTGCTGTTACCCTGGACCACACTTTGAATAACAACTGGTTACACTCCTGGATCTTGAAGCATGAGCAGTTTTGCTTTTCACAGCATCTTTCCAAAGGACGTTTTTCAAGAACTATAATTGGTTCCTTATAATCCCTGCCATCTTCTTTGTCACCTCTTAACTTTAAGTGTTTTCATTCAACCAATACACATTTACTTAGCATCTGTTGCATGTTAGCCCTGTGCCAGTTGCCTGCAGCCAGGAGTGCTAAGTTTCTGAGGTTCAGGGGCTGTGCCAGGTGTCCAGGATTAGTGATGATTCTGGCCCTTTCCTTGCCCTATCACTCCTTCATTTGTTCAGATTCACTCTGGGCAGGTGGTAGTTCACAAGATGGAGGTACATTTGTGAGCAGAATAAATATATAGTTGCTTATTATTTAATCTCAGAATTCTTTATTTTTAGGGTCTGGGACAATAACCTAGTGGCTGAATTCTCATCTTGTACATGCCAGGACCCCATGTGGGTACTGGTTCATGTTCTGGCTGCTCCACTTCCCATCCAGCTCCCTGCTTGTGGCCCGAGAAAGTAGTCCAAAGCCTTGACGGTCCAAAGCCTTGGGTCCCTGCACCTGTGTGGAAGACCCAGAGGAAGCTCCTGGCTCCTGGCTTTTGATTGGCTTAGCTTTAACCATTGCAGCCTCTTGGGGAGTGAACCAGCAGACAGAAGAGCTTTCTCTTTGTCTCTCCTTCTCTCCGTATTTTTTAGAATATTTTAAAAAAGAATAATTTTTAACTTCAAATGAGTTTAGCGAAGAAAACATCACTAGGGTGGATTAGTTAATTCAGAAACTCTTTCTTTTTTTCTTAACAAGTCAGTTCAAATCATCAGGTGGAGTCAAGCAAGATGATTTTTCGATCAGAGGAAGAGCCATGACCACTAAATGTGAGTATTAAGTTAGTGTTTAAGACATTGCTTAGGATGCCTGCATCCCATACAGGAACGTGTTGGTTCAAGTTCTGACTGACTTTGACTTCAGCTTTCTGCTAGTGCATGTCCTAGGGGCAGGAGGTGCCAGTTGAAGTACCTGGGTGCTTGCTACCCACATAGGAGACCTGGATTGTGTTTCCAGCTCCTGGCTTCATTCTAGCCTGGCCCTGGATGTTGCAAAGCAGTTAGGCAATGAATCACAAAATAGATCTCTTTCTTCCAGCAAACAAACAAAAACCAAAATCAAAACATTTAGACAGTTGGTAAACTTAAGCAGGATGTGAGGATTATATGGTAGTAACATTTTAAAATAGGGTCATTTTATTTTTGATGATGCTCAACTTTCTGTGGCTGCATAGTAGTTATTTAGGAAACACCCATATCCTTGCCTGAAGGAGACAGTATAGTCATCTGGGGCACTGGGCAGACAACTTGCTCTAAATAGTTCAGGGCCAAAGTGGTTCTTTTGCACCATACTGGCAATGGTTTTGTAACTTTGATTTTGGATAATGAGAAAATGTGATGAATGCACAGGTTAAACGGGGTGCAGGTGTGAGGAGTCTAGGCGTCATTTTGAGCAAGAGGCAGTCTTACCAGAAGGCAACTGAACAGATGAGTCAAGCGGTGTTCTTGCCTTACACCAAGTGCCTTCTGAGCACACGGAGTCCTTGGTCTGGTCTACTAAAGGCCCTGCTTCTGTAATCCTTTTGCTGTAACTGTGTGCTGAAGGTATGCTGTTTGCAGGACTCTGGACAATGATTAGTGTTAGGGGCTGCATGGCCACCTGTGTGGATGGGATACTTAGAGTCTGGGTGGCCAGCTGCCAAATGTAGCTGAGGCTCAGGGAATTCTGAAGTTGAAGTTGACCTTTAAGCTCTTGGGGAGATATATTTGCCACGGTGGAAGAGCCAGACTATGTTCCATCTGCACCGTGTGTCGAGCGGGAAGAAGCCCTACACGCTAGTTAAATGGCAGGTGCCAGATCACCCAGCATTTTGGCCGCAGGTTTCCGTGCCAGCAGAGGGGGCGTGGCCGCGCAGGGCGGAGCGAGCGGTGGGCGTGGCCCCTTCGGCCCGGGAGGCGTGGCCGCGCTTCGGAGTGCTTGGCCAGCGCCTGGGGAGGCCACGCCTCTTCCGGTTCCCCTCACGGACTGGCTTCCTCGTGGGTTGGGGTAGGGGTGAGCTCCTGACTTTGGCATCCAGGTAGGCGAAATGACAGCGGAGGTGTTGCCCAGCGCGAGGTGGCTGTACTGTGGAGAGCCGGACAAGAACCAGAGAGCTGTGCTGGGTAAGGACGGCGGGGCTGGAGCAGAGCTCCCCGCAGCCCTCTCGTGCACCCCTGCGTCAGGCCTCTCCCCACCGCGTTCGGTCCCCCTCTTGCCTCTTTCCCTTCCAGGGAGCTCGGCCAGGATTCGTCAGTCACCCCTTCCCCTGCCTGTCCCTACCGCTGGGTGTGAGGACACCTCTGGGACCTCCTACATGCCCTCCCTGGCCTGGTCTTGCCTGCTCGGGTCCCTCTCTCCTGTGGGCGGGGACTCTAGGTCTGGACCAGGTCCCCCTCTGTGAGCCCCAGGTCTGGATCAGCCATCCCCCTTTTTGAGCCCCAGGTCTGGACCAGGTCCCTCTCTGTGAGCCCCCAGCTGGTCCCTCCAGTCACAGCGCCTCTCCAGGGGGCTTCCCCCACCTGCCCTTGTCTTGTCTCCCTGGTGGACTGGGACCTCACTAGAGGTCCCTAGCATATCCTGTGGTAATTCCTGGGCTGCACCCTCTTATTTATTTATTTTTTTTAACAGTCCAGTTCTCCAATGGGAAGCTGCAGAACCCAGGCAACATGCGCTTCACCTTGTATCAGAGCAACGACTCCAACAACCCCAGGAAGAGAGGTCAGCGGATCCTGGTAAGGGTCATGGCTGCCAGCTGCCTGCCTCCTCACCCCCTCCAGTGTGGGTGGATATGAGTGGGGAAAAAAGAGGGATTGGCAGATGGGGAAGGCTCAGAGCAGAGTGTGCCCAGTGAGAGGAGAGGTCTGCTGGCTAGAAGCTGTTTCTGGCGGAGGGAAGGGTGGGCAGCCAAGGTTGGGTGTGTAAGTGAAGAGGATGACAGGAATGAAAAGCGGGAGCAAGAATGCTGGGCTACCAGGAGGTGGCTAGCAGGATAACTTGGTTGCATACCGTGGCCCTGTCTGCAGTCCTGTGACGCCATCCCCCACTTTTCAGACCTGTTACAAGCCAATGCTGTCTGAGGCTTTCCTTTACAGATGGCCCCTACTTCCCCCTCTGCCATTTCCTTGGGAGATGATGAGGCTGGCCCATCTCATCCACTGTGGTTCTGGGTTAGACGTCTTGGCAAGTGTCGGGGCGAGAGGCAGGATGCGGGAAGCACCTGTCCGCATCAGCTGTCAGTGGAGTGCTCCTCTCTCTTTCAGGCCGCTGAGACAGAGAGACTTTCCTATGTGGGAAACAACTTTGGGACTGGCGCCCTCAAATGCAACACACTGTGCAGGTAATGCTGGGGGAGGGGCGTGGTGGGCAGCTCTGGCCTTTTTCCCCGGCTTTGAGGTGCAGTGCGAGAGATGCAGGGAGGTCTGTCTGCCAAGTGCCCGTGTGCCTGTAGTCCGGGCTCTCAAGCCTGCAAATACTCTCAGAAGGAAATGGTTTTGTTTGTTGAGTTTTCTGAAAAATAACACGGGACAAAACCCCCCACCTCCTTCACTTGTAACATCATTCATTTACGATTGTCTTACCTGCCCTGGCAGCTCTAGCCATTAGTTTGGAATGTCTGATCACTAACGGCTCAAACCTCACCTGACATCAGTCAGCTTTGGAACTAAAACAGTACAAGAAAAGGGTTTGCTAGGCTGAGGCTCTTAGGCACGGGGCAGAGGAACCTGGGGCTTCCGTCCAGCCCTGTTGCTGACTGACTGAGTGATTGGGGGCAGCTGTGCCTTCCACTGGCCCCCTACTCCTCACTCTCCTCTGTGCAGGGAGGACTGTCCCTTGCCTGAACAAGCCGTAACTCTTAGGGACGGGGCGCAGTATAGACAGGGCCCCTGGTCTGGTACCAGTGGTGAACCACCAGGAAGCTTTCACTGGATCAGACTGCTAGCGGGCCGACTGATGAGCTGAGCCCGAATCTGTATCCTGCTCCATCCCTTTACGGAACCGCCCTGTCTTAGCGTGGGCTCCTACCCAAGACAAGGCTTGGCTTGTATTTGTCACCACAGAAGGTGTGTGCTAAATTTTAGTGTCATTCTAAAGTTTTTCACACCCAAAGGGCTTTCTGTTATAACACTGAGGCCACGTGGGATAAGGGGCTGTGGTATTGGAATCACTTGGTAGATTTTCTTTTCTCCAGGACCACCTCACGCTCCTTCCTTCCCACCCCATTCCCGTTTATATCTCCATGTGGAGGATTTCCGCTGTGGAGGATCAGGGCTGCTCATTCCTCAGATGTGCTGGGGCAGAAGGCAGGTCAGGAAGGTTTAACTAGGAAGAAGGCCATTGCAGAGACAAGTTTTTTTTTTTAAGATTTATTTATTTTTATTGGAAAGTCAGATATACAGAGAGGAGGAGAAAGGGAGATCTTCTGTCTGCTGATTCACTCCCCAAGTGACTGCAACGGCTGGAACTGAGCCCATCCAAAGCCAGGAGCCAGGAACTTCTTCCAGGTCTCCCGTGCGGGTGCAGGGTCCAAGGCTTTGGGCCGTCCTCAACTGCTTTCCCAGGCCACAAGCAGGGAGCTGGATGGGAAGCTGAACCAATATGGGATCCTAGCACATGTAAGGCGAGAACTTGCTGCTAGGCTACTGTGCCAGGCCCCAAAACAAGGCTTTTTAAGGGATCTGTTGTCACCAGCATTATTCCTCCTTTATCCAGGCACTTCGTGGGCATTTTGAACAAGACCTCTGGCCAGATGGAAGTGTATGATGCTGAGCTGTTCAACATGCAGCCCCTGTTTGCAGGTGGGTTGTGGTCGTGAAGGTCACAGAAATACTGTGAATTCTGGGTTTGCTTGACAAGTTTTGGGTTTGGGTTTTTGATTTGTAAAGTACACTTTGCCATGCATCTTAAAAGGAGGCAGTTCTTTTTATTGGAAAATTTTAGAATTTTTTGTTTTGTTTTCATTCAACATTTGTTCATTTGCTGTGAACTTAGAGAGCTGTGGATGTAGCCATGGGCAAGTCAGACCTCACCTGGTTCCCGTTGTGTTCATCAGTGTGTACAGAACCCAAGAGCAAGTGGCACGCTGATCAGAACAATTAGAGGACACTGCTGAGAGCAGATTCCCTGCTCGCGAAGGCCTTTTGTAGTTCTTCACTGGCTAAGCTGGGGATTGGATTGGTTTGTTTTTGGAAACTGATTAACAAGATACCTGAAGCTGGGTCACATGCTCAGGAAGAGGCACAGCCTTCAAAGACATGTCACTCATTCACTTTTGCTCCGAGTTTTGTTGGAGGCTGAAATGCCAAATGTCCTGCCCCTGGCTCTGGTGAAGGTCCCCTGGCTGCGCCCCCTTGCAGCCGAGGGACCTGGGGAGGATCAGTGTGATCGGGAGGCCCCGTTGATGGGTTGGATACTAGCTGTTATTTGGCTGAGCGCTGTCTGTACTGTATGACCCCAGTTTTCGCAGCTTCTCTCCTGTGCCCCAGCTGGGGATGCTCAGGGCTAAAGTGAGGTCTTCCAAGGTGATAAATAAGGGGGCTGGACTCTTGAGTGGCTCCTGCTCCCTAAACCTTTAAACTCCAATCTGAGCACCGTGGCAGGGGAATGTGTCAGATAAGGAAGGGTCCCTGGGACGGCGTGAGGCTGCCTGACACGGCCACGGCATTTGTCTGGATTTTATTCCCTCCGACAGCAGTTTCTCCCTTCCTGAGACTCTGATAAGGACCTGGACCTATTTCCCAGAAACAAGCAGAATGTACTGACATAGATAGTATGGGTTTGACGCCTAAGTTGAAAATGCTCTGGAGCTGGAGTGTCCATATATGAATTCTTTAGAAAGATGTAATCATGTACTTGAGAAAGCAGAGTTACCGAGAGGGTGAGAGAGATCTTGCATTTTCTGCTTTATTCCATAAATGGCCTCAGCATCCAGGGCTGGGCCAGGCCAGGAGCTTCATCTGGATCTCTGATGTGGTTGCAGACAGGGGCCCATGGTTTTGAGCAGTCTTCCACTGCTTGCTTTCTCAGGCACATTAGTAGGGAGTTGAATTGGAAGTAGAAGAGCTGGAACTTGACCTGGTGCCTGTATGGGATGCTGGTGTTGCAGGCAGTGCCTTAACTTGCTGTACCACAGCACTGGTCTCAGAGTGTGAATTTTATGTTCAAAAATTCCTGCTTTGCTGGGGTTGGCACTATGGAGTAGTACGTTAGACCTCTATATGTGGTGCTGTATGGACATCCTATATAGACACCAGTTCAATCCCCAACTGCTCCTTCCAGTCCAACTCCTCATTTTCTTGGAAAGTAGTGAAAGTCAACCTAAGTTCTTTGGGTCCTTGACCCACATTTGAGACCTAGAAGAAGCTCTAGGTTCTTGGCTGTTGCAACTATTTGGGGAGTGAACCAGTGGAAGGATGCCTGTCTTTCCTTCTCTGTAAGTCTGCCTTTCAAATTAAAGTACAAATTAAAGTAATCTTTCTTTATTTTTTAAAAGGATTTATTTATTTTTGTTGGAAAGGCAGATATACAGAGAGAGAGACAGAGGGGAAGATCTTCCGCCCCCTGATTCACTCCCCAAGTGGCTGCCATGGTTGGAGCTGAGTTGATCCAAAGCCAGGAGCCTGGAGTCTCTTCCAGGTCTCCCACACGGGTGCAGGGTCCCAAGGTTTTGGGCCATCCTTGACTGCTTTCCCAGGCCACAAGCAGGGAGCTGGATGGAAAGCAGGGCTGCCAGGATTAGAACTGGTGCTCATATGGGATTCTGGCGTGTTCAAGTCAAGGACCTTAACCACTAGACTACTGCACTGGGCTCTCTTTATTTTTTTTAAAGAATCTCCTGCTTTGCAATTAAATTTAACAACATTTAAAATATATATTTATTTTATTTTATTTTTTTAAAAAGATTTATTTTTATTATTTTTTCATTGGAAAGGCGGATATACAGAGAGGAGAGACAGAGAGGAAGATCTTCCGTCCAATGATTCACTCCCCAAGTGAGCACAACGGCCGATGCTATGCTGATCCGAAGCCAGGAGCCTCTTCCGGGTCTCCCACGCGGGTGCAGGGACCCAAAGCTTTGGGTCGTCCTCAACTGCTTTCCCGGACCACAGGAAGGGAGCTGGAAGGGAAGTGGGGCTGCCGGGATAGAACCGGCGCCCATATGGGATCCCGGGCATGCAAGGCGAGGACCTTCACCACTTGCACCACCGCGCCGGGCCCCTATATATTTATTTTAAATCATCCTCCAGATGTTCCTTTAAATTCTAGAGAGGCAAGGAGAATTATATATCAACTTGTTCATTAGACAATTTTGAAAATTTCATATTCCTGAGGCAGAGAGAGCTGGTTTGCTTTCTGTATGCTGGTGAAAGCTGGGGTGGGCCAGGAAGTCAGCCTGGCCCCCGACATGGGTGGTAGGACCCCGTTAACTTGAGCTGCCCCTGCTGCCTCCCATGGGGTACATCTGCAGGAGCTGGAATCAGGAGCGGAGCTGGGACTTGTACGTGGGCGCTCTAATATGTGGGCTGCCACAGATGTTCGCCCCAGATGAACTGCTGAACGATGCCCCTAATGTTTGTAAGGCCTTATAGTTGGCTATGTTCCTCCCTCTCCATTCTTTGGTGTTTTGTGTTTCAAACAGATGATTCCATTGAGAGTGGACACACAGCAGAGAATCAGAACAAAACTTTCAGAGAAAAGGTAAGATGGTAGAGTTGAGGTGTGAGGCCGAGGCAGACCCCCTCCTGGGCTTTGGGCTCCCTCAACGGTACGATGGGCTGAAGCTCGGGCTTTCCCAGGCTGCCCCTGGCCCCTTCAGGGTCTTTATGTCTGGACGGTGTCTATCCACTGAGGCCTCAGAGGTCTCCCAGAGACCAGGCCTGGCCCTGCATGGGGCAGCTGAGTGCTGCTGGTGCCGGGGTTGGGAACCAGTTCTCTCAGGGTGTTGCGGCTTTAGGATTTAGTCCAAGATTCAGAAAACAATTGTTTGTGTCTTGGAACTTCCACATTAAAATAAAGTGAATTTTAGGGCTTGCTTTTTTTCTTTTTTTTAAAGATTCATTTTTATTAAAAAGCCAGATTTAGAGAAAAGGAGAGACAGAAAAATCTTCCATCCACTGTTTCTCTTCCCAAATGGCTGCAGCAACTGGAGCTGAGCTGATGTGAAACCAGTAGACAGGAGCTTCTTCCTAGTCTCCCACGCAGGTGCAGGGTCCCAACGCTTTAGGCCATTTTCCTCTGCTTTCCCAGGCCACAAGCAGGGAGCCGGATGGGAAGTAGAGCAGCCGGGACACGAACCTGCACCCATATGAAATCCTAGCACTTGGAAGGAGAATATTAGCCAGTTGAGCCATTGCACTGGGCCCTAGGATTTTCGATGTAGAAGGTCCCTGTCAGGGTCATCTCACTCCAGGATAGCGGACTGATTGACTGTTTTGTGGTCCCTGGAGCACCTAATTGAGAAAGGGATGTGAGGAGCGCTTCTGGCTCAGTGGGAGAGTGAACTGTTCACAGAGTAGGGTGGGAGAAGGGCAGGCTGTGTGCTCTGCATTTTCCAACCCTAGTTCTGGCAGCGTGTTTGCTGATAGAGACACACTGAGGATGTGGTAGGAGGCTCTTTAGGCTTACAAAATCACACAAAGCCTGTGAGAATACTCTGCTGAGATGGCTGTCCTAGGAGGTGACAGTGGCTCTGTGGGGCTGTGTGTTTCCTGGGGTTACACAGGAATCACGGCACCTACCTGGGCTGTCCCCAGTGACCAGGGTTGTCCCTTGCACAGATGGACTCTTGCATCGAAGCCTTTGGCACCACCAAACAGAAGCGGGCGCTGAACTCCAGGAGGGCAAACCGAGTCGGCAGCGACTCTCTGAACCACGCAGTAGCTAAAGCTGCAGAGAGTATCATTGACAAGAAGGGTGTGGATGGTAAGCAGGCGGCACTGGGACCCAGCCACACAGCTTCCCCTGAGCTCCCTTCCTCCTGTCCCCCTGTCCCTGGGAGAACAGGAGTAAAGGCTGCATTGTTCCTGCTGCTTGGTGAGGGCCTTCTCAGGGCCAGACTTGGGAACTCAGAAGGAGCATCCAACATGGCCCTGCTCGGTGGCTCATGGTCCAGTACAGGGTGGCAGGCTTCAGGGTAAGGGGATGGGCGTGCCCAGCTGCTAGCCTAAGGTGACGGGCTGCAGGGCATGGAGGAGACAGAAGGCTGCAGGGCTGTGAGAACCATGTTGGCTTTAGTCAGAAGGCTGGCATAATGATGGAAGGGAACCTCGCAGGAGCCTTTGTGTTGGTGTGAAAGGCTGTTTTTATTCTGATCCTTGGCAGCTTGCATACTTAAATGTGCAAAAATATTCAAGGAATATGAGAGGAAGTTTTTCTGAGATTAGCTTTTCTACTAAGGATGGATTTTTTTGGGAGGGAGGGGTTGGGCAGGGAGGTGAGCACTTGGCCTGGCAGGCAGGCTGCTGGTTAGCACACTCATGTCCCCTGTCAGAGAGCCTGGCTCCAACACCGGGCTCCACTTACCAATCCCAGCTTCTGGGTAACAGGGACCTGAGGGGCCACACTGATGCCCCTGGAAATGGGGCTCCTGTGCCCCATGGGAGACTCTTGGCCTTGGAGTCTGCTGGGAGGATGAGGCGGTGGATGGGAGCTCACCGCATTCTCTCTGTGTATGTCTTGCTCACCTATCAGATGGATAAATAAGAAACAAGTTCTGTAGCCTATGATTTTAGAAAATTGTCTTTCAGTACTTTTACAGTTTCATTTTTGACACTTATGAAGTCTGTGAAGTTTTTTTTGGTATACTGTGTACATCAAACTTTATATTTTTCAAATAAGTAATTGTTCTGAACTCCATCCTCAGGTCATTTTTTTTTTTTAAGTTTTTATTTATTTGAAAGGCAGAGTGATAGGGAGAGACAAGGAGAGGTCTTCCATCTGCTGGTTCCCTTCCTAGATACCTGCAATAGCTGGGGCCAGGCCAGGCTGAATCCAGGAGTCTGGCACGTCGTCTCACTTGCCCATGTGGGTAGAAGGGGCCCAAGCAGGAAGCTGGGTTAGAAGCGGGAGTAGCTGGGACTTGAACCTTTGCCTCTGGGGGATGCAGCTTAATGTGCTGTGCCCTAACACCTGCCCCTACAGAGGTGATTTTGTTTTTTAAAAAAGACTTATAAAAGGTAGAGAGAGAGAGAAATCTTCTGTCTGTTGGTTCACTTCCCAAATGGCTGTAACAGCTGGAGTTCGACCAGTCCAAATCTAAGATCTGGGAGCTTCTTCCAGGTCTCCATGTCAGTACATGGGCCTGAGAACTTGGGCCATCTTTGTTGCTTTCCCAGGCACATCAGCAGAAAGCTGGATTGGAACTGGAGCAGCCTGGATTAGAACAGATTCCCGTGTGGGATGCTGGCACTGGAAGCATTGGCTTAACTTTCTATGTCACTGTTCTAGCCCCCACAGGTGATTTCTTTCTTTCTTTTTTTAAGATTCATTTGTTTATTTGTATTTAAAAGGAAGAGTTAGAGAAGGAAAGACAGAAACCTTCCATCCACTGATTTATTCCCCAAAAGGCCACGATGGCTGGAACATCTTCCATCTGCTGGTTGAGTTGGGACTGATAGGACAAGAATCCACATCTTTATAATATTGTGTTTTTCTATTCAGAAACACAGAATTAGTTCGCCTCATTTATTGTAAGTGAATTGAACAGCTTTCTTTTTTAAAAAGGTTTATTTTTATTGGAAAGACATATATACAGAGAAGAAGATCTTCCATCCTCTGGTTTACTGCCCAGGTAGCCACAACAGCTGAAACTGAGCCCATCCAAAGCCTGGAGCCAGGAACTTGTGCGTCTCCCATAGGAGTGCACGGTCCCAAGGCTTTGGTCATCCTCTACTGGTTTCCAAGGCCACAGCAGGGAGCTGAATGGAAAATAGAGCAGCCAGGATACGAACTGGCACCTATATGGGATCCCAGTGGATGCAAGATAAGGATTTAGCCACTAGGATACCACACCGGGTCCTAACAATTTTTATTAGGTTTACCTTTGAGTACTTAAAGTCACTTGAAAATCACAGTAGTCTTTCCCTATTTTCTTCTTGGACCCTGTTTGTATGCACACTAGTGGTTCTCTGTAGAGGATAGTTGGGATTCTATATTTTGATTTTTTTTTTTTTACACTCAACAGTGTGTGGTGAGATTTGACTTAGAAGTGAGATCATTTATCCAGGCTCTTTTGGTGGACCCTCACATTTAGTTTTTCTTGTGTGGTGAATGTTTATTGACTCATTCCTTTTCCAGCCATTGCCGTCTGCTTGAGGGGCAACAGGCCACATTTACCTTTTCCTTGCCCAGCAGCATTTGTTTTGCCAGTAGGCATGGCGGTCCCTGAGTGGGCAGCCCCTTGGCGAGCTCAGATCATCCTGATAGAAGCCCTCAGGCGCTGGGGGTTTCTAGCCACTCATGTGTGGGTTGCAAAGAGCGCCGGGGAACCAGGAACTACCACGCGGGTGTTGACACTGCCTTGCTTTTCCCATAAAGCCCTCGTCGGTGACGCCATCCAGGATGAGTCGCAGGACGACTCCGTCTACCTCCCTCCGTGCCATGCAGATGCAGCCAAGCCTGAGGACGTGTATAAATTTGAAGATCGTATCCTCCTTGTTGGATAGAAAAGGTTGCTGGGATGTGGGCCTGAGACTGACCTGGCCAGGCTCTGTGAGGACAGCAGTGGCCTTGGTGTCACTGTTAGGAGTCAGCTGGACTTCCTCACTGCTCAGAGACCTCCCTGAGGTTAGGACAGATTCAAACCCATTCTGTAGCAAGATGTCAAAAGCCCGTAGTGGTTGGAGTTGGGGCTGCAGTGGCTCTCCACCAGCTGGTAGAGTGAGACTTTGGAGCTGGCCAGTGCCCAAAGCCTGGGGTTGATGGATTTTATGACAGGAAGGGGTAGAGCTTCAGAGTTTGCTGTTTGCTGGGTCAGGTTGGATGGGGAATGCTTAGGGCAGCTGCGTGACTGGGAAGAGAAGGCAGGGAGTGGTTGTGGGCTTCGAGGTAGAGTTGGGTCCCCATCCCTGCTTTGCCCAGTGCTATGCTCTTCTGTCTTCTGGTCTCAGGCCTCAGCTTTCCTGTCTAAGATGAGGTCCTCATGAGACGGCGCAGCCAGCTGGAGGCTTCCATGCTGGTCAGACCGTGTCCTTGACCTCTAACTAGTTCTCTCTCCTGCGGAGTACGAAGCTCTTCAGGGCCCTTCTGAAGCCTTCAGGAGCGTCACAGCAGAAGATATCCTAAAAATGGCCGAGGAGAACAGGTACGGGGGCTGGGGGATGGGATCTGGGAGCAGCAGACGGGTGGCTGGGGCCTCACCATCCCTTGGTGAGGAGAGAGAGCGTGTTTGTGTGTGTGTGTGTGTGTGTGTGTGTGTGTGTGTGTGTGTGTGTGGCACCGGCTGCAAGTGAGCCACTGCCTTCTGGGCCGTCAGGGCTCGTGGAGCTGTGGGTGGATTCCAGGAAGCCCACTGGCCTCCCTGCGACTGGGCCAAGGGTGACGAGGCACTGTGGCGTGGGGCTGCACACCCCAACCAGACCACGTGCCTGGTGCCGTGCTGATTCTGAGCATGGCCAGCTGTGCCCAGGTGCTACGCAGGCCGGGTGCCAGGCCGAGTGATGGTTCTTGGTGATAAAGTCTGGGGGGGGCTTCCCTACAGGGAAATTTGTGTATTTAAAGGAATTCAGATTATTCCCCCTTCCCTTTTGCCATTGAAATGCTTTGCGTATGTAGAGGATTTTTGCTTTTGAGTTTTCCCTTTTCATACTCTCAGTTGTGAAAGCTATATTGGCTTTCCCAATTTTTGTTTTTGTTTTTGCTTTTCAAAAGATGTATTTATTGATTGATTTGAAAGGTGGCATGACAGACACACACACAGAAAAATCTTCCATCCGCTGGTTCACTCTGCAGATGCTTGCAATAGCTGGGGCCTTATGAGGAACAGGGACACCCGTGTTTGGGTCAGTTGCCTGTTGCCTCCCAGGCACATGGCAGGAATCTGGATTGAAGCACAATAGCAAGGATTTGCACTAGGCACTGTAGTATGAACTAAGGCAGCCACGTGGCAGCTTAACCTACTGTGCCACAGTACTCACTCCTAATTTTTATTTTGAAATTTTACTGGTTAGTGAAATCTAAAGTGCTTTTTCTTTTCCCTCCTCCAAAGATTTATTTCTACAAGCCATTACTGGTTCCTAGCTGTGCTGATTTGGTTGTGGCTTGGACAGGTGCAGCCACAAACTCTGGGCTGGTAGTTTAAGCACTGAGTCTTTGAGCTCTGCCCTGACGTTACTGTGTGAGCTTCCCTCAAATGAACCTCAGTTTCCCCACCTGTAAAATGAGCCACTGTGAGCTGGATCTTGAGCCTTTTCATCTCTGCGAGTCCAGGATCCTGAGAGCGGAACAGAACATCAGAATAGCTAGTGTGTGCTGAACTCTGCCCTGGAGCTGGAACTGTGCTGGTGCTTTGCTTGCCTTTTCCTCCTTTAATGGAGAAAGAGCCTTCAGGGACAGATGCTGTCCTCAGCCCCGGCTACAGATGAAGAAACAGAGGCACGGAGGTGCTGAGAGGTCTGCCTAAGTCTACATGGCAGAGGACATGCCAACCCAGGCAGTTTGCTGCATAAGCCAACACTCCCAGCACCTAATTCATGTGTCAGTGACATGACCTACTTGTGAATAGATAGTTTTATTAAAACACAGCCCCTTTCACATAAGTGACATTTTTGGCTGGACCGGATATTGTGATACAGTATGTCAAACTGCTGCTTGGGACTCGTGAAGTCTGTATCGCAGTGCTGGTTTGAGTCCCAGCCATTCTGCTTCCAATCTGCCTTCCTGCCTGTGTGTCTAGGAAGGCGGCCCTTGACAGCCAAGCACTTGGTGGAGTCCTGAATGGTATACCTGGCTCCTAGCTTCAGCCTGGCAGCCCTGGCTGTTATGGGCACCTGGGGGGGATGAGCCAGCTGCTAAACAATCTCTCCCTGAGTCATCATCTCTTTTTTTTAAAGATTTATTTATTTTTATTGGAAAGGCAGATACACAGAGAGAAGGAGAGACGGTGAGAAAAGATCTTTTGTCTCTTGGTTCACTCCCTAAGTAGCTACAATGACTGGTGTTGAGCCAGTCCGAAGCCAGGAGCCCGGAAACTCTTGTGGGTCTCCTACATGGGTGCAGGGTCCCAAGGCTTTGGGCCATCCTCAACTGCCTTCTCAGGCCACAAGCAGGGAGCTGGATGGGAAGTGGAGCTGCCGGGATTAGAACCAGCACCCTTGTTGGATCCTGGCATGTTCAAGGCGAGGTCTTTAGCCACTAGGCTGCTGCGCCAGCCCCCCCCCCCTTTTAAAGATGATATTTGTGGATGCTTTGCAGAGATAGTGCAGTTGGAATAAACTGTGTGGCCCTCGTGGCCCGTGCTGTACCACAGAGGTGTTCAAAGTGTTGGCTTCCTGCATGTGGCATGTGTGTCGGGGTAGATGGGATTGGGTGGTTCCTAGCTGAGCCGCCCTGACACACGCTTGCCTCCTCCCTCGTTGTAGGCACTGCTGCTTTGTCCTGGAAGCCTTAAAGTCTCTGCCATCGGATGAGGAGAGACGAGACCACCAGGCTCGATGCATATGGTTCCTGGATGCCCTCATCAGATTCCGAGCTCATAAAGTGATTAAGCGGAAAAGTGAGTTCCTGCTGGACACTCTGGTCCAGTTATTCCTGACCTGTTAGCTGTCTGTTAAGGCTGCCATCCACTCTCATGAGAGGAGCAGCAGGCCCTGCGGCTGGGCTGGGCAGCCGGGCAACTCCCAGCACTGGTGACGCTGCTGCCCTGAGGGCTGCTCTGCTATATGGGCTTTCCTACCCCGGATTTCTGTTCATCTGAAAATGGGGGCTGCTGGGGTGGTGTGATTGCTCAGGGGCTCTCCAGAGTTGGCCTTCAGCTGCTCTGCTACATTGAATGTGAGTTTTGGGGACCATCAGAGTGTCTGTGAGCCAGGGGGAAGGACGCAGGCGGTATGGCAGGGCAGTACAGCTGGTCAATGGTAGGTCAGCTGCTTTCTCACCTGAGCTGGCTTCTCCTGGCTGCCCAGCACCCCCGCAGCCGGCCCACCGCTCAACCCAGGCCCTGTGGTGTTTAGCCCAAGGTGTATCTACCTTCACTGTGACTAATACTCCTCTCTTGCTCTCTCCCAGGCTTTTTTCTAGAATCAGCTTTATTCTGCCATTTCATGTTCAATCTTCATGCTTTGGCCTCAGTTGATGGTTTTCCTTCATGGTCCTCCCACAGCATCCCCGGGAACGCGGGACGTGCAGGCTGGAGTGTACCCAAGCATACCTTCACGCTTAGCAGTTCTCGTTTTCCTCGGGTGGGCCGCCTCCTGCCGCACGGCGCCATCGTCGCAGTGGCTGGGTCTCTGGGCTTCTCTCCTGGTTCTTGGGCCAGGCAAGATCTCGGGGTTTGGAAGGAAATGTTCATACACCTCTTCTGTGTTCTAGGTGTTCTGGGACCTGGAGTCCCCCACATCATCAGCACCAAACTGCTGAAGCAGTTCTCCTGCCTGACCTACAACGACGGCAGGTTGGGCCTGGCTCCCTGGGGTCTGTGTCTGTCCATGGCAATGCAAGTTAGGGTTGGGCTTCAACTCCCCATCTGTGGAGGAGGGGGTGGTTCTGGAGCCAAGTAAGCTGAGTGTCCCATGCTCCACCCCACTAAGGGGGCTTTGGTAAGCACTCCTCCATAGGGGGACTTCCTCCACATACTTCTTCCAGGGGTCTGGCCTGCTGCCCACGGAACTGGTGCTTGGGGAAGGCAGCACTGCTGACCCAATGGCTTTGGGGACAGAACCCCCAGTGCCACCCCTGGGCTGCCATCCTACCCTTTGTTGGGAGTGCATTTCCCGGCCGTAGCAAGGTTGGGAGAATCACTAACGACTGAGTGTGGGATGACTGTCCGGCTGCCCTTCTCAGCAGGCTTTCACTGCTGTGAGGCCTGGTGCTGTCAGGGGAAAGTGCCGGTTCACTCCGTTTGTCCCAGTGCTGGCACCGGCCCACCAGGCACTGCATGGGGGCCTGGGCGCTGTGGGAGCACAGGTGGGCCTGCCTGCGGTCCACACGGGCCCTAGCCTGGATGTTCTTTTGTTTTCCAAGAAACTGACCTCAGGTTTACTTTTTATTTCCCCTTTATTGCCATCGCTGTTGCAGTTTACGGAATGTAATTTCGAACTCTATGAAGGCCAAGATCACTGCATACGTGATCATTCTTGCGTTGCACATAAATGACTTCCAGATTGATCTGACCATGCTGCAGAGGGACCTGAAACTCAGTGAGAAGAGGTGAGTGCCGGGGAGTGATGGCCCCTGCAGATCCGAGCAGCCCCCACTCTGCTGCTGCCGCCATGGAGAGGCACTCTGTGGGGTTCCCAGGCTGTTGGCTGCATTAGAGCCCAGCTGTTGCTTTCTCCTAGTCGGATGGAGGAGGCTTCAAGGCAGGGCAGTCTGGCTGACAGGAATGTCACAGTCAAGCTTCTCAAATGATGGGGGAGCTTGGTGAGATGGCCTGGCCTCACAGGCTCCTTGTCATGTTAGAGCTGATCAGACGGGGATGGAGCTTCCTGTGTCGTGTCCATGGGTGGGTGATGGTGCAGCCTCTAACAGCCTTGCCTGCACTCCTCTGGCAGGTCTTGGAGGATCCTGAGGGTGGCATTCCCACAGGCAGTGAGAGCCTGCAGTCTGTCACATTCCAGCCAAGAGACCCTCCTGGTTGCTCTTATCAGTTGGTGCCAGGGCTCCAGAGAGCCTGGGTTCCTTTCATCTATGGATAGTTTCTTCCTTTAAAAAAAATTATTTGAAAAATAGATTTAGAGGAGGGAGAGACAGATCTTCCATCTGCTGGTTCATTTCCCAGACAGCCACAGTGGCCAGTGCTGGGTTAGGCCAAAGACAGGAGCCAGGTGCTTCATCTGTGAGCGCGGGGGACCCAGCACTTGGACCACCTTCTGTTGCTTTCCCGGTCACATTAGCAAAAAGTGGATCCGAAGTGGAGTAGCTGGGATACAAACCAGTGCTCATATAGGATATCGGCATCAGAAGCAGTGGTTCTGCCTTCCACACCACGATGCTGGCCCTAATCTATGGATGCTTTCTAACAGCAGCACAGTGGTGACGTCTGTTGGCTTTGAGGGGCAAGTGGGGTCTCGCCCACTTCGGCTTTGCTCCTGCTGGCCACTTGTGGGACATTGTCTTCCAGGCCTGGTCATGCAGGTGCTGCTCCCTCCAGCAAATGGCCCTCAACGGTGACCCATCCTCAAGGTTTTCTGCCCGCTTGTTCTGTTTCTCAGGATCATGGAGATAGCCAAAGCCATGAGACTGAAGATCTCCAAGAGAAAGGTGTGTCTGGCACCCGGCCAGGAGGAGGAGCGCAGAGTAGGCACTCTGTGCATCCCGCTGCCTGCAGCCCAGACCGCAAACCACCAGGCCAAGCGCAGGAGAATGACCTAGAGGCCAGCACACTGGAATCGCTGCTGTGGTGTGGATTCTGCTTTTGCTTTTTAAAAAGAAAGGATAGAAGTCTTGCCTTGGCAGGAGTAAGATGCCACCCTCCCAGTTGTGCCTGTCTTTTGTAGAAACTTATTAAAGCCGTGATGGCTGGGGTGTCCCCCTCTGTTGGTGTCAATGAAGTTGTATGTACATGGCGCTGCTTCTTGGCTTGCCCCACCTGTGTGGAGATGGGGTGGGGCGGGAGAATCCGGACCAGCAGTTGGAAGATCTCAGCAGGCTGGACGAGGAGCCGTGTTGAGTGGTGAAGGTGTCTGAAGAGAAATGTCAAGTGCAGGCCTAGGTTGGGAAGGGGTGGGCGGGTGTGGGCATGTGTGTGAGAGAGATCAGGAGGTATGTGTGCACGTGTGTGAGATCAGGAGGCTTCTGCCTTGGTTCGGAGCTAGCTGGGGGTTACCAGCAGGATGAGGTGGCTGCCACATGCTTGCCAAGAGGGATTTTTTAAGATTTTTTTCTTTTTAGTTAAAATTTTTTTCTAAGGATTCTGTCATATTACTTGAAAGGCAGAGTTACAGAGAAGAGAAAAATCCTCTACCTGCTGGACTATTCAAAGGCCACAACAGCCTGAGTTGAGCTGGTCTGAAGCAAGGAGCCTGGAGCTTCCTCTGGGTCCTCCCGTGCCCTTGCAGGTGAGCTTTCTCAAGTGCATCAGAAGGGAGCTGAATTGGAAGTGCACAGCAAGGACCCCAAACCAGTGCCTGTATGTGATGCTGGCACCACAGGCTGAGGCTTAACCATCTGTCTTGGCACCTGTGCACTCATGCACACACATACCTTTAGTTTCGTTTATTTGAAAGGCAGAGTTAGGGTTGGGCAGGAGAGAGGGCAGTGGAGAGAGACCTTCCGCCAGTAGAGCCATTTCCTAAATAGCCACAATGGCCTGCAGGATACATTAGCCAGAGGCTGAGAGGCCAGCGTTGAGGCTTAACAGTTTATACTTCTGCCTGCTGCCGAGGCTAGAACTGGACACTGATATGGGATGCTAGCATCTCAAGCAGCCACTTAGCCTGTTATACCACAACAGCCATTTTTTTTTGAGAATATTTTTAGATCATTACTATAAAATAGTGTTTGCTAATATACATTTTAATATGCTTTTAATAAAAATATCCTGACTCAGATGGAGTTTGGGGCTCTTAGTTTGGGCCTGGCCAAGTCCTGGCTATTGGGGTCATTTCAGGTGTGAATGAGTGGATGGATGATTCTTGTCAGCGTCTCTGCATTTCAAGTAGCTAGAAAGAAACAAAAAGTTCCTAGTTGGGATACTGGAATGGAAAAGGATATTTGGTACCTGAAGAAAAATGGAGTGCGATGCAGACCTTTAGTAGCCAGTGTGGCAGTACAGATATACAGCGCCATGTTGGCGGGAAGTCATCTTTGTATCTAAAAAGCTTCCAAAGGTGCTCTATTGATGAGAGATTTAAAGAAAAATACGGGGCCTGGTGTGGTAGCCTAGTGGCAAAAATCCTCACCTTGCACATGCTGGGATGCCATATGGGTACTGGTTCTAAACCTGGCAGCCCCACTTCCCATCCAGCTCCCTGCTTGTGGCCTGGAAAGCAATCTAGGATGTCCCAAAGCCTGCACCCACTTGGGAGATCCAGTGGAGGCTCCAAGCTCCTGCCTTCGGATTGGCTCAGCACTGGTTATTGCAGCCACTTGGGGAGTGAATCATTGGTTGGAAGACTTTTCTCTTTCTCTCCTTCTCTCTGTGTATCTGCCTTTCCAATAAAAATAAATAAATCTTTTTTAAAAAAAGATTTTATTGGAAAGTCAGATATACAGAGAGGTAGATCTTCTGTCCGATGATTCACTCCCCAAGTGAGCGCAACGGCTGATGCTATGCCAATCCGAAGCCAGGATCCAGGAACTTCTTCTGGGTCTCCCACACGAGTGCAGGGTCCCAAAGCTTTGGGCCATCCTTGACTGCTTTCCCAGGCCACAAGCAGGGAGCTGGAAGGGAAGTGGAGCTGCTGGGATTAGAACCGGCGCCCTTATGGGATCCCGGGTGCATGCAAGGCGAGGACTTTAGCCGCTAGGCCACGCTGCCGGGCCCAAATAAATCTTTTTTTAAAAAATAAAGAAAAATGCTAGGTGTGGCTTCTCAGGTGGCCTATAGATATGGCCCAACTGTGAGATGCTTTGGGGAAGGCAGTCAGATGTGCACCTGAGAACTGTCGCTCTTGGCCTTCACCAAGCCCCTGGGCAGGAATTACAGGCCCCAAAGGAGGCTGGAGGGTGCCGAGACCCTGGCTGGTGCGGCCCTGCCAACTCTCCTGGAAGCAGGAAGCAGTGGTACCTCTGAGAGGGTGGAAGGCATCTGGTGCCCTATGGCGCCAGCATTTACCCACATCAAGGAAGGTCCTCAAGTGCCTCTTAAAATATAGAACTTTATTTTGGTTACTGAAATTTTTTTTAACTTCACAGAAAAGTCATTTCTTATAAAATAATCAAGGCAGCATTTTGTACAGCAACTCACTGTGGCCACCAAACACAAAGTGCAGAGGGCGGTGCCGGGGGTGGCAGGGGCTGGTGCTCTCAGTCCCCAGGGAGAGGCCAGCACTCCAGGCTCCGTCTACCCCACCTCACCCAGCGAGGCAGCACCGAGGGCCTGACCGTAGTTACTGGGGAAGCCAAGTGCAGGCGGCGGCTGGCAAAGGCCCTGCCCGAAAGGCTGATTGGGAGTCTGTTAAGCTGGCCTCTCCCCACGTTGGGGGTGAACAAGCCTGGTGCTGGAGCCCTGGCTTTCCCGGTACCACTCAGGGAAGCCCCTGAGGAGCCAGCCTTTCTTTCCCGAGGCCAGGACTGGGAGACAGTAAGATGTAGCTCTCTGCCCAGGGAGCCCACGACTCGCAGGCACACCTGGAGAGCTCCAAGACAAGGCAGAAGGTGCTCAGGACCCTGAGGGGGGCTGTCATCTGGGGGCTGGGGGCAGAGGCAGTGTCTCAGCTGACCCTGGAGGAACAGGTGGCAGGAGGAGCATGCCAAGGAGGGGCTGAGCATGAGCCAAGGCACAGAGCGGAGACACAGGGCAGAAAAGGCAGGCGATGGCCCATGAGGACACAGGTACATACCAGGGCTCCGGGCACCTGCCTGGGGCCCTCACTGGGGATTTGGATCCTCCCTTGGGGGCAGGTACTGTGCTAATGTCCCCCTGGCTGGGGGTTTTGAGGACAGGAGCGCTGCCTTATGCACCCTTGCCTACCCCCTGCCTGCACACTGGAGCTGCCCGTCCAAGGTGCCTCCCTTACAAGTCCAAGTCTAGGACCTGTGTCCTAAGTAAACCAGCTGTACTGCTGTAGCCTCTAGGGGCAGCCAGGAGGGGGCGCTGGGGCCCTGCAGGACCAAAGGAGGGGTAGGCAGGTCCAGGGGAGAGGGCACCCCTCTGGAGTCCTGCCTCCCTCAGTGGTGAACCTGCACTCCCTGAGAAGAGGCCTGGCTTGGTGTGGGTCATGTGGCATTCCCCACGACCCCAAATCCCGATACACTGCTGAGACTCCCAGCTCTTGGGTATCTACAGAAGTGTGAAGAAACAAACAGAACATCAACAGAAAACCGTGCGTGAAGAAACATACAAATAAAAGAACAATAAAAAAAAAGTGCACAGGGGCTGGAAACCCCCAGCTCCTGCCGCTTCTCCCCGAGGTGTGTTTCCAAGCTCCATCTTCCCGAGGGCTGTGCAGCCAGAGGTGCAGTACCGTGCACAGGCCCAGGAGGCCTGGGTTCTGTGCTTTCAGGGGGTTGGCGAGGGGCTGTAGTCTTCTGTAGTGTGATTTTCATCCGGAAGGCTGAGCCCGAGGCAGCTGTGCATGCTTACAGGATGGTGCAGAAGATGCTGCGGTTGTTGTGGTAGCTGCCTTCCACACGTGCAGTGATCCTGGTTGCCATGGCTGTGACCTTCTGCCCTCCGGGGACTGCAGAGGGACCTCTGAGAGGATGTTCAAGGTGAGGCCGAGCAGGTGGGTTTACCAGGTGCCATGTGTCAGACCTGCAGGTGCAACCTGAGAGTCAGAAACTGCGAGGCCTGGGGCTTGTGCTAAAGGTCCACGCTGCCAGGCCTTTGCTGCAGATCACTGGGCTGGCCTCCTCAGTCACTG
Organism: Ochotona curzoniae; assembly: GCF_017591425.1. NCBI lineage: Eukaryota > Metazoa > Chordata > Mammalia > Lagomorpha > Ochotonidae > Ochotona > Ochotona curzoniae. The sequence continues at coordinate 29,759,909 of NW_024467106.1, read as the reverse complement.
AGGGGTACGTGTGAGGGTGAGGGACCAGTACTGTATGCCAGCTCTGCCCTGCCTTCATTTGTGGGCCTCCGCTCTCCCCTCTTTAAATAAGAATAAGAATCTGGCTAGGGCCCGGTGTGATAGCTTAGTCGCTAAATCTTCGCCTTGCATGCACCAGGATCCCATATGGTCGGTTCATGTTCTGGCTGCTCCACTTCCCATCCAGCTCCCTGCTTGTTGCCTGGGAAAGCAGTAGAGAATGGACCAAAGCTGTGGAACCCTGTACCTGCATGTGAGACCCAGAACAAGCTACTGGCTCCTGACTTCGGATTGGCCTGCCATTGTGACCACTTGTGGAATGAACCAGTGGATAAAAGATCCTTCTGTCTCTTCTCTGCAAATCTGCCTTTCCAAGTAAAAATAACTTTACAGTTTAAAAAAAATGTGGAAAGGCAGATCAGATTTACAGAAAGGTCTTCCATCTGTTGGCTCACTCCCCGAGTGGCTGCAACAGTTGGAGCTAAGCTAGTCAAGAACGAGGAACTTCTTCTAGGTCTCCCACGCAGGTGCAGGGTCCCAAGGCTTTGAGCTGTCCTCTACTACCTACCTAGACCACAAGCAGAGAGCTGTATGGAAGTGGAGCAGTTGGGATAGGAACCAGCACCCACATGGGATTCTAGCACATGCAGGGTGAGGATTTAACCACTAGGTTATCACACTGGGTCCAAAAATAATTCTTAAAAAAGAATCTGGCTAAGGTCAGTGGATTTCTGAATGACTGTGAATGTCATAATCACCAAAAACTAGAAACTAGGGGTGGGTATCTGGCTAAGCAGCTAAGGCACTGTTTAGGATGCCCACATCCCGTACCAGAGTATTTGGGTTTAGTTGTTACTCTGCTTCCAAACCAGCTTCCTGCTAATTTGCATCATGAAAGGCAGCAGAAGATGGCTCCAATACATGAGTCCCTGGGACTTGCTACAGCTAAGGCTGGGCCAGGAACAGCACCTGAGTCTGCCACAAGAGTGGCAGGGGCCAAAATTCTTGGCCGTCTTCTGCTGGGATGCATTGGTAGGAACTGACTCGGAAGCATGGAGGATCTGAGGCTAGAACCAGGTATCCTAAAATGGATGTGAGCATTTCAAGTGGCTGCTTAGCATGCTGCACACACACTTAAATTGATGAGCAATTTAAGTACTTAAGCCACCATCTGCTGCCACCAGGATGCTTTAGCAGGAGGCTGGATTGGAAGCTGAGTAGCTAGCTGTGACAACTTAAAACCATGTGCCCACTCCCACAGCACTCATCTGGAAAGATGAACCTGGCAGAATAAGCAGGATAGGGTGGGCTAGGTGGCGACCTATGGGCAAGAGCACCAGGCAGGAGTCTGCTGTGTCAGCAAAGGTGGATGGGGTTGTCAGCATCATCTTTGTGCCGGCCAATCAGAACAGGATAATTCAGTTCACGGGTCATGGTGGGGACACTGAGACTTGAATCAGGCCGGCAGTGGTTGAAAAGGAGAAAGCAGATGTAAGAATTCTGCAAAAGCAGAATCAAGAGGACCTGGTTGCTGAGTGAGCTTTGATGCCAGTGAAAGAGGTGGCAGGGCTCTATGGCCAAGGGATAGGGATGCCATCCAGTGGGGAACATGGGTGGAAAAAAGGGCTCAGGAACACTGAGGCTGAGGTACTAACATGAGCGCAGCAGCAGGAAGAACAAGGGCCTTTTGGTAAAACTGCAGATAGTCAGGTCTTATTTTATCCTAAATTGGTGCCAATAGTTATAACTACTTTAGTAATAGTAGCAAGTACATTTTACGAGACTGAGGATAAGTAAGTTACCCCAAGTCAGCCAGCCAGCACTTGGCAAACATGAAATTTGAAACTAAATGTTCTGATCCTTAAGAAGTTTGTTCCCTCCTGGGAAGTCAGGCGGGTCCTCAGGTCTTTCCCTGGACAGAGCCCAAAGTGGGCAAGACTGCCAGGAATGAGGGCACCCCTGAGAACTTGGCTTGGGACTGACTGCCCCTGTGACCTGTATGATGCTAGGAGACCGGTTCAGGCAGTCCTGGGCACTTACTTTTTCTTGAAGACCAGGAACTTGTTGTTCTGCATGATGCACTCTCGGTTGTTTGCAATCTGCTGAAAGATGGTCTTGCTGCTCTTGCCCTGAAAGATGATGTTCTCCTGCACCAGGGCCTTGGAGCGGCCCCGCACTGCGATGCCGTAGGCTCGGAATGAGTGGATCCGGTTCTTTATCACCTGGGAGAGGCAGCCAGACCTGTCTTACTTCAGGGGTGGTGGAGAGTCAGGCATTTATATTATAAACTATAAAACTGAGGGGATAAGAATATGCAGGAGGACCAGCACTGTGCCACAGCAGGTAAAGTTACCACCTGTGAAGCTGGCTTCCACATGGGCACCAGTTCAAGTCCTGACTGCTCTACTTCCAATCCAGCTCCCTCCTGAAGCCCTGGGAAAGCCGTGGAAGATGGCCCAAGTGCTTGGACTCCTGCACCCACATGAGGGTCTTAGATGAACTTCCTGGGTTCTGGTTTTGGCCTGACTTTGCAGCCATTTGAGAAGTAAATGGTGGATGAAGATCTCTCTCTTTCCCTCTCTGTAACTCTTTCAAATAATAAACACATTTTTTTTTTAAAGGAAGAACATGCTTGGTGGTTCAGCCTGGAGCCATAGGAGCTTAAGGAAAGGTGTCCAGACCAGCATGGGGGAACCAGGGAAGTTTCTGGGAGGAGGTCATGGTTAGCTGAAGGAGTTTATCAAGTACAGAGCAATGGAGAGTGATGGCAGGAAGCAGCTGCTTGCAAGGGCTGGCAGAGAGGAAGGCGGTGCCAAAGCCAGGCCTGCTGAAACGCGATGGAGGCAACAGCACAGCTCTCACTCCTGTCCCCACAGTGTTCAGGTGTGAGGTCAGGTACTCTGTTCCTTGCCCAAGTCTCTGACTCGTGATGCTGAAAAAAGCCTCTGGGGTCGCAGCTGTGCACGTGTAGGGCCAATCTGCTTGGCAAAGCGGTGAAAGGGCAGGGGCACTTCTGCATAAGGAGCTCACAGCTCACAGTGCCTAGGGTGAGGCAGACAGGTGGAGGGATGCACACAGAGCATGGCAGAAAGCACTCTATGGGGTACAGGCACCCCAACCCCGGTGAGACCTGTGGGACTCGGGCAGAAGATGGGGAAGGGGGTCCCCAGCACACACGAAAGAGTGGGCAGAGGCCCCACGGGAAGCTCACTCTCCTCGGGAAACACCGTCTAGCTGCCAGGCCCCAGGTAGAAGGAGAGCTGACACAGTTTGGACCCTGACCTGAGACCAGCACGGTGCCTTGGGAGGCCTCCCACATCATGCACGTAGGAGGTGACACCCTTCCCCTCAGCCGCTGATACGTGAATTCTATGTACTAGCCAGGCCCAGCCCCCAAGTCTTCTCCCATGGGAAGCCCCACAGGCAGAAGGGCAGGTGTCCCTTGTAGTGCTGAGTGCTTGCAGGTCTGCTCTCAGCAAGGGGTGAGAACTGTCCCAAGGCTGTGCTGTGGCGGTAGCACGCACACACACACACACACACACACACACACACACACACAGGCACGCATGCACGTGCACGCACACCCTCACCTTGGTGTCAGACCTGGGCAGCAGCTGCAGCCCGCTGCCCCGGTTGCCAATGATATCGTTTTCGATGACGACAGTGCTGTCACCCTTGGTGATGATGCCATGACCTCTGTTGTCATAGATGCCATTACCCCGGAGTTCCACCTTGCACTGGGCCTCAACCTTGACCCCACTCTGGCGGTTGCAGGAGATGCTGTTGTTGGCCACGCGGGTGAGCTGGATGCTCTGGGCTACGGTGATGCCTCGGTCCCCATTGGCATGGATTACGTTGGCAGTGATGTGCAGGGCCTCGTTGCTCTGGACGTGGAGTCCCGAGGCTGTGGGCAGAGGGGATGGAACTCAGTTAGGAAAGCCTTCCCTGAAGCACATGCCGACATCTGAGCCCCGCGTGTACACCTTCCAAGCTGGTGGCCAACAGCATGGGACAGCCAGGAGCAGGAGGGGACAGGACCCCAGGGGCTCAGAGTCCTGGCCCATCTTTCAACACTATCACCCATGCTCTGCAGCCCCCATGATGGGAGCTGCCCACTCCCTCCAGAGATAGCACCTGCCAGAGAGCAGACCTGTTTTGTCTCCTTCCCATTACTGAGCTAGAGTCTGTCTCCATGCCACTGCAGGAAATTGTCATTATAAGCAACACTCTGTAATTTCTATTATGAAGAGAAGCCATGTGTGTGCACAAGAAGACACAAGGTCTGGAGAGGAGAAACAGTGGTTGGGGTTGTGTGTGCTTAGGCACAGTGAAGGCACAGGAGATGGTACAGTCAGCAGGACTGGAGTGTGGACTTGCAAGGAAAGCAGGACGGCCAGAGTGGGGTGGGGCGCAGGCCCCTGCAGCAACTGCGGCTGTGTAGCTCACTCCCTGAGGATGTGAAGAGCCAGGGAAGGGTCTTGAGCGGGGCACTCACCTCCGTTATGATTAATACTGTTGGACTCCACAAGAGCCACAGTGACGGGCTGGCGCAGTGGGTCATCATCCTTCTCCAGCTCCGTCTCCCAGAGGATGGCGTCTCCGTCCTCATTGAAGTTCTCCTGGGCTCTGTGGCCTCCCGGGAACTCTCTGGAGCCATCCTTTTGGCTAAACACCTCCACCCCATACAGACCATTGTAGCTGATGTGGTTGCTGGTGATGTGAGGCAGGCTGGACGACATCATCCACACGCCACAGCCCTTGTTAGCTGGGGCAGTTAAAGAGTGCGTCACTGACACACTCAGGCAGGTGAGGTAGCACCCACAGGCACTGGCCTCAACAGGCACTGGCCTGGGAGACAGCGGCCCTGTCTGGCTGATGGCCGTGGCTCTGGACATAAGCTTCTCCTCCTTGCAACAGAGGGATAAGACAGGGCCAGCCCACAGGGGGATGTGGAGCTCCAACAACTGTCAAGGCCACACCTGAGGCTCTGAGGCTCACAAGCCTGTGCAGCCAAGCAGGCACCAACCCCTCCCCGCACATGAGGCAGCTTCCCCTTAATTCCAGCCTGACCCCTTCCAAGCCATGACCCTGACCAGGTCACCAGATCTCTCTGTGCTCCATCTTCCTGGCCTTTCAGACAGGGCAGGTGTGAGAACTGCGTGTGAAAACACAGACAGGTGCTCTGAATAAGTGTCACAGGGTGCCATCCAGAAAGACAGAAGCCTCCCGAAGTCATCAACAGAGTGAAAATAGCCTTCAAGGGTTTTCTGGTATTTGAAGGTATAATAAAGCTCAGGGAAAATAGAATTAAAAAAAAATCTTGGGGTCCAGTGGTCAAATCCTTGCCTTGCAGGTGCTAGAATCCCACCCACATGGGAGCCGGTTCTTGGCCCAGCTGCTCCACTTCCCTTCCAGTTCCCTGAGAGGATGGGCCAAGGCCTTGGGACCCTGCACTCGCATGGGAAACCCAGAAGAGGACCCTGGCTCCTGGCTTCAGATCAGCTCAGCTCTGGCTGTTGTGCAGCCACTTGGGGAGTAAATCAGCACATGGAAGATCTTTCTCTATGTCTTTTCTTCTTTCTGTGGATCTGCCTTTCTAATAGAAATAAAGAAATCTTTAAAAAATATTTCCTGGTGCAAAAAAAAAATCTGAAATACATGCATAGTTGTTTTTTTGTTTGTTTGTTTTTTACAGTGTGTTTTCCAAGAACTTTTGGAAGTCATGTTTTCAGTTCTCTGGATCACAGGGAAGGATTCAGGGGCATGGGGTCAGAGCCTGCCATGACCTGAGACCCTGCCTGTTTGCTGTTCTCAGCTCTGTTAAACCCTGGAGTTGGATGGATTACAAGGGTGAATGCCTGTGTGACCGTGACCTTACGAGGAGCTCCCTGAGGTCCCAGGAAGTTGGTGACTCTCACTGGGCTGCCCACCCCTCTCCTGGGGAGTGCCCACTCACCATAGATGGTGTTTCCTTCTATCAGGCCCTTGCCCTCGTCCCCCACAACCACGCCATCTGAGTAGCCTAAGCAGATGAGGTTGCTCCTGAGCACGGGGATGCCTCCACGGCGGATGTCCACGCCACCCCACTTGTTCTCACGGATGACATTTTCTATAGAGAGAGAAGCAGAGAAGGCGTTCAACAGACAAGATGAGGTGTGGACAGGTAGGAGGAAGGCCAGGCCAGTGGTGACTACCATGCAGTGTGCCTGTGTCTGTGGCCTGAGGACCACTGTCCCCAGGGGCCCACAGCACTGGTGTTCAGAAACCACCTGGCTCCTGAGCCCCGAGAGGCAGAGTCAGTCCTCCCCCATGCGCCGGCGCAGATGCTAGCCTGTCTGCCTTGGCCTCAGCCTTGTGCCTTGGCGATTCTGCGCTCTTCTCCCCTTTCCTGAGAGCCACCACCCTGCAAGAGTGGGCCAGAGACACGAGTGGCCCTGCCCGTTGCTACGCCAGGCTGTGGCAGGCTTCCTGAGAACCCTTGAGACTGCCTTTTAATAAGCACTGGCCACTCTGGATGTGCTCAGTGAGTGTCTGAGGAAGGCTGGACATGGGGTTTACAGATTCTCTCACACCCAAGGTTGAGGATCCACCGATGGACCAGACAGACTTTGATTCTGAATCTGAAGAATCTCAGCCTTGAAACAGAGGCCGTGGGCAAGACAGATTAATAAGCTGAGGAAGATGAGTGAGTGAGTCCATGTGCATGGGAGGTCAGAGGAGATGTCCCCTAGGACGTGACCCTTAAGCTGATGAGCAAGCACAGGCAAAGCAGAAGTGTGGCATTCAGCCAGGTGGTTTGGCATCAATGCTTCTGAGCTCTTGTGAATGCCGTCTGTTCTGGGCCTGGTAAAGGGCGGAAACTGGCCCTATGCATGGTCTTCCTACCAGCACCCTCAAGGACCAGCCCAGAGGTAAGAAAACAAGAACAGAGTCTGTGGGGAGAAGGGGCGGGGTGAGACCCTTGGGCGACGCTGGCCTGCCCACAGGCTGCCTTGGCCGGCAGAGGCCCCACTCCCTGCCCACCCCGTACCTGTGATGAGGCCTTTGCCATTCTCGTTCACTGCTATGCCTGCAGCACGGCCCTTGAAGATGTGGTTCCCACTGAAATAGACAAGAACAGGAGGAAGAGTTGAGCCCAGGGTGCCAGTTTAAGGCGACCACCGCCTTCTATGGACCTCCCTAAGGCCGAGGCCACAGATACATACCTAAAGCACTGCCAAAGGCCTACAAGCCAGGCATTCGGAAATTTGTCATCGCCTCTGGGTCATGGTGACCAAAAGTAAACACCCACTATGCTATCAAAACACCATGAGAGCCAATTTTCTGTGGTTCCTCTTGTTGCTTTTATAAAGTGGGCTTAACATTTATTTATTTCCATCTACTTCATGAAATAGGAGGGAGAAGAGGAGAGAGAAAGAATGGAGGGAGGGAGACAGAGAGAGAGAGACCTCCCATTCTCCAGTTCACTCCCCAAATGCCCACAGCATCCAGGTGTGGGGCAGGCTGAAGCCAGGAAAGAGCTGGGACTCCATCCAGGTCTTCCCTGTTCGAGGCAGAGTCTCTAGTGCTTGAGTCACCTGCTGCCTCTTGGATGCCTTAATGAAAGGAGAGTACCTGGGACTCAGACCAGCACTCCAGCACCAGATGTGGGCATTCCTAGCAGCAGCTTAACCCACTAGGTGACAGCATTTGACCCTAAACCCAAGTTTTACACAAGGCTTTCACAGTGCCCAAGTCACCGGGAAGTCTCCATGCCACAGACCTCCCAGGAGGCTGTGTTAAGCTCGCTGAGGAGGGATGGGCTTGGGGAAGAATTAGACTCTGCCTGTATTGAAGGTACAGGCTCCCGTTTGTAGTTTACAGTTCCGTTCGTAGTCTACTGCTTCCCTTACCTTCTGTTTACACTTAGAAGCAGAATAACAGATTCTGAGAGAGGTTTAAAATGCTGCCAAAGTACTTGTGAGATCTTATGGGGAAGCTGTGCAGCATGTGCCAGTTCTGAGACGCACACTACCCTCACTGCCACACGAAGGCGGCGTGGTCAGAGTTCCTCACAACAGTGCCGCTAGGGCTTCAGTGTGTTAGTTCAGTTGCCCTTTGTGATGCCAGTACCTGTTACTGGGCTGTCTGGGATCAAGCTCTGCCTCTGCTTCTGACTCAGTTCCTTGCTAATGCACTTGGTAAGGCAGTGGAAAATGGCTAAGTGCTTGGGTCCTTGCATCCACAGAGAAGACTCAGATGAAGTTCTTGGCTCCTGGCTCCAGCCTGGCCCAGCCCTGGCTATTGTAGCCATTTCGGAAGTAACCCAGTGGACACAACTCCCTTTCTGCCTTCCAGGTAAGTGAACAAATAAATAAGTACATCTTAAAAACAAAGGCCACTGAGCATATTAAAAGGACATGCATTTCTTTCCAGTGTGCCACAGAACCCCCTGGGCTCTGTACCTTTGCTCACATGGCCTGCCTTCCTAGAAATGACCACCTATCCCACTCAGCTTTGTGGGATTCCAAGTTCCACCCATGGATTGAAGAGTGACTCCAATGTTACCTCCTAAATGAAGCCTTTCTAGATCCACCCAGTCAGAAGGATCCTTACCCTCTCCTGGGAGCATCGGGATGGCTCCTGCCCATCTGTTCTATCCTCTACTGGAATGGTAGGTACAGGGCCTTAATACTGGTGCTGCCCCTTTAGCTCTGTCTCCCATCATCAACTTGTCACAGCAGGCTTTCATTCTGAGGCCAGGTGGAGCCTCAGGTGCTGAGCTTTGCAGGGCATTCCAGCAGGTCACCAGTAGCTGGCCATCACTGTCCAGACCAGGGAAGGCTCCCACATAAGCTCTTCACAGACCCGGTCCTTGTCTGTGACCCCTTGGGTCTGTTGAATGGAATGCTGACACACGACCAACGGATATGAGCACCAAGGCAGCTGTGTCAAGAGTTTCTCTGCTTGTAGGCATACGGCTGTTTTGGTGAAAAATGTTTTTCACGCACAGGAAAAACAGGGAGTGGGGAAACAGAGGCAGCAGAACAGAGAAGGGACGACTGCCAAACAACATAGCCTGGGGACAGCAGCACATACCTCACAACTGGATTACCGTGGTACAGGATATAAATGCCGGCCTCCTTATTTGAAAAGATCCGATTACTCCGGATGATGCCTTTCCCATTGCCAAGGACGACAATGCCAGAGCGAAGGCCATGGTGGATCTGGTTACACTGCAAGTAAAAGTGTGATGTCACAGAACACACATCAGATGTGCCAGAGAGCCACAGGTTGTTCAGCCACTGACCTCATGGCTGCTGGGTGCCAGGATGATGTCACTGGAGGACCCTGGCCATGACTGAGGGGATACACCTGCCGCCACCCTGCCCTTCCCACACAGGTGCACATGGAGACAACGTGAAGATGGGAGTCTTCATGCCTAGCCTCTTGGGATGGGCTATTTAGGCACCCGCTGCCTAGGGTTTCTGCACTTCATCTATAAGGCAGTCTGCTCAAGGTTTCTGGCCTTCTAATGTCGTCTGAGGGCCTTACAAAAGGACCAACATAAAAATCAGCCTTGCTGATAACATAAAAATCAGATTTATTGAATTTCAAGCCCTGCCTGTGGTTGCCTTGGCAAGGCAAATGATTCCACAGGTCTTCTATGGTCCACAGACTGGATGTTCTTCACTCCTGCTCTACAATACCCGAACACACCATCCAGCCAGGCCCCATCCCCCAGGTTCCCAGAGCCCACTCCAGTATGACACAAAGTTGGCAGAGGATAGTCCAAGACAGGGACATATCCAGAGGGAGCCACTGGTTTCTGGTCACTTCTCACACTGGAAGGGCCAGCAGAAGGATGCAGCTGCTTGGGGCTTAGTTGTCCTATGGGGCAGAAGGCCACAGAGGGTACAGAATTGAGAAAACCCAGAAACAATTTCTAATACTTCGTTATGTAAACAGGAACAGTCCAGAATTATGTTATTCATTTGTGGCAAAACAACATCTGAAACCTAGTTTTCTGTCTCCTGGTCCAGGGAATGGCACACCCCTTCACAAGGCCAGACTGCAGTGTGTTCCTCCATCCCCAAGCTCTGCCTACTCAGCTGGCCTGCTCCCATTCATCCCTCTGTCCAGGAAGGGCAGATTCCTCTCTTGGCAACAAGGACAAGTTTCCCAGGCCGAGGCCACATGTCAAACACCAGCTGCATGGCAGAACACAGCAAGGGGAGGATCTGGCAGAGGACGGCGATTGGTTGTGTTTTTAACTATGGTTGGGGATTCTCCTTTCTCTGCATTTCCAGGGCAGGCTAGATTTAAAAAGAATGAAGAACAGCAACTCCAGGACAGACTAGCTGGAATCAAAGCCCAGTTCAGTCACTTGTTCTGTGACTCCAGGCAAGGTCCTCCTCCTCTCCCCTGCTTTGACATCTTCACCCACCAAATGGGGCAAACGGTCCTACTTCAGAGGCTGTTATGTAAGAGTGAGACAATACTTCAGTATCTATGATGGGCAGGGGAGCGTAGCTGGCATTCCATGAACATTCTGTGTTAAGGGTGCTGTTTTTCTAAGCTCGTATAATGTCTGTCATGGTTCCCAGTTGCTAGGAAATCTGTCTCTCCGGAAAAGCAGGAGTGGACAATAGGCTGGTCTCTCATGACACTGCTCAGATATTCTAGGATTTGAAGCGGTTTTTCACACTCAATAGGCAAAGCTCACAATGCCTGTGAATATGAATTTTAGAACCAAAGGTCCTAAACGCTCTCTTCACAGAAAAGGGTAAACTAATTTGCTGGGTTGTTTTTGTTTCTAGATTTGGACGTTAGTATCTTTTTAAGGCGGACAAACTCAAAGTCAACCACAGCACGGGAGGCTGGAGAAAGACCCTTTCAGCACACAGAGAAAGCAGGAGACACAGGGCAGTGGTACGGGCCACTTCACACCAATCAAGAGGACAGCACTCCCCATGATGAGGTCAGCAAAGGTTTCTGGGCCAGCTGAGTGGGGAACCTACCAGGATGAGGGGGTTGGACCTCTTGCGGATGTCCACACCGGCTTCACCATTGTGTGAGATGTTGTTGGCTGCGATCAAGCCTCCGCCCTCCAGGCGCAGGAAGATGCCTGAGGCGAGGCAGCGGTGAATGCAGTTCCTGAGCATCACGATCTGGGCGGAGAGTAGTCAGAGGCATCTGTCACAAAGACCAGCTCAGAAACCACAGAGGGAGCACCGTGTCCTCCTTCCCACCTGGCCCGTCCCTTCATGCAGAAAGAACACCCAGCTTCTCCCCATACCAGCTTCTGGGACACCTCAACTTCCGTGCCCTGCCTGACTTGGACCTGCAGGCTTGCTATCAGTTGCACACTGGTTCTGTACTGAAACTTGGATCCAAGCTTGGCCCAGGTCCCTGCCAGAACTCACAATCAACATCCCCAGAAGGTGGACAGCAAGCACACTCGCACAAGAAGGGATTTAGTATTGAGTTGCACAGTGCCTTCCACAGACACACAGCTACCTTCCATGGAATCCAGGGCCAGCACTGCCACCTGCACCTTCACTAAAATGCACTGGCCTGAGCAAGCACTGAGCACTTCCCCCACCTCTGGACCAAACACAGTTTGCTTACCCTTACTCTGTTATCTGGGGTGGAAAAGCCACTGGGGCTTCAAACCAAAGACAATTAGAAATATGGGCATAGAAGCCTCCTTCAAACAAGGCAATATAACCAAGCACCGCCCCTTCCCCCCTTATCAAGACAACATGCTTCTAACCCCACGCAGCCATCTGCACCTGCAGCTTTTGTATCCAGATTCAACCAATCACAGACAGAAAGTACTTGCCTGTGTTAGACATGGACATTGTCCCCCTTGGCATTACTGCTTCAACAACACAGTGTGTGAAACAATTATTTATATAAATTATATAGTATTAGGTGTAAGTAATATCGAGAGGGTTTAAAGTATAATATAGGATACACATAGACCATGTGCAAACACAACAGCACGTTATACGCCAGGACTTGCACATCCACAGATTTTTTTTTTTTTTTTTGTCTTCAGGAGTTCTCTGGAACCAATGCCCTGCAGATGCTGGGGGACTGAACACTTTGCATTTGGTATGTATACCAAAAACCTGGGATACGTTTATAATGTTTTAAACAATGGTATATTTTCTTTCACACACACACACTCTACTAGGATAAACTGTGTAGTACTAATAAATGACAAACCTGCATTAGGATAAAATTCTGGGAATTGTAAAGGAAAACAAAAGCACAATCTCAAGGTCTCAGACCTGCTGAGGGTGGAGAAAGCTGGAAAGAACACTATTCCCACAGTTAAAGTGTGAAAGCAGAAGTCATCATGTGCAACCACAACCTTCCTGGAACCCATCCCAGAGCTGGCCTGAAACCTTGGAGGGACAGGTGCATTCAGGGAAACACAGAGGGAGCATGAGCTGGCTGAACAGATGTGGGTGCCACATCTGCAGTGAGAAGAGCCCCACTGACATGGTGGGTCATTTGTGGTGGGTGGGAAAGCACAGAAGCTGGGGGAGCACCTGCTCAGCAGGGAGGCAGGACAGAGACTTGTTGGCTTGTGGAAAAGGTCTGGCAGTCCCTCTGAGAAGGGCAGTAGATTCCAATGGGAATCTTCTCCCCTAAGCTGCCTACAGAATAAGTATAAAGCAGTTGTGGCGAAGGCAGCAGAGCCTGCAGCCCCAAGGACATGGTACATCTCAGGCCCTCATCAACAGAACTTCCCAGAGTTAGGGAGTAGGTGGAGGCAGGACCACTGACAAACCCCACTCATAAGACTCATGCCCAGCCCCCCTGCTTTGACTAAGGACCAGGACACCAGACACCCCGCTGCCAGGCCCCTGGCTTGAAGTGCAGAGAAATAAGTCATGGGGCAGGAAGGAACAGAAAGGCAGGGACCCTCTGTGGGGCAGGTGAAAGGGCAGGGCAAAGGTCAAAAATCAAAAATCACAGCACAATGCTGTTGAGACCTGGAGCCTGCAGGACACTGAAGGTGACATCACCATCCTCACCAGCCCCATTCCAGACTGTGCTGACCCCAAGGCCTGACAAGGAGCAAGTCTGTCCATTTCCAACTGTGAATATCATTTATACCCCAGACTCTTGTCCTATACAAGATGTCTGCCTCCCAGCTAAAAAAAAAAAAAAAAAAATCCCAACACATAAAGAAGAGAAGACATCACAGGTGCTATTTTCCTTCCAGGAGCCCAAGCAACCAGGCTCCTACTGCCAGCATGAGCCCATTGCGGATACCCTACAGAGTACCGACGGGCACCTGGACCAGAGCCCTGAACCTTAGCACCTCTATCTACAGCTTCCTCTATCATGTTTTTTAAAGCTTTATTTTAAAATTTTCATTGGAAAGGCAGATATACAGAGAGAAGGAGAGACAAGAGAAAAATCCTCCGTCCAATGACCCACCCCCCAAGTAGCTGCATCAGTTGGTGCTGAGCCAAATCAGAGCCAGGAGCTTCCCCCGTGTCTTCCACATGGGTGCAGGGTCCCAAGGCCTTGGACTGTCCTCGACTGCTGTCCCTGGCCACAAGCAGGGAGCTGGATGGGAAGTGGAGCAGCCAGGACATGAGCTAGCACCCATATGGGATCCCAACAGAGGCAAGGTGAGGATTTAGCCAAAAGGCTATTATGCCACGCCCTCCCTCCACCATTAAAGTCATGTAGCCAATTACTGTTCCTGAGGTTAGGTGCTCATAAAACGCTATGAACATTTTTTTAAATCTAAAATCAGAATACCAGTTTTCTACTGGGAGTTTCTGGCTGCGTGACTCCTGTCAGAAGCCCCCAGTAGCAGCTGTCTGAGAGGGCGCTACTCCAGTTGTCTGTGCACCTTTTCATCTATGCTTGTCAGTGATACCACCTGCCACCTGCCCAATGATAGATCCCAAACTTGCAGGTGAGGGTACATCTTGCCAAGACCCCAGACCCCGTAACCATGATGCCTCTGCTAGAGGTCCCAGAAAGCTCTGATTCAACATGCCCAGAACAGAACACAAAAACGCTTCTCTCCACAGCTCCCACTTCCCCCAATTCCTGCTACCACCTCAGCCACACAGGCCAGAATCGAGGCTTCCCTGGGCTGCCCTGTGCCCTCCTCTCCATCTCTGGACATAATTATCCACTGCTCCTTAGAGACTCCCTTGCCTCTAGCCTTGCCTCCCTCAATCCTCTCCCTTTTGAAAGGTCAGCAACCTTGCTGTTGTGGATACACCGCACTGCATAGGTCAGGTTCCGGAAGACGTTGCCCTCCATCTTGGCTCGGCCATAGGAGCAGACGAAGACACCTCCCTTCCCCTCGTGGAAGAGGCACTTGCGGATGAGGCAGCCCTGCACGGAGCTGGCGAGTGCCATGGCCTCCTTGTCCTTCTGCAGCTCCTGATGCAGGGAGTTCAGCACCAGGCAGCTAGGCAGCTGGATGGATGCTCCCATCAGCGGGGGGCCCAGAAAGGAGCCCCCCAGCACGGGGCGCGGGCCCTGCACCTCATAGGACAGCCTATACATGAGCTGGTCGTCGTCCTCATCTTCACCGCTGGGACTCATGCCTCCATCGCTGCTGTCTGGGGTCTGGACCACCCTTTCCCCCTCGTCGCCACCCTCTGCCTCCTTGGAACCGCGTTTGGGGGAGCTGGAGGCTGGGCTGGTGGGGCTCTGGCTGCCCTCAATAACAATGTCACAGGTCTTTGGGCTCCAAGCCTGGTCCCGGCTCTCCAGGTCCACAGACATTAAGAAGTCAGAGTCCTTTGTGGGCAGGAAACTGGGAGAGGACTTGATGAGTCCAAGGAGGTACTTGTAGGCCCAGTTCTTATCTGCACAGGGGTGACCCTCCACAGTCACAGAGTTGTTTTCACTGCCTACAAATTCACAGTTTTCCAGGACACAAAGTGGTACGTTGTGCAGAAGGACATGGGTGTTTTTGAAGCTGCAAAATTTTACTTGGCAGCTACCTGGGCCATGCACCTGAACGTGCCCATTCTCAAAGTTGCAGTTGTCAAACTGGACGTGACCGGATGTTGTCTGTGGAAAGAGAAGCAGAAAAAGGCTGTAAGACAGATGGGTTTTGTTTTGCTGATTGGCACTCCAGCCGCTAGCTGGAAGGCTGGAGCATCTGCTGATCACCTCCTCTTGCTACCAGTGTGTGGGTGTCAGTGTCAGCTGGCCCCAGGAGTTAATGGGGAGCCACTCTCCATCAGAGTGAGGGAGCTTGGAGCTGCCCTCTTCCATCTTTCTGATCCCAAGGGCAGAGGACAGGCATGGGTGATGGCAAAAGTTCATATACTGTGGCCTATGGACTCATATGTTAGATAAATTTCCCTGATGCCTGGGCAACGCTTAGTGAGACTCCCACCCTTCTTCCTGCTCCTGGTGAAAATGGGAAGGAGGATGCAGACACAGGAGAATCAACACCTGGTAATTCAGGAGGAGAGGCAGGCAAGGGTTTCTCCAAGGCTGATCAAAAAAGGGACAGGAACCACCTGGGATCTGAGTGCAACTTTACCCAGTCTTCTGAAAGATGAGATAGCCCAGCTCAGTGTCTGGGTCATATGAGAAAGGTCTCCAGTCATATGGTGTTCCTTCTACTGCATCCTCTCATGTGTGTCCTCTGCTGGTGCTGCAGAGGGCATTTGAATGGTATGCTTACGGCATAGGTAGACAGAAACCTGGCTGCTGGCATTGGAGAGCACAGGCCAAGAGGGCCTGAGGCAGGCAGTGGGGGAGGCCTGGCCACAGGCCAGTCTGTGTAGCAGCTGTGGGGACACATCAAAGACAGCAGCGATGTTGCTATGGAGGAGGCAAGGTATTCTAGTGAGGACAGGAGGGAATGGACTGTGGCTAAGAGCACGGGCTCTGGGGGTTGACCGTACTGGAAGGCTCCCAGCCCCACCTCAGGCAAGCCCCTGTTTCCTTGTCTGCAGCATGCAGCTTACTGACTAACCAAATGGTGCCCAGCACCAAGTTGGCACTGGTGAGAAATCAGCTGCTACTGCCTCGGTCAGGTACACAGGAGCAGAGGGTCCTCAGGAGGCTGAGGTTGGGGCAGAGGAGGCTTAATCCCACAGTGGAATCCACCTGAGTACCTCTGTGCTCCTGGCCAGACTGACCAGCAGCCCGGTGAGCTGCTCTATATTCCGGGAGAACTATTTCTGGACTGCACACAAACTTCATACATATTTGGACCACAGAACACGGCAATATCTCAGGATCCCGTTTAGTAATACAGACACTGTTACTCCTTCAGTCACCTTTTACTTATTATTGGGTGGGGGCAGAGAGCGCAATAGAGAAAGGGACTTGCCCTGCTCTATTGGTTCACTCCTCAAATGCCCTCAGCGGTCCCTGGCCACTGCTGAAGCTGTGAGGCAGGAACCCAAATCCAGGTCCCCCGCACTGTGGAGAAGGAATCCAGCTATGTGACTCATCACTGCTGCTTCTCAGAGCCTGCCCAGGGGAAAGACAGATGCTGGAGTGGGTGGGGCTTGAATGCAGGCACTCTGTCGTGAGTGTCCTAACCCCTAGGCTAAGTGCCCATCTTCAGTCATCCTTTAAACCCTAGCTGGAGGCAGGGAGGAGATAGCTGCTGAACAGCACCTACCTGGCATATGTTGAGTGTAGCACAAACAACTGGTGCTAGTTGACCATTGCAATGGCCTAGTGACCATTGCAAACCTGAGGATTACGTGGCTACGGGCTGTGACAACGGCAAAATAATTCTTCCTGATCCAGCTATTTTGTACCTAATTTCCAGGTACATGATCAAAGTAGTACAAACAGTTTTCAGGCACTGTATAAGCTGCTGTGTGTTCTGTCAGGAACTGCCACTCCCTTGACATGCACTTTGCTTTGCATACATCTTCTGCGCTGTGCTCAAGGAAGGTGGTTGTTGGATTATTTCTGAACCCTTTCTTCAGTCACCTGAGACATGGCTAGTCCTGGTAAAGGTCTGGCCTTGCTTGACCTTACATAGGCCTCTCCCTTGGCTCCTTTCCTGGGTATGCTGCTAAAACCATAGGCACACTCTCCTCCTGTCACCATGCACAGGATCCTGGCCCTTGGCTCTCCCACCTAACTGTTCCACCTGCAGCTCCGATTGGTTCAGTTGAGAAGGCAAGAGCTTGGAAGCAATCCTGAACTCAAGCTCAAGCCTTCTTTTTAAATGCAGGTGTGCAAGGAAACAAGCAGAAGTTTGATCGTGATGTCTGTACTTGTCAAATGCTCTAGATCCCAGAGGTGTGCGTGTAGAGGGACAGCCAACAGACTCTATTCCAACCACAAGAGGATTACAAACCTTCTGGAAAGGGGCCCAGCCCCTGGGAGCAGGACTGCAAAGGCCACCTGTCTGGTGCAGACACTCACCTTATACATGATGGGTGAGAACCAGGCTGGCATGAAGACAAGGTTGCACAGGTGTGTGGTCGAGCAGTGCTGCTCAATGCTGGCCAGGAGGACCACCTCACCCAATTTCCCCCGGCCCACAATCTCCACGGGCACCTTGAGAATGATTTCACCTGGCTCCTCGTACACCCCCGGGAACAGCACGATTCGGTCATACAGGCCGGCCATGGCCAAGGCACTTCCCAGGCTATCAAACTCATGGCCTAGCCCGACGCTCAGTGTGCGGCGCTCCTTCCTCCGGCGGAAGAGGGAGAAGCAGACGGATGACTCCAGATCCAGAGCGTTCTTGGTCCAGGTCTTAGAGGCCAGGTAATGCTGCTTGAAGGCCTCTCTCCAAGACTCAGGCTCCACATGTGGCTGGTTGGGCCAGTTGGGGTGACGGCACTCAGTGCAGCCCAGGCACAGCTGCCGCCAGCGGGTACTGTCAAGACTGAGGATCAGTTTGTACCACGCCCTGCACACCAGGCTGCAGCGGCCTAGCTCAGGAAGGTGCAGGTAGGCTAGGATCACGCGCCACAGCTCTAGGGGAAGGTCACCAGCTTCCATGGTCACCTAGGAGATGGATACAAAACAAAGTTATTATTTTTATTATTTATTTATTTATTTTGGTCACTGTTCCTCTTCTCAAAATACCTCCTTGCCATCTCCTGATCCTAGGGGTGAACAAGCAAACGGGCCCAGCCAGAGGACTCTGACCCCTCCCTCAGAATCCTTCCCTGGGATTTTTTTTTTTTAAGATTTATTTATTTTTATTGGAAAGTCAGATACACAGAGAGGAGGAGAGACAGAGAGGAAGATCTTCTGTCTAATGGTTCACTCTCCAAGCGGCCACAATGGCAAGAGCTGAGCCGATCTGAAGCCAGGAGACAGGAGCTTCGTCCAGGTCTCCCATACAGGTACAGGGTCCCAAAGTTTTGGGCCATCCTTGACTGCATTCCCAGGCCACAGGCAGGGAGCTGAATGGGAAGCAGGGCTGCTGGGATTAGAACCGGCACCCGTATGGGATCCTGGTGTGTTAAAGGTGAGGACTTCAACTGCTACGCTATCGCACAGGGCCCTGCCCTGGGATTTTTGATCCAGAATTAACAGGGCAGACTTGATTCTTTGGTTAGACACTGCAAAGACATGCGTTCAGAATGCTGGCAGCCAAGTTCCCTGTCTAGTAGAGAAAATCTCAGGGTTTAAGAGTTAAGCAGATAGGGCCCGCCGGTGTGGCCTAGCGGCTAAAGTCCTCGCCAGGATCCCATATGGACGCTGGTTCTAATCCCGGCAGCTCCACTTCCCTTCCAGCTCCCTGCTTGTGGCCTGGGAAAGCAGTCAAGGACAGCCCAAAGCCTTGGGACCCTGCACTCGCGTGGGAGACCTGGAGGAAGTTCCTGGCTCCTGGCTTCAGATCGGCGCAGCACTAAGTCATTGCACTCACTTGGGGAGTGAGTCAATGGATGGAAGATCTTTCCCTCTGTCTCTCCTCCTCTACGTATATCTGACTTTCCAATAAGAATAAATAAATCTTAAAAAGAAAAGAGTTAAGCAGATAGAGATGAGATGAACAAATGTGGGTGTGTGGGGCTTTGCCTGGAGGCTCTGGTCCCAGATTCCCAAGGACACCTGGCAGCTGTGGGTCTACCTTAAGTGCGGGAGGGGCCAGAGTGGACTCCAGATAAATCTTTTGGTTAAATTGGTTTGATTTGGGCTTTTGTGACTTGTAACTGTAACTGATAGCGTAGACCCATGGAGAGATCACCAACTTCATGCTGTTAGGATCCCAGAGCTCTGGGTTCCCCACACTTCCAGGGAAGAAATCCCATCTTCACAGCAATGAAAGCCGAGGCAGTGAGCGCCCATCCGTCTGTCTTTCCTCACTGCCAGATCAATTCATTACCACTGCTTTCCCATGTGGGACAGTGCAGGAAAGACTGCTAATGGGTCCTGAGGCTGTGGATTCTTATTCTGCCACAGGCTATTATTACTATGTTTACATATTTACCTTTACATTCCTGAAAGGAAGAGTGAGAGCAAAAGCCAGTGAGAGCTAGCAAAAAAGAGAGATCTTACATCCACTGGTTCACTCCCCAAATGACCACAACAGCCAGGCCTGGGCCAGACCAAAGGCAGGAGTATGGAACTCCATCCTGGTTTCTTATGTTGCTGCTGGAGTCCACGTACTTGGGTCATCATCTGCTCAAGGAAGCTGGATCTGAAGCAGAGCAGCCAGGATTCAAAACCAGCACCCTGAAATGGGGAGGCAAGCACCAGGTGGCAGCTTAAACTGTTGTGCCATACGCTTGCCTCTGCCCAAGGTCACTGACAATTCATACTGATGCCACCTGGGAGAAGAGTGATACTGGGGGTGGGGAAGAGCAGCACTGTGGTGTAGTGGGTGGCATCCCATATGGGTAGTGGATCATGTCTCACCCACTGCACTTACCATCTAGATCCTTGCCACCGGTCTGGGAAAAGCAGCAGAAGACGGTCCAAATATTTAGACCCTTGTCACCCACATGTGAGACCCAGATGACGCCCCTAGCTTTAGCTTGGCTCAGTGACATCTGTCATGGTCATCTGAGGAGTGAATCAGGGGATGGAAAATTCCTGTCTCTCCCTCTAACTCTTTGAAAATACAAACAAACAAACAAACAAACAAAAAGAGTGGTATTTCAATCCGTTGGCTGTAAACCCACTGAACTCTGGGTGGTTCCAACTGGGCCACCAAGACTTTGTCCAGGAGATGAATTTTGATAACTAAAACTGCATTCGTTTTTCAACAACATAGAAAAAGTGGATTTTTCCTGAGCTACAATCTCAGGATCAGCTGCAGGTGACCTTTTCCCCTGCAAGGAAAGGGGTGAACAAGCAAACGGAACAGAACAGCCAGTCTACTGAGAGAAAAAAACAAATCAGAGGCACAGAAAGCCACAGAGATAAAGGCGAGAAGCAAAGGGCTCTGGTTTCTCTCCAACACTGCAGGTCCCGACTTGTCTGCTTCAAAACTCAGCACTATCCTTGCCAGTTGAAGGCTATCAGATACCTCTGTACCCTGAAAACAGTTTTTTTTTTTTTTGGGAGGGGGGGACTCGGCTTCACTGAACTTAAGTTTTTTATGCCTCACTCAGAATTTCCTCAAGTGAAAAACAAGGGGGGCTAAGTGAGATGAGGTGTTGGTGAAGGTAGATTGGGGAGGCTAAGGCCATTTGGGTATATATAACAAACATCAGTCATGGGCCATACATTATTATCAACTTAAGAATCAGCTGGCTGTAGATTTACTGATTTTTGAGTTCTGCCTGTGGTTGCCCTATCAGGGTCACACCTAATTGTTTCACGGACCTCAAGTGGTCTGTAAGCTGAATGGGAAGCAATATAACGGGGACATGAACTGGCCCCATATGGGATCCTGGCACTTGCAAGGGGGAGGATTAGCCAACTGAGCCATCCCGTCAGGCCCACGCAAGACATTCTAATAATGGTATGAAGTAAAACAGAATGCAGAAACAGATCCATACATCCATCAGTCAGCTGATTTTTCACAAGGGATCAATATCATTCAATGAGTAAAGAAAAAACTTTCAACAAAACTTTGCCAGACACATGGAACAGCTTGACAGCCATCCAAAAAAAGTGAACCTTGACTTGCATCTCACACCATACACAAAGACAAATTCATGACTGGCTGCAGAACTAATATAAAACTAAGCCTACTGAGCTTGTAGAAGAAACCAGAGAAAAACATACTTGCAACCTGAGGATGGGCAAAGAGTTCTGGGAAGATAAAGCACTAATGATGAAAGAACGAACACAACTAAGAAATTGGTTTACCAAATTTAAACTGCTCATCGAAGAGTATCATCAATGGGTAGGTAAGTGGGTCAGTTGCTGCTCAGGATACGCCATCCTGGAGTTGACTGAGCTCAAGTCCTAGCTCTGCCTCCATCCAGCTTCCCAAGAATGCACAGACTGGGAAGCAGCAGGCAATGGATCAATGAGCTGAGTCCCTGCCATTCATGTATAAAATTCAGGCTCCTGGTGTTGGCCCGGCCCACCCCTGGCTGTTACAGGTATTTCAAGACTGAACCAACAGGTGGAAGATTTCTCTGCCTTTTGGTATACACACACACATACGTATATATAATTATATTTTATTAACTATATAGTATATATTTTCTCAATGATATGTATTATATTTTCTTAGTTATGCATACACACATATAATTAGGAAAGTAAAAATGTAGGAGCTAGAATGGAAGAACATATTTACAATGCATGTATAAAGGGACTATACCCAGAATATCAGAAACTAAATTACAACAACAAAAAATCACTAAAAAATAGGCAAACAAGTAGAACAGAAACTTAACAAAAGGAAAAAAAAAAAAAAACCACCAAGAACCCAATAAGCCCACGAGGCTCAGCATTATTCATATTCATTGTGGGTTGAACATCCCTTATGAAATGCCGGGAATGTTTCAGATTTTGCATTTTTTACATTTTCAAATTTTTATATACACATAATGAGATATCTTAGAGATGGGACCCAAGTCTAAACATGAAATTAATTTTATGTTTCACATATACCTTATATACATAGTCTGAGTATAATTTTACACCACATTTTAATTAACTTTGGGCCTGAAACAAAAGTTCCATAGCATGAAACTGTCCACTTATGGCATTTCGTTAGGGGTGGGAGGTCAAAAGTTTCAGAATTTGAAGCATTTCAGATGTTCAATTTATCCAAAACCAGTAAGATATCACTTCACACACTAAAATGGTTAAAAAAAAAACCACTAAAGCTTCAAAGTGATAAAGAACTCACACACATTGCTGTTAGAGGAGTGCAAATTTCTAGAATTGCTTTAAAAACTATTTGGCCATTTTTTCTTTAGCTGAAATATATATATATATATCCAGGAATTCTACTTTCAGATATTACACAAGAGAGATAATGTATGTTTACAAAAAGACTTTATTTCGTAGCAGGAAAACAAACTGGAAACAACCCAAATGTCCATCAACACAAGAGTGGAAAAACAAACTGTGGTGCATCACCAAAAGGGGAGGAGGTGTTGATACAGCTAAAGACACGGATGGACTGCAAACAAGACATGCAGGGAGTCTCAGAAGCTACTCACAAAGACTACATCTTGCACAACTTCTTTTAGATGAAGTCCAAAAACAGACCACATTAATCTAAGGTGATAACAGGGTTTGTCAGTGAGGTAAGGACTGACTTTGTACCTTGATTGGTGTATTAGTAACACAGGTGCATATGACAGAAAAAATACTGGATTATAAACTTCAGTTCTGTGCATTTCATTGTATGTGAACTTCATCTCAAAACAAATAAGGCTCTCTGCTTTCCCCGTGCTATAGACAGCCGACACCTCTCGTGCAGTTCATCCCTGAGACAAGATGGTGAAGGTCGGAGTGAATGGATTTGGTCGCATCGGGAGCCTGGTCACCAGGGCTGCTTTCAACACTGGCAAAGTGGACATTGTGGCCATCAATGATCCATTCATTAACCTCAACTACATGGTCTACATGTTCCAGTATGATTTCACCCATGACAAGTTCCATGGCACAGTCAAGGCTGAGAACGGCAAACTTGTCATCAATGGAAAAGCCATCACCATCTTCCAGGGGCGAGATCCCGCCAACATCAAATGGGGTGATGCTGGTGCCCAGTATGTGGTGGAGTCCACCGGTGTCTTCACTACCATGGAGAAGGCTGGGGCTCATGCCACAGTGCACGCTATCACTGCCACCCAGAAGACAGTAGACAGCCCCTCCGGGAAGCTGTGGCGTGATGGCTGTGCGGCTGCTCAGAACATCACCTTGGCTTCCACTGGTGCCACTAAGGCCGTGGGCAAGGTTATCCCTGAGCTAAACGGGAAACTCACCGGCATGGCCTTCTGCGTGCCCACTCCCAATGTGTCTGTGGTGGACCTGACTTTCTGTTTGGAGAAAGCTGCTAAGTATGATGACACCAAAAAGGTGGTGAAGCAAGCTTTCGAGGGCCCCCTGAAGGGCATCGTGGGCTACACCAAGGACCAGGTTGTCTCCTGTGACTTCAACAGTGACACCCACTCCTCCTCCTTTGATGCTGGGGCTGGCATTCCCCTCAATGACCACTTTATCAAGCTCATCTCCTGGTATGACAACGAATTTGGCTATAACAACAGGGTGGTGGACCTCATGGTCCATATGGCCTCCAAGGAGTTAGAGCCCCCAGGACCATGAACCCCAGTGAGAGCACCAGAGGAAGAGCGAGGCTGCTGGGGAGTCCCTGCCCCCACTCAGTCCACACCACACTGAGAATCTGCCCTTTCACAGTCTCCACCCAGACCCCCTGGAGAAGAGGAGGGGCCTCACGAGCCCTATCTTGTCATGCTACCATCAATAAAGTCCACCTTGTACCCAGAAAAAAAAAAAAGCAAAGAAACAAAAACCCAACCAAACAAGAAAACAGCATACAATCTCTCTCTCCACGCACTACTCTATCACCTGTATCTCTGTCCTTCCAGATAGCTGCCCAAGTCGCTAACCAGGACAAACCCTGATTCCTCTCCTCTCTCCTTCCCAAGGCAGGCGCTGGAGTCCTGGGTTTCCACCTCCAGGAGCTCCTGTAGCAGTCCTTTTCTCATCTTGCCCGTCTTACCATCTACGGTCTGGATTACTCCGGCAGGCTCTTCCCTGGTCTCCCTAGAGCCAGTTCTGTCCCATCGTGTTCATGGGACACAGCTGCCCCAGGGTTCTTCCTAAAATACAAATCTCATCATGTCACATGTGGCCTTCAAATTCCACAGTGGCTCCCCATGTCTTTCAGGATTAAGTTTAGTACAAAACAGAAATGAGCTCGAGTGCTCTCTCTAACCTTATGTCTGACATTTGTCCCATCCTGCCCCTTGCCTTTCTTATGCCTCCTCTGAGCTCCCACAGTAGTCTGAGAATGGGTTCTACCACAGAATTTTTTTTAAAAGTAAGATAAAAACATGGAGATAGCATGGAGGTATAGCAAGCTATCCTCTGCCTGTGGCACCAGCATCCCATATGGGTGTTGGCTCTGGTCCTGGCTGCTCCACTTCTGATCCAGCTCCTTGCTAATGGCCTGGGAAAGCAGTAGAGGATGGCCCAAGCCCTTGGGCCTCTGCATGCATCTGGGAGATCCTGGCTCTTAGCTTCAGATCAGCCAAACTCTGGCTATTGTGACTATTTGGGGAGTGAACCAGCAGCTGATAGATCTAGTTCTTCCTCTCTCTAATTCTTTCAAGTAAAATTAAAAAAAACTTCAAAAAGCAGAGTACATAAAGCAAAAGGATAGTTTAATGAGTCATTTGTAAAGCAAGCATCCTACTAATCCTCAACTTAGTAACAAAAATCAAACCCCAGAATCTCACCAGTCACTCTGGAAGCTTCTCCAGAAGGCCCATTCCAAACCCAAGTATTCCTGGTTTCCATAATAATCACTTCCTTGCATTTCTTTATAGCTTCATCACTCATTCTTACAAGGTTTTCATGCTTTATGAGTCTCATTCCATCTGTTGCTTCACTTCAATCTTTTTCTTCACAATTTGCTTGTTGAAGAACCTGCTCCATGTGACCTATTTCTCACAGAATGCTGCTCACTGCACATACACTCACATGAGGCTTCAACCTGATTGTCTTTCAACAGAATTTCCTGCAAATTGGCAGGTGGATTCAGAGGCAATGATCTGACCAGATTGGATCCCCTTGGGCAAGGCTCCAGGGAGATTTATTTTTATTGGACAGTCAGATACAGAGAGGAGGAGAGACAGAGAAGATCTTCCATCCACTGATTTACTCCCCAAGCAATTGCAACAGCCAGAGCTGAGCCTATCTGAAACCAGAAGTTTGGAGTCTCTTCCAGGTCTCCCACATGGGTGTATGGTTCCAAAGCTTTGGGCTGTCCTTGACTGCTTTCCCAGGCCACAAGCAGGGAGCTGGATGGGAAGCAGGACCACCAGGATTAGAACCAACACCATATGGGATCCTGGCATGAGTGAAGCGAGGACTTTAGCTGTTAGGCTATTGCACAGGGCCTCAGGGTGTATCTTGGTATCAGGAAGCCCATTTCTGGCTGTCTCTGTTATCGAGTGCCCATTGGCACTGTCGAGTGCTCAATGCCTTGATGTGCTGATTCGTCGTAGGCACCCTCATGTGCTGCTCTATCGTATCATTTGCTTTGATTGACCTACTAAAATCAGCTTTCAAGAAGATGCTTCCCTTGTTTGGTTACCCAGTGGTACAGCACATACAAGAAATACCTGGCTTGACTTTCATTTCTGTCTTTAAGGGAATCAATTAGCTCCTTGCTATTTTTGGGAGATGAGCAATTCAGGTTGTTTTTAAAGTTTGGAGAGTGTGTGTATGTGTGCGTGTGTGTGCTTTTAAAGTGGTTATAAATTCATGCATTTAAGCACATTTTATGGATTTCAGTTCTTTGGAATTACTCCTCTTACTGAAGTTCAAATTTGGCTCAGTCCTTAGGTTGTGAGACAACCTCAGGAACTGTCAACAGCTTTTTTTATGATCTGGTATACCAAGATGTTTCTGGTTCATTTTCACATGTCCTGCACAGACACATTAATCAGATACTTAACAAATTACTTTATAAAATAATATTACTGAGCACGGGGAGCTCCTTCAGATGTTCTGTTCAATTACCCAGAGTGACAACATTTAGCAAAACTGTAGATCATCACAGCCAGCATAATGACCATGATACCATCCACCATCACACTCAAATCTCCCCAGTTTGCACTTGTGTGCTTCTATTAAAGGTCTCTATGGTTGTATTTCCTGTGTAGGTTTGTGTATTCAGCACCACAGTCAAGCCCTTGAACAGTCCCAACACAAGGAACCTCGTGTTGCCCTTTTACAATCACCCCCACCTCCCTTCTGCCTTACAACCCTCACCCTAATCTCTGCCAGTCTGTAACAAACTCTCCAGTTCTAAAAACTGCATCATTTTAAAAAATGGAATCACATGTATTTTGCAGTGGACCCCCCTCATGCAGCATAACTCCCTGGAGAGCCACCCAATTCACTGTGTATATCAAGACTTGATTTCTTTGCGATGGTGAGAGGCACTCCATGGACATAACACAGTGTGAAAACACAGAACTGGGACAAATGTCACATGAGTAATCCAGCCCCCATCAAGAAATAGAATACTCCAAAACTTTCTCTCATAATTCTTAATTCTAATCCACTAAGAGGTAATCACCTTTTCATTTTCCAACATTGACAATTTTCATCCTAGAATTTCATGTAAATGGAATCATGCAGTATATTTAGTTTGGTGTATGGCTTTTTTCACTAAGCAGAACAGTTTTCAAATTTCATGTTTTGATGCCTACAATTGTAGTTAACATCTTTTTATTGCTAAGTAGTAGCACATAGCATGTTAACATACCATAGTTCCTATCCCAAGAAAATGAGATCTGCCTAAAGGGATCTGTAATTCTATATTTATAGCAACACAATCTACAACAGCAAAGACATGGAAACAACCCAGATACCCATCAAAGAGGAGTGGAAAAAGAAACTGTGGTACATCTAATCCATGAAATACTATTCAGTCATCAAAAAGAATTAAATTCTACCATTTGCAATCAAATGATCCCAACTAGAGACCATTATGTTCAGTGAAATAAGCCAATTCCAAAAGGACAAATATCATATATTCCTCTTATATAAGGCAACCTTCATGAAAAACACAGGATCAATAGTCCTTTCAGTACTCTTTTTGCTACAACTCGTGATTTTGGATATTTTTGTTTTTATTTTCTTTTCTTCAAAACAGTTTCTTTTCTCTTATTAAATTCTTCTATGACTCATAGGTCATATAGTAGGATCATTTTCTCCGGGAAAGTTTTTGATTTTCTTTTTCATTTCTTCAACACATTGGTCATTTAGCAGCATGTTATTTAATTTCATGGTGATGTAAATTTTTGAACTTTATTTCTGATGTTGATTTTGTTTTATGGATATTCATTTGAGGGAATGTATATAGTAAATGTGTAATAGAGACTATCCTATCCAGATGTGAAGATACAATGCAGTATGCATCTCTACTTCCAAACCAAAAACGGACTCCCAATGAAAATGTTAGATATATCTAGACAATACGATCCTGGACTGTCTGCCATTGTCTATACCCACAATGTCAGGATACACCTAGATAACAGAATGATAGACTTATGACTGATTATGAAGGACTATACTATTGTAAAACTAAGGGGAAAATCAGTGCGGGGAGGGATCTTAAGGAATGGGTTAGGGAAATCCCAGAACCTATGGAATTGTATTATAAAATAAAAAATAAAATTAAAAAATAATAGTTCTTTCAAAAATAAATATTCCTGTGGTGGGAGATTGAACTGCTTGGGTTTGGGGGTATGATAAGCTGCTGTGAATATTCTTTAAAAGTGCTTTTAATTTCTCTTAAGCAAATACCTAGGAGCCAAAACAGCTAGGTCCTTTCCCAAAAATTTGGACCATTTCACACTTCCAAGACTAATTTGTAAAAAACTGTAGCTGTTCCTCAACTTCACCACTTGCTGTTATCCATCTTTCTTTTAAAATATTTATTTATCTATTATTGGAAAGGAAGATACACAGAGAGGGAAAGATAGAGAGGAATATCTTCCATCTGCTGGTTCACTCCCCAAGTGGCCACAACAGCCAGAGCTGGGCCGATGCCAAGCTAGGAGCCAGGAGCCAGGAGCCAGGAGCTTTTTCCACATGGGTGCAGGGTCCCAAGCTTTGGTCCACTCTTGCTGCTTTCTCAGGCCATAAGCACGGAGCTGGATCAGAAGTAGAGCAATGAGGACAAGAACTGGTACCCATGCAGGATACTGGCACATGCAAAGCAGGGATTTAGCCACTAGGCTACCATGCTGGGCCCTGTTGTCCATCTTCCTAATGTTACAATTCTGGTGAGTAATCCGTGACGTATCATTTTGGTTTTAATCTGATTTTCCCTCATGACTAATGCTATTGAACACTTTCTTCATGCACTTATCAGAAACTCATTTATTTTCTTTTGAATTACTCATTCAAATGTTTTGTCTGTTTCAAAACATTTAGTAATTTGTTCTTTAAAATGTTTTTAATTTTTCCCCTTTTAAAAAAAGCTTATTTTGAGAAGAGATCAGATATACAAGAGTAATGCTTTGGGTGGAGTGAGTAGGGAGGGGAAAGGTGGTAGAAGGAGATGTTTCTGCCTTCCATCCTGTGTCCCCGGGAAGAGAGCTCCGCAAGTTGGCAGATTTCACATGCTCTTGGGAAGGGGAGAGGGCTCCTGAAGCCATCCCAAGCCTCTGTGAGGGGGAGGTACATCCTGGAGGCAGGAGGCATTTCAATGATAGATAATTGAGCAGGATATACAGAGATCAGGGTAAGCGTGGCTTCTAGCACACTCTCACATGATCCTGAACTAGCTACCTATTTGTACCATTCCACTCTCCCTTCAGAGATTTATGACTCTCTTTTTTAAGATTCATTTTAAATTTTTTTATTGGAAAGTCAGATATACAAAGGAGAGACAAGAGAGGAGGAAGATTTCCATATGTGAATTCACTCCCTAAGTGGCTACAACAGCCAGCGTTGTGTGATCCGAAGTCAGGAGCCTCTTCTAGGTCTCCTGAGTGGGTACAGGGTCCCAAGGTTTTGGGCCGTCCTCGACTGCTTTTCCAGGCCACAAGCAGGGAGCTGGATGGGAAGCAGTGCCTCTAGGATTAGAACAAGAGCCCGTATGGTATCCCGACACATGCAAGGCAGAGGACTTTAGCCACTAGACTATTGTGCCAGCCCCAGATTTCTGGCTCTTAATCTAAGGGTTGACAAAGGTATATATTAATCACATCTTCTGTAGTTACTTCTTGCTGATAAGGTGCATAGGGCTTGGCTATCCCAGGTTCATAACTCTATCTCATCTAACTGATCTCACCAGCTGGAGAACTTCCATTCAGTGCCAACAGCTATGTCCCTGCAAGTTCATCATTATTCCAAGATGTTTTTGGCTTCTTTGCACAGGAATCACCAACATGGGTGGTCTAATCATGCAACTTGTGCTCCAAGATCAGACCATACACCCACAGTTCTGGTTCCTGAGGTCAGAGATCCTGAAGTATCTGAGGCCATAACTAGATGAAAAGATGTGCTGCTTGCCAATGCCAAAAGCCATTGGTGGGCCTCCACACCAGTGGGTGCAGAGGCTTGGCCTGGGGAGGCTCCCTGCCTGGCATACTCCCAGCTCTGGCTCTCACACACACCAGCAGGTACAGTGCCTTCGTTCAGGGAGGTCCGTGGCTGCACTTCTGCCCAAATCAAAAGTCCTCAGTGGCTTTCACCCTGACCTAAAGACTGGCAAGCAGGAATAAGGGATCTGCTTGCTCCCTGCTCCTGCCCTCACAGATTTAGCATTAAATAGGAAGCTATGCTGGCACACTGGCATAGTTAACATCGGGTTGGCATGAACACAGCCCAGGATGCCAACCAACTATTGGCTGCTCATCTCCCAGCAGTGTAACCTTTACCAAAGCACAAGGCAACCTAGGCAGTTGCCAGTGGCTGGTGTATTTTGTCTATTTTTAACTGGGTTGTCTAATTACTGAATCCTAGGTTTTCTTTTTATATTCCTTGCCAGATTTATGTTTTGCAAATATTTCTTTCCAGTCTGTGATTTGCCTTTTCATGTTCTTTATAAGGTAATAATTTTTATGAGAAATTTCTAGTTGTGATAAAATTTATCATTTTCTTCTTTTATAATTATTGATTTTTTTTAAACCCGGAAAACCTTTAAAAATTACAAACATGTTCTACATTTTCTTCTAAAAGTTTTGTGGTTTTTGCTCAATGATCTATCATGAATTTTTAAAAAAAGTTTTATTTATTTGAAAGGCAGAGTGTGACAGAGAGGTAAGGAAAGACAGAGACAGAGGAGAGAGAGCTCTTCCCTCAGCTGGTTCGCTCCTCGAATAGCTGCAATGGCTGGCTGGGGATAGGTCAGAAGCTTGCAACTCCATTTGGGTTTTCCATATCGACGTCAGGGATCTAAGTACTGGGGCCATCTTTTTTTTTTCCTTCCCAGGGGCAATAGCAGGGAGCTGAAATAAAACCCTTGCAGCTGGGTTTCAAACCAGGACTTAGATATGAAACTCAGTGTTGCAAGCAGCAGTTTTATCTGCAGAATCACAACTTGAGCCCCAAGAATTATTAATTTTTTTTTGTTATGATTGGAGGCGGTGGTTAAGAACCACTCCTTCTCCCCGAAATCTGGCTATCCAATTATTCAAGCCACATTGTTACAAAGTCTCTTTTCTCCACTGAGTTGCATCATTAGTGTGTGGTCTATTTCCTTATTGTTTATTGTTTCACTGATTTGTTTTCAGCCAGTTATGTTTCTGACATCTTTTTTTCCTATGACTAATTGTGTCTCTGGTGTCAAGTCTAAAAATTCTTTACCCAGTTCTAGCTCTTGCAGACTGTCTGCCATGATCTTTAAAAAAAAAAAAAAGGTTCATGGATTTAGATTGTATTTTTAAGCCTAAGATCCCTTTTGGTTGACTTTTGACTAAGTGGACGCTTCAGACAGCAGGGTTTCATTTGTTGTCCGTGGCTGCTCAGCCAATCCGGCACCATTTGTTGAGAAGGCCCTTCCTTTTCCCTTCAACTACTTTTACATTTTTGTCACAAATCGGGTGAGCATATTTTTGTTCTGGTTTCTGTTCATGGAAATAATACTTCCAGACCACAATCTGGGTTTAGAGATGTTGATGTCCACTGCTGCTGTCACTTCTGGTCTACTCAGAGGATCTCTGTGTCTAATGGACTATGGGTTTCCTCAGTGTGGAAACCAGGTACTTTGTGGGAAGATGTAATACCAGGTGCTGAATCTCTTTTTCTTCTCCACCCATTCAGGGAAAGCATTCACAGTGACAACACATCTTCTTTGCCCCACTTGTCCCAGGCACTCTGAGAGCAGGATTTGTACTAAGTGATGATTTATTAATGCCTACTATGGTCTTGACGACAGTGTCTGGGAGAAGACATGGGTCAGCAGTACCTCTGGCTTTTCTCTGACTTTTGTGTAACTCACTCTTTCCCTCACAACTTCATGTCTCTGTACTCAACAACCCCACCAAACTTCATCCTATCCCTTTTCCAAGACTTTGGGTGGCTCTACCTCTAATTACTCTCCCTAATTTGAATGTTGCTCTTTTCATCATAATCCCATCGCTAAAATAAGGAGTTCTGACATCATTTAGGTCGTTCCAACTACAGCCAGGCCTCCGCACCCATGGGAATCCACACTCAATGATTCAACCAACTGCAAATAAAAAAACACTTGGGAGAAAAAAAAAATCATCTCTGTCTGTACTGAATGCAGGCTTTTCTCTTGTATACTGCAACTGCACTTTATTTGGTATTCTAAGCAATTCAGAGATAGTTTAAAATATATGGGAAAACATACATAGGTTACATACAAATACACTATTATATTTTAAGCAATCTTCTCATTTATTTTAAAGGCAGAGAGGGGGAGGGAATGGGAAAGGGAGATAGAGGAGGTGCAGGAGACGAAGGGGAAAGGAAAAGGGATCATCCATTTATTGACTCACTCTCCAAATGCCTGCCACAACTGAGGCTGGACCAGGCCAAAGTCAGGATCCCAGAACTTAAACTAGGTCTCCCATGGGAGGGGCAGAGACCCAAGCACTTGAGGTATCACCTATGGTCTCCCACGGTACACATCAGCAGGAAGACAGAATCTGAAGCAGAGCCAGAACTTGAGGTCAGCTCTCTCCAGGTAGCATCTAAACCACTGCATCAAATGCCCATCCATATACACCATTTCTGAGTGACTTGGCCAGCAACAGGCTTTAGTATGCATGGGGTATCCTTGAAGCAACACACACAGATAACGAGAAATGACTGTTCTTGGCTTGCCTCACTTACAAAGTAATTTTAAAGATTTATTTATTTTTATTGGAAAGCCAGATCAGATTTACAGAGAGAGAGAGAGACAGAAAGATCTTTCATCTGCTGATCTACTCCCCAAATGGCCACAGTGACTGTAACTGAACCAATCCAGTAGTAGCCAGGAGTTTTTTCTGGGTCTCCTACACAGGTGCAGGGTCCCAAAGCTTTGGGCAATCTTCTACTACTTTTCCAAGGCATAATATGCAGGAGCTGGATGGGAAGTAGAGCAACTGGGACAAGAACCAGCACAGGCATGGGATCCTGGCACTTACAAGATGAGGATTTAGGGCCCGGCGCGGTGGCGCAAGTGGTTAAAGGTCCTCGCCTTGCATGCCCGGGATCCCATGTGGGCGCCGGTTCTAATCCCGGCAGCCCTGCTTCCCTTCCAGCTCCCTGCTTGTGGCCCGGGAAAGCAGTCGAGGACGGCCCAAGGCTTTGGGACCCTGCACCCTCGTGGGAGACCCGGAAGAGGCTCCTGGCTTCGGATCGGCATAGCATCGGCCCGTTGCGCTCACTTGGGGAGTGAATCATCGGACGGAAGATCTTCCTCTCTGTCTCTCCTCTCTGTATATCCGCCTTTCCAATCAAAAAAAAAAAAAAATAATAATAATACAAGATGAGGATTTAGCCAACCAAGCCTTTGTGCTGGGCTCATGAAGTAATGTTAAAGATGTTCTGCTGCCTCTTCCTAAGGTCTTGGTGACCTGTAAATGATTCTCTGAATTCTAAGACTTCCCATATGACATCTCTTCTAATTATCATTGGCTCTTCACATCACCTATTTCTGCTAACCAGCTCTGATAGTGTCTCTTCTGCTTGCTTTAATCAGCAACCTCCTCACACTATCTTATAGTTCACGTTCATCTTTCTAAAATTTAAAATAGTCCTAAAAAATGAAGCATAATTATAATACTTATTTTTGGCTTCTTCAATTCAAAACCAGTGACTAACACTGTTATTGCCACTTTAATGTAAGATAGTATGAAAACTATCAACTGCCCTAACAGCTCCTCCCAGATGGTGAGTTCATTGTAAGCAAGAACTCTGCTGCATCTAAAGAGCTCTGAACCACTTTAGATTCCCGTTCTCCCCATGCCCACATCTCACCTTCTAATCTCCAAGCTCCCTTGTGAATGATGACAATATTCTTTCTGGGATACCATATACCATGCATTTCCTGAAATGTCTTATTCATATTCTTTCTTTCTGCAAAGGTAATTCTGACAGGTGTAAAAGAGTGAATCAGCTAACCCTTGATGAACCACATCTACATAGCCTTCCAGGCCAGCATGTTCCATGTGGCCTTCTGCAGGTTTATCCAAGAGGAGCCGGCTTCCCTGGGACCTACTGCCGGTGGTCATTTTTCTGGCGCTCAGGAGGGGCGTGCAAGAGACCCAAATTATAACTGTCAACACTGATAACCATACTGTTTCACTGCTAACTTAAGCCTAGTTTACTACATAAGGGTGTCTGACCCAGCCAACCTGTAGTGTGCCCCAAGAGATATCCCCACAGCAACACACACTGCGAAATTCTATCCCAGATGGATTTCCCTAAGTTACCATAGCAGCCTATCAATAAGGAGGTAGTTAAGCCATCACAATCATTTACAGAAAACAGAGCAAGAGCCCAAGACACCATTCTAATATCTAGTACAAAGTACTCGATATGATGCTTTCAAATTAATAAGTAGAAATGAATCATCATTACACATTCACTCAACCTTTAGAAGAATTAATCAACATTTTTCTCAACCTTAAATGGGTTTACTATAAGATCATAGCTTTGAGCATCTCCTAACACACACTCAAGAGGATGCTGCATCTACATAGAAATTCCATCACAGTTTTCAAACTTTGCTTACATTTTCATTTATTTGAAAGGACACAAGAGACAGAGAGAGGGAGATTTTATATCTCCTGGTTCACTCCCCAAATACTTCAAGCAGTTGGGGTTGGGCCAAGATGAAGCCAGGAGCTAGGGAACTCAAAGCAGTCTTCCACGTTGCTGTAGGCAGTTTGTAAAAAGAACAGCATGACTTGATATGGAACAGCAGGACAGACTGTGTCGGGAATCTTGAGTTCACAGAGTGCTGGTGCCAGAGACTGAGGTCAAATTCTGCAGGCAATGGTCTACGAGTGGGCAGAGTTCAAGAACAAGGTTGAGGCCTGTAGGCGAGGGTCTGCAGCTGGGCAGTGTTCCAAGGTCACAGGACTGTGTGCTTTAAGCTATCCTGGAGACAGTTATGTACTGGCTTCTAATCATCAAGCACTGGCTGGTTAACATCAATATGGGATGAAGCTATCAAGTTTATGTCACATCAATTCCTGTAATGTGACTCTCCAAGCAGTTCAATAAAAGATTGAGGCAACAAGCTTTCTAGGTCGACTTTCTTCCTCAGAGAAGGGGGCTTCCCTCTGGCTGCCTGCTTTTGTAGTCTTTATATTGTGCTTGTCTTATTTTCTCAATTGTACATTGCCCCCTCTCCAACCCTGGTCATGTTGCAGGCAGTACAGACATGAAAGGCAAGGATCCAAGTCCTTGAGCCAATCCCTGATTACTCCCAGAGTGCACATTAGCAGAAAGCTAGTGAACTGGAAGCAGGATCAGGGCTCAAATCTGGCACCACTTCATGGAGTATGTCTCAACCAAAGCACCAAACACCTGCCTCAACAGAACTTTTTAAATTCTCACTGTGAATATGAAGTGAAAGAAAAAATACCCTCTTCACTCCCCAGTTCAGGTGTTTTGCAAAAACAGCTTCCACAGAAATGGGAAATACTGAGATGAGAAAGAATTGATGTCTGCCCTCTAGATGAGAGGAAGTAGACACAGCTAATAACCCCAGTGAATAGAAAGGACTGAGCATGACTGCGACTTAGGAGCAAAAAAAATCTTGGACCTGAACTTGGTAGCACTTTCCATAGAAATGGTTCTTTCAATGTGGCTCCTGGCCCTCAACCTAAGATAGTCAACCTCTACCTGGAGCCTGGCCCTGGCTCCATTATAGACCTCCAAAATCAGAATTCCCATACTGAAGCCAATGATGTGCACTTTTAACCGTTTCATGATGACTGCATTTAAACAATTCTCAGTAAGTGATTGCTGCTCAACTGCAACCCTTTCAAGCCTCACAGCTCTCCCATGTCAGAGATCCAGTCATCTCAAGGGCAGAGCTGTAATCAAGTCACAGATGACCCAAGCAAATCCCATAACTCCCCTGGGCCTAGACTCCTTTTTACAAATGGGGGTGCTTGATACTACCCCAAAAGCTTGTTGTGAGACAAGAAGTTCTAATGCACACTGTACTGGCAATCAGGACTCTTCATTAGCTGTTTCCAGTTTTCCTGCTGCTTGGCCCGTGGAGGAGGACATTGTGTGGTCCCCCAGAACACTGTCACTAGTCAGTGCACTTTGCAAAGAGACCGATGTTACTCCTTGACAAAAACACTTCACTGCCTATGTGGGGCCCTCCCGGGCTCACTTTCCTCTCTGGCACAGCAACTGTTAGCATGTGAGATGATGGCTATTCAGGCAGTTTGCATCCTGGAATTATTAGAGTGACCCAAAATGGACCTACATCATGCATGAAAAATAATGTTCTAGGTTAGGGCATGAAGAAGTTAGGGCTAATGGTGTATGCTGGCCACTCCAGACATATAGCATAAGAAGCCCCAGAAGACACCATATTGAGGCGTTTGGACACTTTAAGATCACCGATTTCTTGCTTATTCTGAGATAATTTTAGCATTCTTCCAGAAACTGTGGAGGTGTCCATCTCTTACTGCCCCAGCAGGTCTCTGTTCTATCCCTCTCTTAGACACACTGCATGTTGGCAAACCCCCTCAATGTCAGTCTCAGCAGCTTGTACTTGTCTGTTACAGGACCCTCAGAAGGTAGCGGGGGATGGGGAGTGCTGACCTGACCTATATTTTTAGAAAAATATAGGTCATCCAGGGAAAGTTGGTTAGGTACATCAGTAAGGGCAAATGCTCACAATTTTATGGACATCAAATGATAGCTTCTTTCCCTTGGGATGTCGTGGGGCTGTTTGTCTGGCTCTTTGGAGCAAAGGCTGCAGTTTTGGTCTGGGATGTCCATAGGAGACCACACACTGAAACTTAATCTCTAAGGTCACATGGTAATGGAATTTGGTGGGGGGATGTTTGGGTAGGTGAGGCTCTAAGGGCGGGGTTCCAATGATGGGATAAGTGACATTATAAGGAAGAAAGACCTGAGCTAGGGCTTTGCTCTGTCTCACTAGTTGACACCCTCTGCCATGTCACGACCCAGCAGAAGCCAAGGGCCAGTGGATACCAGCTGCATACTCCAGGACTTCTTGGCCTGAAGAACTAAGCAAAAACAGACCTTTAATCTTTGTACATTACCTGGATTTGGGGATTTTTTTTTTGACAGCAACAAAATGCAGACCAAAAAAGCACCTGCACTGCATCTCCTTGGCGGTCAAAGAAGCCCACCTGTGGCAAATGGTCCTCAGCTGGCCTCTCAGGGCAGTGAGAGTCCTCCAATGCTTGGCTTCCCTCAGACTTGTCTGTGTCCCCAATCTGCAGTGTTTGCATCTAGAATAGTTCTCTCCCAGGGCCGCCCCCTGAGCAGAGGTGAGGATTCCCTTTCATTGATATGTCACGCTCCCCAGTGTTCCATTAGCTTTATTTACTGTACTTTTACACTAACCCACTGAGATTTCTATAACCAGGTAACACTTTCAAAAAAAAAAAGTACTTAAGCTCTGTCCTTCCTTTTTAGCTACTGGGCCTCCTGAGTGTGGAATCATGAAGTAACCCAAGTAACGGATGTCCCCAGCGGCTGTATACCTGGAAAGACCTGAACAATAGCTGCAGCGTATCTGGGATGGGTGGGCTTCGGAACAGATCCGACCTGTTCCACATTTTATGTGTTCTTAAGGATGTGAGAACTGGCTGGTCTGTGTGGCATCATCCTGTTCTTCCAGCAGCCCACCTGGAGCCCCCAGCCTCAGTGGGAGAGGCAGAGATCCCTACTGGGAAGTGAGCCTCAAGAGACGTGGCTCTCAGCAAGCCAGCTCTACTGACTCGAGCTGCTTTCCCTGCAGCTTAACTAACATGGTGATGTAGCAGCTCTACAGACTCACAAAGATCCTGAGAATCTCCAAAGGGGGAAAAAAAAAACACCTCTTCAACAAGTATTCAGTGACTGCCCACTGGGTCCCAAGCAGTAAATAAGCTGCCACCTTCTGAAGACACCAAACTGAACACACATTCACATAAAGGCTATGAAGAAAATGCAAAGTGGGTGGAGGGCTGTGTGTGTGTGTGCATGTTCTATTTTAGACAGGGATGTGAGGGAAGGCCAATGAGGGCGGGGTGTTTCAACAAAGTTCTGAATGGCTGCTAAGCCATGACAAGGGATGAAAACCTTGTGACAATGAAGAGAGGAGAGAGGAGGTGTGATGGCCAAGAACTCTAGTAGAAGGCTGACCTCCGAGGACATGAAATGGAAAAGGACTCAGAAGGGAGAAAGCAGGAAGGGACACTCTGAGATGGCTGTGAGAGCCCCAGGGGGAGTGCACTGGAATAAAAGTGATGGCTTGGTTAGGTTGTCTGAACTCCCACTGCTTCTGAGCAGGGTGGGCTCTGTGGGTGGCTTGATTTACTAGGCATCATGACAGGCCAGCAAGATGGGAGTATCTGCAGTGCGAGCTGCAAGGTGAAGGGGTCGGCAGGACACCCCTGGATTAACAGCCTCAAAAAGCAGGGGCTCTGGAGAAGTCTAAAACAGATGTCTGAGTTGTTTGCTGTGGGCTGTAGAATGACGGCCCTTCTCCGATCTCCCATAAAAGCCTCTGGTAAAATCTTGGTTCGCTTAATATCTGAGCGTGAGTAGATGTGTGGGGTAGAGGAAAGGAAGCTGAGAAAGGACTGAGCGATACCTAGGGATGAGCCATGTGAAAAGTGACTTGGTGTTTGCAGACCAGATTGGCAGCTGGCACAGCCATCTGCACGTGCCAGGAGGAAATGCACTGTGATGGTGGGAACACAACCTCTCACCTCCAGGAGCTTCATGAATAATATGTTTTTCTTTGTTGTCTGGTTCCTTTGAGTGAAGTGCTTAAGGGCAGAACCTTTGTGTTACTTTTCATCTTATGCCTAGAACCATAATTTGCCCATAGCAGATGCTCTATCAACATGAACAATCACCCTGTCATTAGCTGGTATATCAGTACAACTGACACGAAGATGATTAGCTACAGACTGTCCACTGCCATACAGGTTACTATGAACAAAAAAAGCCCATGAGCATCAGCAAAACTCAAGAACACATTCAACACTTGCTGTTTATAAGGCTAGGAGGAGGGTACCACGTGGATGTCAGTTGAGAACCCACCAGACAAGGATTCTGCTCTTAAGTCTGTGAATCCCAAATCAGGGATATGTCTACTCTAAAACAGAATCAAGCAAAGCAAAACCCTACAACATAACCAAACAGGTGCTTTGTGCTATACAAGAAGACAAAGATTTTGTTTAAGGAGGGGTGGGAATAGAGCCCATAGAGCATATAAGGATTATAAAG
The DNA here is from genome assembly GCF_017591425.1 of Ochotona curzoniae. Lineage (NCBI taxonomy): Eukaryota > Metazoa > Chordata > Mammalia > Lagomorpha > Ochotonidae > Ochotona > Ochotona curzoniae. The sequence continues at coordinate 29,720,891 of NW_024467106.1, read as the reverse complement.
TCATCTAGTCTGGTCCTGCCAAGGCAATCACAGGAGGGACTCGAAATTCAATAAATCTGGGGTTGATGTTGTAATGTAACAGGTAAAGCTGCCACTTGTAACATTGGTATCCCATATGGGCACCAGTTCAAGTCCAGCTGCTCTACTAGTGATCCAGCTCTCTGCTAATGTGCCTGGGAACGCTGCAGCAGATGACCCAAGTGCTTGAGCCTCTGCCTTCACCTGCCAGACCAGGAAGAAGCTCCTGGTTTTGGCCTGGCCCAGCCCTGGATATTGCAGCCATTTGGGGAGTAAACCAGCAGATGGAAAATCTCTGTCACGCATCCTCTCTCTGTAACTCTGCCTTTCAAATAAACCAAATACATCTTAAAAGAAGAAGAAACTGAGCCTGAGAGAACCTCCATGACAAATGACTTGCCTTGGGTCACTCTGCTTGAGAGGGTGTCAGCCAGACTCCAAAGACTGTGCCATAAACCACAAGGCCAAGCTTCCTGGAGGAGCAGGCAGCTGGAGCTGCAAGCTGAGCAGAAGACAAGGGCATGTGCGCAGAGGAGCCAGTGTCAGCCAAGCCCTGACAGGCTCAGAGCTCCTGGAGGGCAAGCCGAGCCCTGAAGGGGTTAGTGAGAAAGGTCAGCTAGATTAGTTCACAGGGAGCACCCTCTACCAAGGGGGAGGGGGTTCTAACTGGCTGAATCCCAGTACTGAAGGTTCTGTCCCACATGGATGACTCAGAGATGGGGGACCCAACAGCCACTCCTAGCCTGGGCTCTGTCTCCCGCTCACTGGCTGGCTAGTCGTGAGGGCAAGTGACTTCACTCTGATTCCAAGTCCCAGGTTTGTTTAGTGAAGAGAGCACACATGCACTTCTACCTGGGGGAGGCTGGGGAGCATCCAAGTGGCAGGAACTAAACAGTAAGGGAGGATGGAGACTGCCCCAACACTGTGGGCAGACAAAATCCAGGGTAGGAAACTAGAATTGTTTTAACAGAATAGCTGCCATGGGTTAACTTCAAAGCCTTGTTCAAGGGCCTGCGTGGTAGCCTAGTGACTAAATCCTCGCCTTGCATGTGCTGGAATTCCATTTGGGTGCTGGTTCGTATCCTGGCTGCTCCACTTCCCTTCTGGCTCTCTGTAGTCTGGGAAAGCAGTCGAGGATGGCCCAAAGCCTTGGGACCCTGCACCTGTGTGGGAGACCTGGAAGAAGCACCTGGTTTGAGATCAGCATAGGTTCAGCCATTGTGGCCATTTGGGCAGTGAGCCAGCAGACGGGTCTTTCTGTTTCTCCTTCTTTCTGTACATCTGACTTTCAAAAAAATAAAACAAACAAACAAAACTTTGTTTGAACTGAGTAACTTGCAATAATTTACTCTAGTTTTGAATTTTTTAATTTATAAAGAGCATACTTTTAAAATTTATGTGACAGAAAAAGGTACCAACAGCATGAAACAGACAGTGCGCTGACCTGTTGGTTCACTCGCAAATGCCTGCAACAGTCTGGACCAGGCCAAAGCTGGAAGAGGAAGACTCAATGTAGGTCTCCCATGGAGGGGCCAGGAACCCAACTACTTAAACCATCACCTCTGCCCAGGGTCTGCACTGGCAGGAAGCTGGAGTCACGAGCCGGGAGTTAAATCAGGGGACTTTGACACCGGAATGCAGGTGTCTTCACTAGAATCTTAGCTGCTGGTCCACATGCCCATCCCTAAACTGATTCTAAAGTAACAGAGAAGGGGCAAGAGTTTGGTCTAGTGGTTAAGACACCAGTTAAGATGCTGGCATTCCATACTGAAATGTACAGGTCCAAGTCCTGGCTTTACTCCCAATTCCAGCTTCCTGTTGAACACTGTGGAGTTGAGTCCCTGTCACCCATGTGGGAGACAGTGATGGAGCTCCTGCTTCCAAACCACTGTATTTGAGAGCTCTCTCTGTTTCTCAAAATAAGCTCATAAAAACTAAAATAATAAGGGAAGATACCATGGCATTGTAGGCTAAGCCTTTACCAGTAGCATTGGCATCTCAGATGGGCACTGGTTTGTGTTTGGCTGCTCTACTTCTGTTTCAGCTCCCTGCTTGTGGCTTGGGAAAGCAACAAAGCATGGCTCAAGTCCTTAGGTCTCTCTGCACCCACGTGGGGAGACTCAGAAGAAACTCCTGGTTCCTGGCTTTGTATTGGCCCAGCTCCAGCCATTGCAGCTGGATGAGGCTGCTGGCTCTTGGCTTCAGCCTGGCCCAGCCCCTAGGACCCATAGGACCATCTAGGGAGTGAACCAGTGGGTAGAAAATCTCTCTGTGTATCTTTCTCTAGCTCTACCTTTCAAATATATAAATAAATCTTTAATTAAAAAAAAAAACTCAGGTAGGATTTCCACTATTTCCTAAAACCCCAGCTCTGTTCAGTTCAAGAAGTTATCAGCTGTTTCTGATTTTTGGTTTTGAAATTTGATGACAAAACCCACAGTGCTGTGTTCTGATGCAGGTACAGCACTCTCTGAGTGGGGCTGGAGCCCTAAGGGCCTGCTCCGCCCTAGCTATTCAGCAAGGCTTGCCTGAGATGACAGAACAGGGCAGGAGTCCCAAGATCTGAGCTTCATAGGGAGCCTAACCCTAAACATGGCATTCTTATCCTCAGTTTCCAACAGTGGTTATGCTCCTTTCCCTTACGAAGCAGCACTGCTGGCTTCTTGACCTGGACCATGTCTAAAACCTGTCCCCTCCCCACCACCTGCCTCCCAGTTCCATTCTCTCAGTACTGTGGTTCCCAGCTTGTGAAATGTCAGTGTCAGATCAACTATCACCAGATAAGTGAGATTACAGTTCATAAAACAAGAATGAATGTAGTCCTGAAATTCTTATGCACGAGTCACACTATGTCTGCACTGGATGTGACACTATAGCGCTCAGTTAGAAATCCACCCCACAGATCAATTACCCCACGCCAGCATCTCCGAACACCAAAGAGCACCCCTGCTGGCCAGCAGCCTTCTGGGTCTGCAGAAGCAATGCAGCCCCAACAAGGAATGTCTATGAGGGTACTTTGGAATGTCCACAGAAAATTCATGCTATCTTTTAATTTCATTTTTCCCTGAAGGTTCTGAGGTGCTCTGAATAGAGCTGAAGTGGACCCCAACCAATAAAGATGTAATACTCACTTTCCTCTGGCCTCGTCCCTGCTGGCTGGTGTAGTCTGCAGAGGGAATGGTCTGGCCAGTATCACCTTCTCACCACCTCCCACTTGGCCGCACACTACTTTCCAGCCATGTCTCTTTAATTACTCTGTTTCAGACAGTTCCACACTAAATGATTGTTAATTAACCTGTGAAATTACACATCACTTGAGGTTGGCCCATCTTATCCCAGCATCCTGATCTGTCAAAATGAGGCCAATACCCCCTCAGGGAATTGTCGTGTGTGGAAAGAGAGTGGATGGAGAGCAGTTAACATTGCGTGCATGCACACACACACACATACGCACACACCCACACACAGTGAACACACAGCATCTGGGGATGAATGGCCTCTCTCCTGCCCCTAAATTCCTTTCTCTTTCTGTGTTACCAAATTTCAAACCAACTCTCTCCACAGGCTAGAAACATGAACTATAGCCAGTAAGTGAAGTTTGGCTTTTCTGTTGTGGGCCAGGGAATAAACATGACAGGTGTAGAGTTCCCACCCCCTCCATCGCCACCGGGCCAAGCAGGTAGATGAGGAGTTTTTATTTTACTTGAGCCAACAAGGTTTGCAGCTCCAGGCCATTTTCAGTGATGCAGACAGTAAGTTGTATGATTCAGAGCAGGATGAACGGCACAACCCTGGCAACCAGAGAAACTCCCCTGTATAGGGACTGTCCCCAGGCTCCGCAACGTGCTCTTGGGAGTCTTGATTACAACTGCAAATAACGGAGAGCTCGTCACAAAGGTATCCATGGGTATTAAGGATAACAGGATCCCATGGGAATGCAGGAACAGGATGGCAGAAGGGATGGTCTCCCAGGGTCTAGAGCAGCAGATGTGAGCCCAGCAGTCCTGTGGCCTTCAGCAGCTGGAGCTCCATTCTCTCACCTCTATTTCTGCTTCTGTGCACCATCAGCTTATCAGAATTTCTCAAGGACCCGACTCAGAAGCCACTTCAGGCATTGTGATGTAGTAGGTAAAGCTGAGGCCTGTGATGTATGGCATCCTATAATGGGTGCAGGTTCAAGTCCTGGCTGCTCCACTTCTGATCCAGCTCCTGCTAATGGCCTGGGAAAGGCAGTGGGAGATGGTCCAAGTATGTGGGCCCCTCGGCTTTGGTCTGGCCCAGGCACAGCCTATGTTACCATATGGGGAATGAACCAGAGGATGAAAGATCTCTGTCTCTCCACATAAACTCTTTCAAAAAAATAAATCTTTAAAAATAAATAAATAGGGACCGGTGGCGTGGCCGAGCGGCTAATCCCACCAGCTCCACATCCCACCCAGCTCCCTGCTTGTGGCCTGGGAAAGCAGTCGAGGACAGCCCAAAGCTTTGGGACCCTGCACCCATGTGGGAGACCCAGAAGAAGTTCCTGGTTCCGGGCTTCGAATCGGCGCAGTACCGGTAATTGCGCTCACTTGGGGAGTGAATCATCGGACGGAAGATCTTCCTCTCTGTCTCTCCTCCTCTCTGTATATCTGACTTTGTAATAAAAATGAATAAATCTTAAATAAATAAATAAATAAAGCAATTTCAGCTGCTGCCTCAGCAGCCATAGGTCCTACAGTGGTCCCCAGTACAAATACCTAAGGGACACCATGCATACTTTCCCCATACGATGTCACATACAGATCCATGGTAAGCCTAGAAGTTGGCATGGCTTGTGGGTCTAATATCTTCCTCTCACCCCATCAGTTCTGATTAGGAAGTAGGGATGGAGTAAGGTTTTAGGGCAAGAGCTTGGCTGTCTAGGGCCATAAATTGGACTGCCCAAGTTTGAACCTGGGTCTGCTTTTGACTCTGGATTCCTGTTAATGCACTCTCTGGGAGGCGACAAGGCAATGGAGCAAGTATGTGGGTTTCTGCAACCCGTGGGAGAGATGCAGTTGGAGTTCCCAGCTTCCCCTTTTTGGTCTGGCCTAGCCCTGGCTATCACAGGAATCTAGGGAGTGAAATAGCAGGTTGAAGAGTTTTAATGCCTTTCAGACTAAAGTCAAAAGACATAATAAACAAATTCATATTCATAACTGGATAGTTTAACATATTTCCCTCAATAATTTCCAGAACAGGCAAAGTTATTAACAAGGATGAAGTGGATCTGAATATTAATAAACTTGCTCTAATGGTAGTGCATGAACCACAGACACAGAATACCTATGTCTTGGCCCTGGCCTATTACTGGTCGCGTGGGCATCTGACAAGTGAACATCAAATGGGAGTTCTGTCTGTCTCTGAGAAACTTTAAAAACAAACCAAAAGCAAAGCCTCCAGGCTTATTCCCTCCAAAGTCCTAAAGTGTCTAAGGCCAGGAGACTCTATATACATTTTTTCCCCTTTGCTCCCACTTACCCCTGCCACCAAGGCATGTTACTTCCTCTAATCAAAGATGGAGGGAATGGCTCTGTGGCACAGTGAATAAAGCTACGGCCTGTGTTGCCAGCATCCTATAGGGGTGCTGGTTTGTGCCTTGGCTGGTTCACTTCCTATCCAGCTCTCTGTCAATGGCCTGGGAAAGCAGCAGAGGATGGCCCAAGGACTTGGGCCACTCACTCATGTGTGAGATTCAGATGAAACTCCTGGCTCTGGACTTGCCCAGCTCTGGCTATTATGTCCATCTAGAGAATGAACCCGTGCACTGATCTCTTGCTCTGTCCCTCTCCCTGATCCTTGGACTCTGATTTTCAAATAAAATAGATAAATATTAAAAAAAAAAAAAAAGGAAGGAGCGACATGTAAAGACTCATGGCATGGGCCCAGCAGCGTGGCCTAGCAGCTGAAGTCCTCGCCTTGAAAGCACTGGGATCCCATATGGACGCCAGTTCTAATCCCACCAGCTCCACTTCCCACCCAGCTCCCTGCTTGTGGCCTAAGAAAGCAGTCGAGAACGGCCCAAAGCTTGGGACCCTGCACTCGCATGGGAGACCTGGAGGAGGTTCCTGGCTCCTGGCTTTGGATCAGCTCAGCTCTGGCTGTTGCGGTCACTTGGGGAGTGAATCAATGGATGGAAGATCTTCCTCTCTGTCTCTTCTCCTCTCTATATATCGGACTTCGCAATAAAAATAAAATAAATCTTTAAAAAAAAACCTGCATGGCAACTGAGAAAAAAAAAAAACAACTAGAAAACAGACCACTACCAGAAAACAGAAACCCACAGGGAACAAGTGACTGAATAGCCAAAGTACCACTTAATAGCTACTCGTGCTATCATGAAAACACAACTGCTCTGATATCCATGGAAACCAAAATCAAGGTGTTAGGATGAGGGTGGCTCTTTCTGCAATCTAGAAACAATTACAGGCCTGAAACCAGAAATCCTTCCCCCACAGCCCTGACAGGGGAGCATTTCCCTCTGGTCTCTCCAATCTCACTAGCCTTCATCATCGACGCCAGAGCTGTCATGAGATCTGGGGGACATGCCTTTCGTGAGCCTCCTCCAGTGGGGCCAGCCACTAAGAGGCAACCTCTCTGGGAGCTGGCACTGCACTGGGGAGATTTTCTAGAATAGTGCGGCTATCGATAATGCACAAAGGGTATTATATAATTTGGAACGCCCACAGGCAAAGACCCCATGGGGGTTTGCCTACTGCTTCAGCTCCCAGCAGGTGTGCAAGCAGCAGTATGTGTTCCATAAATAGCTAAGACAAAAAAAATCCAGAATTGGGTCAGGGCTTCAGAAAACCCACACAACACCTGGGAACCAGCGCTTTCTTCACTGCCCAGGGCCAATTCTCAGCAAAACTGAAGTCCTGTCCTTCTCCCGGGTCTGGTTTCCACTAGGAGCCAAAGACGCCGCTGATGGGACAGCAGGCGGCGCCAGCGCTGACAGATCATCACTCTTCCCTTGATTTTTGGGATCAGCAAGCACTTGGCACTTTGCTTTCCCTCCGAGAGAATCTGATTCCCATCTGCTGGAGTAAAATGCTGTTTCCAGTCCTCCCTGACTCACTGGATGAGAACAACAGGTTCACGTGTCAATCGCCAACAGAGTGGGGGCAGGAAGGGAGGGTCCTTATGAACTCCAATGGAACTGCATTTGGGGAAGGGGGAGCTTTAAAAATCTCCAGAAGCTGAAGTGAAGAAGGGTGTGTGTGTGGGGGGGAAGCCCCGCTCATGAAGCACTCTCGAGCTCAGGACAGGAATTTAATAATTTTTCCATGAGTGCAGGAACCACAGAGACTTCTGTACCAGACCCCTGGGACAAGCTCTGGGCTAAACACTGTTAGCATCTGTCAACACAAAGCCACATTCTGGTCCCAGATTACACTGCAAGGACTAGAACTCAGGGCTTTGTCATCTGTTCTTCTCTGACTTCCTAAGAGAAGGGGTGGCTGGGTTTCTTTAAAGATGGAGAAATCGAGCCTGGGGCTCCCCAGCAATGTGCCTGAAATACAGCCGTGTCGGGCCCCAGACTTGCTCCTGCGTTCCTAGGTGAGGGCTTCTGACGGGCTCCAAAACCTCTTCGGCTTCACTCCACGGCACACACAGCTCACTCCCGGCCCGGGGCGTCTCACGTGAGGGGAAACACCGCGGCGCGAGCGCTTCCTCGGAGCGGGTCCGCCGGCGGCCTAAGGGCAGCCCCTTCACCAGGCCGTCCCCCTGCCTGAAGCGGGCCCGCTCGGAAGCTCAAGCCTCCGCCTGGACCGAGGGGAGACAGCAGCCCCCCCAAACGCCAGAGCCCCGAGCCCCGGCTTCGGCAGTCCCTCCACCTCCGTCCCCCTCCCCGCCTCAAGCCCTCCGGGGCACGCGAGCCGAACGCACCGATCCCAGCCGCCCCTTACCTGACGAGGCAGCTCTGACGGCGGCGCTCGCCCCCGCCGCGGCGCCCTGGAAAAGCCGCGCGCCGCCCCGCCTGAACCGCAGCGCGCGGCGAGGACTGCGGCGCACAGCCAGGACGCCGAGCCCCGCCTGGGGGCGGCCGACGAGCTGGAGCTGGCGCGGGGCCGCGCCGTCACGTGGCGCGCGGGCCGTGGCGGGGAGGCTCCTTCGGGCAGGGCTCCCCGGCCCTTCTGGTGGAGGAGGGACTTTGGTCACGCACACGCGAGGCCCGAGGTGGGAGAGTCAACGGAATGGCCACGCGGCCCTGGGAGACGGGCGGCAGTTCAGCAGGGCAGCCGTGCGGGGGTGGGGGGGAGGGGGCAGCGGAAAGTGGGCTCTTCGGGACACTGTGTGAAATGGGCACACGGGGCCGGTGGGGTCCTTCAGGTGTCAACCTGACCCCTGGCTGGGGCCCAGTTGGCAACACACCTGGAGCATCCAGGGCCACGGAGCCAGCGCTGGTGCCTGCCACGTGGTAAATGTTGTGTGTTGGTGGTCGCTGAAGTGAACAGAAACAGCTCTGGTCCCGTTCTCTCAGCGCCATCACAGATGAGGGAGATGTAGTTATGTAAGACAGGGGGAGGGATGGTCAGGGGAAACCTCTTGCCAGAAGGTAAAGTGAAGCCAAATGGAACAGGGACAGCGAGAAAACTCTTGGGTTCTTGTAGGGGCGGGATGACTACGCCTTGGTGAGAGAGGAGTTAGAGTGGGTAGTAGGCAGTTAGGGTATTCTGGGTCCCCGAGTAAAAGAATTTCCCCACAATGTCTTGAACTCACCAGATGCACGTCTCTTCCAAGGGACAGTGGTGCTATTAGCATATCAATTCCCCACCTGAAGTATCGGCCATCCCCTCTGGCCATTGTGGGAGGGCCTCAGGCTGATCTCTTTATCATTGAAAGGAGAGCAGGAAGAAGTAATACACATCTGCCTAAGGCCTGGAATGTCCTATGTCTAGCACCTCTGTGGCCTTTTGTCCCAAGGCCAGGTACCATGGAAACTAGGAATTTTCTTTGTTCATGGAGAAACATCTTTGAGGGAAACCTTTAAAAGGTGCATTCCCCACCATTCATACGGGTTCTTATTTTCCTGCCACTATGGCAGAGCACTGAGGTCCTTTTCCTCCTGCCACTATGGCAGGAGGTAAGGGTCTTTTCTATCTCAAAGCCCCCTCCCGTCACTAGGACGGGAGACTTCTTTTCTCAACTTTTCTAATAAATCTTGCTTTAAAACTAAACTGTGTCCGCATGAAAATTCTTCTTTCCTGCGAGACAAGAATTTGAGGTTGCTGCCATACTCGGAGTCAAAATTCCTGCAACATTGGGAGAAGGGAAATGTTCAGTGTGTATTGGAAGCTTTCCCAGTTGAGGGGATACTGGCAAGTGAGGTCAGTAGGTAAGAGGCCAGGGTAAGGATTTTTACATTGTATGGAAAAGGAAAGCCATAGGAGGAGGGGACAAGGAAGGTGAAGCCCATTTGATGGCTTTAGGGCAGCCTCTGTGTGAAGAGGCAGAGAATGACTGGTAAGGCTGAGATAAGGGAGATTTGGATACATTGAGGATACAAATTTAGCTTGATGTGGGAAATTAGCATTTCCACTCTTCCAGGTTAGCACACTTCCCTACCCCCCCCCCCCGCCCCCAAACTTCTGGGCCCATGGCAGCGCTGTTCATTAAAATCGCTAGGAACTGTTGCTGTAAGGGGGGACATATACAGAGATGGTGAGAGATGGACTCCAGTGTGGACTTCTTTCGAATTTGAGATGTCTGCGTGTCAGCTGAGGGCAAACATTTGGATTCAGACTTTTGGATTTCAGAATAAGGTAGTCACAGAAGTCCAACTCAGGGAGAATGCCATGAACGCTGACCCGTGTTCAGGCCATGATTCCACAGAATTGTAACTCTCCCTCTATTGTCACTGCATGATGAATCTGCTCTGGTCAGAGTGAGACCTGGGTTACCAGGTAGCTGCTTTTTTTCACAAATGGAAAAACAAATCACCTAAACCTGAAGCAAGCAGCACAAGACACAAAGCTGTACGCACGGTTGCTGCACTGTTTAGGTCATTGTGACTTAGATCAGATTGGAACAGGACAATGGGCTTGCTGATTGATTCATCTGATTATTGAAGCCTGGCAAATCTGTGACTTGTTTAAGCCTTTGAAAAATGTACCATTGTATGAAACTGGCAGTCTTAATACTGGCATACTGTCAATAAGCAAAAGCAAGGGTTTTGGATTTGTGCCTGCCAACATTACCATTTTTAGTATTTTTGTAAAACAGCTAAGACCTTCAAAGGGAGGTAATCGCAGCTGCAGCTTTCCATAAAAGCACACCGTCTTCTCCATTAGTGTTGCCAGCATCACAGGCCGCACAGGAAATATAGAATTTAAAGAACAGTGTTTGCAAACTCCAGTGGGGCCCGCCTCCTTGCTCCGGTGCATGCCTCTATGCTGCTGCTTGCTGTTGACTCTTCTCCATCCATCTAGAGCAGATCTGCCCGACTTTGCACACAGGCAATTCATGTAATTTCTTATTGCCCAGTGAGTAAGTGAACATGTACAATCTCCTCAGCCTGGTGAACTCTGCTTTGCTTTACAGGAAAACTGGGCTTATGTTACAGTGGTTTATTCTGTGTCCACACAGTGGACACCTGGCTTCCATTTTGGCTGCTGAGGATATGATGTCCTTCCTGTTTACACCCTTGTTGGGAAGCAGAGCCTGCCTTTCATATAGAATTGGTTGCTTGGGACTGGCGCAGTGGCTCACTGGCTAATCCTTCACCTGCAAGCACTGACATCCTATGTGGGCACTGATTCATGTCATGGTCTGCTTCACTAACAGACCAAATCCCTCTTAAGCACTGGGAAGGAAGCGGAGGTTAATCCAAGGCCTTGAGACCCTAACACCAACATGGGCAACCTGGAGTAAGCTCAACTGCCTTGGTTCAGCTCAACTGAGGCCGTTGTGGCCATTTGGGGAATGAACCAGTGGCTGGAAGATATTTTCTCTGTCCTTTTTTCTGTATATGTTTTTCCAATAAAAATCATTAGAAGCGGTGGCTCCAAGTATGTTCACTAATTCTCCAGGTGACTCCAAAATTGCACATTAAATACTCTCCAGACTTTGAATCAAGTGCTCCAGACACTGTAAAGTCTGGAGTAATTGGTGACCAAGGCAACTTCTTGGAGCCACACTGGCTGCTATGATTGTGGCAGTGGAAGAGATAGCCCCAGAAAAGATGAGCTCCTCTCTGCACCAGATGTGTGAAGTAACATAGCAACAAAGGGTCTTGTCTCAGGTGCCTTGTCTCCCAGCCTGATTGTTTAGACCTCAGACTTGCACTTGGTTTCCCTTTTTAGTAAAATACTTTTCTTATATATTAAAAGTGAATTTTGGTGTTTGCAACCACAAAAAAAATTGGACTTCTACAGTCACGCAATAAAGAGCACAGCTGACACCATACCTCAGGATTTTGTTCTTTCTGTATAGACAGACCTCCATGTTCCAGGAGCCCACTAATTCTATAGTACACTTTAATCTTCGAAAATTGCTGTATTTCCTGAGTTCGTACTGACGTGGATCAGTTAAGGCCCATCAGGTTTCTGAATAGTGTGTGGTGGCCACTTGGCCATCTTGGTGTCTATGTTTCTGTTAAAACTGATTCTAGAGGTGGATGTAGAGATAAGTGTTAATCAAAACTCTATTCTTACAGTTCCCTAGAGTGTATTTTACAAATAGGAATGTTTTACAGTAATGTTACTTCGTCTCTATACTCCTTAAGATTAAATAAGGAATGACTTCATAATAAATTTTGATTTTATGCCACTCTTTTCCAGTCAGTTACTTTAGAAAAGTTTCAAATTGTTAACATACATTATGGTCTGTGTTTACTGGTCAAAAAATTTATCTTTTACGTATTGTGAGTTAATTTTTAGAATTTTCTATAACAAAAGAAAAAAAACAGATGTAAGTATCTAATGTATATTTCTCAAGTCATCTTGGTACAGTTAATAAATTGGATAAAGGTAAGAGACTATTTGGGCCTGTTTCAAAGACCACATAGAGTAACAGGTGCCTCTTATTGATTAATGAGTTTTATGGTTCCAGACACAACTGTTTAAAATCTGACTCTATATTTGCAAACCATCAAAAAAAAAAAAAACCCAAAACTCGTGTTGCTAAAAACAAACAGCAATTCTAATCAATTATAATTTTTAAAAAATAGTTTAAAGTAACTTATTGTTTTGCCCTAAGTAAAGATCACTAAATCAAGACACACAAAAATCTCTGGTTCATGATTTAAATATTTAAGCTGTTTTTAAAATATTTTAAGTCACTAGTGCATTTGTACTCAAGTTTGTCAAGTTGCTCGTGTTATATTCTCATTACTGTCTATAGTGTATAATTTAGTTTGTTAACCTGTGTTGTCTCATAACAGGCATCAGACCTTTGGGTGAATGTTTTCTAAACTGTTACTTAATAGTTTTCACTTAATATTGTTCCTCAGAGTAAACGCCCTGGTAACTCAGATTTGTTTCTTCATTTTTCCTCTATTCTCTAAAACTCCAGAGGACTCTCAGGATCTCCACACCCTGTAAAAGTAATGGCTATTTTTTCCTCTGTAATATCTAAACACATAAAAACTAGATAATCTAATTATCTCCTCATAAACATTACAACTGTTCTAAATCCCTCTGAGCACAGCCTGTGAGTTCTAAATCTACTTTATTAAATCTCTTCACTTGTTATTCTATCATAAAAATTCCCTCTACTATTAATACAAACAATACATTTACACACACTGCTAAAAATTTCAAAACATTATGTTTAGAGTGATCCATCCTATACAATACAGGTATCCCTTACAACCCTCAAAAACAATTATTAAATTACATATCACACCATAAAAAAGTCATTTTTTTTAAAAGAAAAAGAGAGGAATATCTCCCAGAGGCACTTTATCTCTATTTGTAACACCTAACTTTAGAAATTTGCCTCAAGGTGACTTTAATACTCCTGCTGACATTTTTTTCCACATCTACATTCTCTAATATGGCCTTATAGATCACTGTCCATAGGTTTCTCTACTGCTCGTCTGGCCTCAGAAGTGCAGCAGTTTCCATGAAAGCAGCCTGTCCCTAAAGAAAATGGACCCGCCAGTTCTTCCTCAAAAAAGAGGAATGTCACAAGACAAAGCTAATAGCCAAGGTACCACTTACCACAACCACCACGAAACCACCGGACATAGGGTAAACAAACAGCTCTCACATGAAGCTACCAATATGGTACAGTGTACAGGATATCTGTCTCCAGAGACACTGTTCTAGACATGACTGCCATCACCACTGTGTCCTCTGCTTCTGCTCCGGTATGTGTCAATGAGCCCACTGTATCATGTCTATTTTGGGTGTCTTGTGTGGGACTGGAAATGAGGCAGATGATTAACATTTCCTATGGAAATGTCATAGAAAACTTGTGGCCTCTGTCCGTAACCAGTCCGATGGAAGTTTATTGAGATGGAATCAGATTAACAAAGCCATCGAGACTCATGTTAGTGTTGCAGGAATTTTGACTCCGAGTATGGCAGCAACCTCAAATTCTTGTCTCGCAGGAAAGAAGAATTTTCATGCGGACACAGTTTAGTTTTAAAGTAAGATTTATTAGAAAAGTTGAGAAGAGAAGACTCCCGTCCTAGTGACGGGAGGGGGTTTGAGATAGAAAAGACCCTTACCTCCTGCCATAGTGGCAGGAGGAAAAGGACCCCAGTGCTCTGCCATAGTGGCAGGAAAATAAGAACCCAAAAACCCTAGTCCTCTGCCATAGTGGCAGGAAGAGAAGAACCCAAAACCCGTATTAATGGTGGGGAATGCACCTTTTAAAGGTTTCCCTCAAAGATGTTTCTCCATGAACAAAGAAAATTCCTGGTTTCCATGGTACCTGGCCTTGGGACAAAAGGCCACAGAGGTGTCAGACATAGGACATTCCAGGCCTTAGGCAGATGTGTATTACTTCTTCCTGCTCTCTTTTCAATGATAAAGAGATCGGCCTCTCACCCTCCCACAGTGGCCGGAGGTAATGGCCGATACTTCTGGTGGGGAATTGATATGCTAATAGCACCCCTATCCCTTGGAAGAGAGGTGCTCTGGTCAGTTCAAGACATGGTGGGGAAATTCTCTTTTACTCAGGGACCCAGAATACCCTAACTGCCTACTACCCACTCTAACTCCTCTCTCATTAGCTCATATGATTCTGTTGTTTGGCATGGAGGTGGCATGGCTGTTCCCTCTCCTTATATTGCTGGAAACTTCCACCATCGGGACCACATATGGAAACTAGTCCATGCTCTGCAACTTACGAAGACTTGGACAGGGACTGTCTCCAACCTGACTGGGAACCTCTTGGTGTCATTTACAAAAAATGCAACTGTTTATACTCAAGCTTGTGTTAGATTGCCCTTTGTGTTGCTGGTGGGGCCTGTACATTGGAATGAATCAGTGAATTCTGTCATGCACAAATTGTTCTTTACATACATGTTTATCTGCAAATAGAACTGCAACTTCTTCTGAGAATCTGTATACTTGGGGCTAAGTATGGGGCGGGAGGGAGTTTGTGTGGGGTTGTGGCTAGCTGTAAGACTGAGAAGGGAGTGGGATGAGTCAGCATCTATGTTAATTCTTCACACCTTGATTCAAGAGCTTTAAAAACAAGCTAAGGGCCCAGTGTGATAGCTCAGCAGCTAACATCCTCGCCTTCCGTGCTCCAGGATCCCATATGAGTGCCAGTTCTAGTCCTGGTGGCCCTGCTTCCCATCTAGCTCCCTGATTGTGGCCTGGGAAAGCAGGCAATTAAGGACAGTCCCAAAGCTTTGGGACCCTGCACCCACGTGGGAGATCCTGAGGGGGCTCCGGGTTCCTGTCTTCAGATCAGTGCAGCTTCAGCTGTTGCAGCTGCTTGGGAAGTGGATCATTAGATGGAAAATCTTTCTCTCTGTCTCTCCTCCTCTATGTATATCTGCTTTTCCAATAAAAATAAATAAATCTTAAAAAAACAAAAACAAAAAACCCCACGAGCTTAATGGTTTGTAGGAATGTGGATTGCAGCCACACTGGGATTACTGCCATCACTGCTGCTGTAGCTGGGCTGGAGTGCCCTTGCATCAGGGAGTGAAGACTGTATATGTTGTGCAAAAATGGCAAGGAGATTCAAAACATTCATGGGTTACCCAGAGACCAATAGTCAATTATATGCAGATAGCCAATTTAGAATCAGCTGTTATCATGCTGGGAGACCAAATACAGCCCATTAATGGCAACTATCTCTAAAATTTGACTGGAATGATACTACTGTAAGCCTGACTCCTGTGCCTTAGAATAATAGCACACAGTTTAACTGGGAAAGGGTCAAAAGACATTTGACTAATTGTGGTAATGTGTCATCTGAAATAGAGCTACAATCTGCTATTATGACAAGTTTTCAAACCCAGTTAAGTCTCATATGTGGTGATCAGTTATTGGAAGAGAGCTAAGGGTGTCTTGACTCTTAATCCCTTAAATAAGATTAAGTATTAGGGAAGTGGATTACTTGTGTCACTAATACTTCTTCTTGTATGTTTTTGTTGTAATTATGTAGTCTGGAGAAATTTCTCAACCTTCAAGCTAACTGCACACCAAAATATTATGCTTCAAACTCTTAAAAACAAAAGGGGGAAATGATATGGATCAGCTAAAGCAGACAAGAGCTCTGCAAAAGTGCCAGTTCAGGTGAGGCTCTTGGAAGGCTCAGAGCCTCTGGCCTGTTTAATGTTATTGTGTTTGAGGGCATGCTGACCTCAGTAATTCTCACTTTGTCTGCTTGACATGTTACTGCTTTTAGAATTAGCAAATTGTTACCAGTGACCACCCTGCTGCTATGCACGTAGCATGACTTTTGTATATTCACTTTAACTATAAAGCCCTATTTTGCCTTCCCCTTGGCCCACTATCTTGCAAGATAGTTGCCACCCTGCTTTATAATAAATTAATCTCCCTTATTCCTCACTAAGGTATTGAAGATTTCTCTGCACACCCCTCCTAAAACTGTTCTACACTTCAACTGTTGACATATGCCTTGGTAGAGTTATAAGCCATCTTAGACTATCCTAAAATCTGCCAAGTTCAGCAAATTATGCTTCAACACTATAAACTGCTAAATACTAAAATGAAAATAGATATGAGACAGCTGAATAGTACCCTACAGCCATTTTAATAAACTCAAATTGAAATGCCAATGAAGTAGTCACAGGATGTGGTTAAGAACTTGCATTTTTTAACATATGTTACTCAATTACCATGTCAATTAATTCCATAATGTTGTAAATTGTTGTTGGTGTTATGTTGTGGCTTTAAATTGATCGGGATGATATTTTGCCACCTCTGCCTTCAGACCAGAGATAGTCTCCCCAAGAAACCATTGAATTCATCTGGACAATAAGATGCTTGACTTTATGCTTGACTGAATTTGAACTATAACACTGCACCAAGGTGGAGGAATCCACCATGGGAGGAGGGTATGGGGAGGGGTTGGGGGAATCCCAGAGCCTGTGAAACAGTGTCACATAA
Source organism: Ochotona curzoniae (assembly GCF_017591425.1). Taxonomy (NCBI): domain Eukaryota; kingdom Metazoa; phylum Chordata; class Mammalia; order Lagomorpha; family Ochotonidae; genus Ochotona; species Ochotona curzoniae. The sequence continues at coordinate 29,704,308 of NW_024467106.1, read as the reverse complement.
TGCAATGTAATTAATAAAAAACTAATTAATGAATTAATTAACTTCCCTTGAAAGGTTGAAGACTATGCCTTCTGCTTTACAACACTGCACATCAACATGTAAGCTGATTGAGGAACACGTCTAGGGTGAGGAACCTGTCAATAGAACAGGCAGAAGGAGACACAGAAAAATCTTTCATCCACTGGTTCATTCCCAGAATGGCCACAATGGCTGCAGCTGAGCCAATCCAAAGCCAGGAGCCAGGAGTTTCTTCCAGGGTCTCCCACGTGGGGGCAGGGTCCCAAGGACTTGAGAGACATTCTATGTTGCTTTCTCAGGCCATTAGCAGGGAACTGGATTGGAAGTAGAGCAGCCAGACATGAACTGGTACCCCTTTGGGATCCTAGCACTTGTGAGGTGAGGATTTAACTAACTGAGCCATCACACTGGGCCCATGACAAGCCTATTCTACATTTTTGTTCTTTGTACACTTGTTCTAAAATAGATGATTGGCTGCACATATGCTTAACTGTTCTACTGAGTGCACAAATAGCCTGGGAAGAATATCTGCTCAAGGTCTCCTGGGTGTCTGTAATACAAAAGTAGAGGAAAAAAAACCCCTATATTTTAGTTTAAAAGACCTGTGTTTAAGTTTACTGCTATGACCCTCAAAAGAGTAACATGTTGGCATTTGGATGCAAGTCTATATAACAGCCAGCGAATGTCAGAATGGGATCTTTCATAAGACTAAAGGAGGAACAGAATAAAACAGGAGTTGCTAAAGAATCCAGGATTTCTGGCTCTTCTTTGCTTGCACACCTGTTGCATGGCTTCTTGCCCTCTGACATATCTGCTTTAACACTTCCCAAACTCCCTGCTTGGGCATTTGGCTGATGGTCAAGGTTTGCATTGGGACGCCTGCACCCCACAAAGGAGTGTCTGGATTCAAGCTGTGGCTCTGCTCTGGCTTCCAGCTTCCTGCTGACATGAACCTAGAGTTCACATGTGTTCCTGCTACGCACAAGGCAAACGTGGATTAAGTTCCTGGTGCCCTACTCTGGCTTGGTCTGGCCCTGGCTATTGAGCATATTTAGGGAATGAAGCAGTATTGTCTCCCTAACAAAAAGTTCCCCAATTTATGTGGCCAATTCTTATTCCTCTAAATCTTGTGTCTCTTCCTAAATGAGCCCTCTTCACCTATGCATGACTACCCGTACCTATCAAGAAAGTCAGTTGGGCCCAGCATGGTAGCCTAGTGGCTAAAGTCCTCACCTTGCATGCACCAGGATCCCATATGGGTGCCAGTTCTAATCCTGGTGGCCCCACTTCCCTTCCAGCTCCTTGCTTGTGGCCTGGGAAGGCAGTCAAGGATGGTCCAAAGCCTCAGAACCCCGGGCCCACATGGCAGACACAGAACAAGCTCCTGGCTTCATATCGAGCCCAGCTCCGGCTGTTGCGGTCACTTGGGCAATGAATCAGTGGACAGATTTTCCTCTCTCTGTATATCTGACTTTCCAGTGAAAACAATAAATCTTTAAAGAAAATTTCTCCATCTTCAACTCAGTAGTTGCTTATTCAGCCCCTCCTTTGTAAAGATACAATGTGAGACAATGCCCTTCTTCAAGCGGCTTTTCAGTGACAGGGAAGACAGGACACACTTGTTTCCTCCATGCCCTTGTTCCAATTCTGTTCACCTATTTCCAGTAAAGAGTGCTTACTGTGACCCAATCCATCTTGGTTCTAGTAACTGAGTTACAAAAGAATGCTTCTATCTTAGCTTTCCTAATATCTCTATTTGGGAACTTTTAAAAAAGTTACTATCTCTTGGGCCCAATGCAGTGGTTCATTTTGCAAGTGTTAGGATCCCATATAGGTATCAGTTCATGTCCCAGCTGCTCCACTTCCTATCCAGCTCCTTGCTTAAGGCCTGGGAAAATAGTAGGGGATGGTCCAAAACCTTGGGACCTTGTACCTGCATGGGAGTCTGATGTGTTTAGCCCAAGAAAAGGATGAAACAGGAAAAAAAGCAGCTTCAGATTCCTGCATTTGTCCCCCATCCCAAATGTAGGTCCAAGTTTGTCTCTTCTAAAATGAACTGTGAACCAGTGTTCATCATAACGCTAACTCTCTTTGCAGGATCACGAAGAGAAACAAAAAGGAAGCACTTTTCAAAAACGGTTGCACTGGCAGCAGGAAGAACCTTTATGTAAATTAGGAGGCAAATTCCTACTAAGCTGGTATACTCCTCTTTATAACCTGCTTATAAAGAATTAAGATTTTTTGTTGTCATTATTTCCTTTAATGACCCCATTTTAAAAGTTTATAAAACTTAAATTTGTTTCTTTACTATCTCTTTTTACATATTCAAACTGTTAAACTCAAACTTTAATTCTAATGTCCCATTTCAGAATGCTTTATTTATCCACCTTGTTTTTATGCCCTAAATTTTAGAAAACAGCAACAAAATCTGAGCTATTGCATTTTTTCTTACTTCAGCCTGAGCATAAGCTGGAATCTGGGGCCACAACCATATTTTCTTCTTGCCCAAGAAAAGTGCTTAGAGTAGAATAAACCTTCTTAAAGCTGCTAAAGTCATGGCTGACTGTTATTAACCACGTTGGAACTTGATGAGTCTCAATCTCTCCTTCTGCAAGATGGCATCAATACTGATTGCATAGGGTTATTTTTAGATAATGAATTTAAAGTAATTTTTGGTAATGTAGAAGTCTGTAATAGTTAGAGGACTAGCATGCTGCCTCACAGTCTGTGAAAATACAAATGAAAACTATTCTTGAATGCCAGCACAAATCACTTCCAAACCCTTTATACCAAAGGATAACCATTTATAATCTGGAACATTTACCAAGTGTAATCATGCCAGCTGCTCTACTGCATTTTCCCACTTAATCCTTACAACACTGATGTAGACAGAGGTTTCTATTGCCCTGATTTTACAGTTGAAGAAAATGAAGTTCAGAAAGATTCATGCACCGAAGGCACCCATCCCAAGTGTTGGACTTGAAACCAAGTCTGCCTGTGTTTACTGCCATGGTATTTTGTATTGTGCTGCTCCCCTACTTCAGTCAGAAATGGATAAAAGTTACTACTACCAAACACAGTCATGAGGTTAAAAGACAGGCTGTCTGGGAAAGGTATTGGATGAAGCCCAGGAACCCACTTCTACTCTCTGCTGAGGCCCAACTGAGTGACAGGGAAGAATTTTGTTTAAGGTATAAACCTTAAGGACAGAAGACAATATCAACAAAAATGAGAAGCTAGAAGGCAGATGAGAAAGCAGTAAACACTGTAGTATGCCCAGGAGAACAAAATTAAAAGCCAGCATAGATAGGACAAGGGCAGAGGGAAGGGGAGGAGGATCACAGAATCCTCAAAAGGTCTAGGAACTGACTACTTCAAGTGCTCCTGGAAGCAGAAGTGAGGGGGGAGGTATTAACACGGGAACCAGGTGTTTGGCACAGTGGTTAAACTGACACTTAGTGTCCAAGGACCAGGTCCAAGCCTGGGCTCTCTCAATGTATGTTCTGTTAGTGTGTATCTTGGGCGATAGCAGGTGATGGCTCAAGCAGTTGGGTTCCTGCCATCCATGTAGGAGACTCAGGTTGACTTCCTAGTTCCTGGCTTCAGCTTGGCGCACTTCTAGTTCTTAACACATACTTGGCAAGTCAAAGAGCAGATAGGTCTTGGCCTAAGTCACACATATTCCTCTGCTTTAGGTCTCATCACAGTATCTCCCCTCACCTCACTGGCAAGGCCTTCTTCACTGTTCACTTGATTAGACTGGAAAAAGTCTTGTTACCCTAAAAAAAAAATGACATGCTCCACAGGAAATACATAAGGATACTGACAAAGTTTGGTCAATTAAATGGTCTAGCAGATCCCTCTCCTGCAAAGTTCAACATCAATCAGTTCCACCTACTCAGGAGCTAGGAGAAGTTGGAATCAAGACTGGCATCTGGTATCCAACTCGGGCACTCCTGGATGGCTCCCAGATGCACTACCCTCTCCCCTGTTTTCAAATATAAGTAGACAACCAAGGATGCAAATTCTACACTCCTGCTGTACCCCAGCAGACACCAGGTGATGACTCACATAGTTTGGGTCCCTGCCACCCACATGGAAGATCCAGACTGAATTCCCAGCTCTGTGCTTCAGCCTGGTCAAGTCCTGGCTGTGGCAGGCAGGAAATCTCTGAGCCTTTCAAACAGCCAGCATTTGGCACTGTGGCTTCCACCTATGATGCCAGTATTCCACATGGGCAAGTCCCGCAGCTTCACTGCTAATCTAGTTCCCTGAAAATGTGCCCAGGAAAGTGCTTGAGCCTCTGCACCCATGTGGGAGACACGGGAGACATGGTGGAGGTGCCAGGCTCCCGGCTTCTGCCTGGGCTAGCTCTGACTGTTGCGGCCATTTGAGGAATGAACCAGTGGATAGAATATAGTGCCCCACCTTTTCAACTCTGTCTCTCCTCTTTTCATTATAACTCCACATATCAAATAACTTAAAAATTCTTAAAAAGGAAAAGGCAAAAGACACAACAGATACTAAGAAGTCTAATACAGAAGAGACAGAAAAGGAATTCCCAGGATAATGGCGAAGGGTGTTCCCAGGATACAGCCACACATTAGGCAGAAGAGGCTGTCATTGCAGACAGGGCCAGGTCAGAAGGTCCCAGCGAAAGACTGAATTGGGAAAATGGAACAGTCTGCTGTGAACGAACACTGTGAGCCATTCAGGTAAGCGGCAAAACATTTAGCTGATGTAAAGTTCACAGGCAAGTTTAGGAAAAAACAGAAAACCACAAACCACCAAGTCCCCTAACACTATCAAATCAGCCCAAATCACACCACATGGTACACCAGGAGAGAAAGGCAAGAGCAAGTTATCCAATTTAAGGCAGTTTGGTATTAATCACAATATTGGGGTGGTTTCACCAATGACTGTTGCTTTGCATCAGAAAGCAGGATAAGAAAAATAAAAACTCAATTTATAAAAATTGGTGCATTTATTAAAAAATATAGACTAATGGGTCCTGTGCTTAAATGTCACTGTGGCTGACATCTATACAATGTAACACACTGGAGACAAAATTACCAAGGGAAGCAGAAACGATTGACAAGAGCTATTTCACACATTATTTCCTTATAATTAATACTTGCTAAAAATAGGATTGGGCAATTTGTTACACCAATATTCGTGGAGGCCGTCAATCACAGGCAGAAGGGAACACCAGGACCACAGTCTCTTCATTATTCCTAGAGTTTTACAGTTTAGCTGTGAAGGTCAGTTACCAGGGCTATGCTTGTTTTCAACAAGTCGAGTTTGTATGTTCCTTCAGTCAGAGCCTCATGCACTTTTCCAGGCCTATTCACTTGCGGAGGAGTAGAAACTGCATCCAGGTTCATCCCATGCAGCTGAGTGCGACGCTCCATCCTCATATGCTGTCCAACTTCTTTAAGATAAAAGGAGCTGAAAGACAGGCGAACCCCACGTAAGTTTTCCCTAGGCTGTGGCACATAATTATAAGATTGGATAAAAAAATCCTACAGGTTCAACAAGCTCTGAAAACATTTCCAAATAAAGGTCTAGACTTGGCCAGGCCAGCAGAAGGGATTCACCACCTTCCACAACTGTCTACTCCAGAGCCATCAAACCTATTACCAAGTTTACTCTTAGACCATCCCAAATCTTTTCATCAGGCAGCTCCCCTGGGGGGCAGAATGACTGAGAAGAAATGGAAGGACTGTGCTCTCTCAGGTAACTGACAAAGTTTATTTCCAGGATTCCAGTTTATGTACACATTACAAAACAACAGTTCAAGCTCCGTTTCCGTAGTGTAGTGGTTATCACAGTCACCTCACAAAACAACAGTTCAAACACAAGTCAGACTTAGATCATGTCTGTAATCAAAGAGTTCAAGGAAAGCTAACAAACCATCTTGGTCGAAGCACAATTGAGTTGGGGACTAGATAAGGAGCACTGTCTGCCCTGGGTTAGCCGACTAGACAGCGCAGATGCTTGCCCTTTATCCAGGCAAGTACAAAAACACCTCCAAGGATGCAGTGGGGAAGCCTGCATGCTGGGTGAGCGGCCCTTCGCCTCATCTTCCTGGAGCTGCTTCTCAACAGATTCCCAGCCTTGCATCTGTCACCCCAGCTTATCCTGCTGGATGTGTTCAGACACCAGGGTGACAGGATCCCAATTACTTGAGCCATTGTCACTGGCTTGAAGGCCTACACTAGCAGAAAGCCAGATTAGAAGCTAGAGGCAGGCTCAGGACCCAGGTACGTGGCTACTGGATGTGGGAATTTTAACCAGCGTCCTCACCACTAGGCCAAACGCCTGTTGCACAAGATGGACTCTTATTCAGCTACCAAGAGGAATGAAGCTGTGACACATGCTACAACATCGTACTACATGAATTAAGCTAGACACACAGGCCACATACTGTTCAAGGGCAAACTCAAGCATAGGAAGATCTTCAAAACCCTCATGGAATATGTGCATCATCAGAAAATCCCACAAATTTCAAAATTTTAGGCACATAAGATATTTTCCCAAGAATTGAAACCAGGAAGCAGGAGCTTCTTCCAGGTCCCTATGTGGGCACTTAGGCCATTTTCTGCTGCTTTTCCAGGCCATAGACAGGAAGCTGGAGAAGATGAGAAGCAGCCGGTGCCTAGATGGGGTGCTGGTGCTATAAGAGGATTACCTCGCAAAGCCACCAGACCAGCCCCTTCATGAACTTTTGAAAAGTGTCCTCACAAAATTCCATTTAAATTAAATGATCAGAATGGGTAAATCCAAAGAGAAGAATTTGGACTAGTGATTGGCAAGGACTGGAGAAAGGCAGAAGTGACAGCTAATGAATACGGTGCTTCTCCTAGGGAGAAAGAAAATGTTTCTAAATTGTGGTCTAGCTGTATAACTTCCACTTAGACTAAAAACCACTAAATTGTACACTTTAAATGGACAAATCATATCATATCCATATTATATTTCAACTTAAGTGATGATAAACCAATTTGTCTGAGGCCTGAAAGTCAGGGAGTTGGGGCTTGGCGTAGTGGTACAGCCAGCTCACCCTCCACCTGTAGCACTGGCATCCCATGTGGGCGCTGGTTTGAGTCCCAGCTGCTCCACTTCCAATCTAACTCTCTGCTTGTGGCCAGGGAAAGCAGCATAGGATGGCTCAAGTCCTTGGGGCCCCTGCTTCCATGTAGGAAACCCATAAAAAGGTCCTGGCTCCTGGTCCTGGATGGGCCCAGCTTTGGCCATGGCAGCCAGCAAATGGGAGATCTCTCATTCTTTCTGTAGCAATGCCTTTGCAATAAAAATAGATTTTAAAAAAATCTTAAGCACATTATTGTACCGTGAGCTAGGTGGGAAGAAAAGGGTTAGGAGAAAAATGTGGCAGTGGGGAGCTGCTGAAACTGCTAGAAGACTTGGGTGTTCCTGGTCCCCACGGGGAGGCTGACTAATGTCACAGAAAGGACTACCAGCACTGAGTAAGGGAGATCTTAGCTTCACCAAGGTCTTCTACTGGACGACCCTGGGATGGCCTTCATTTGTCCAAGCTATGTTCGCCTTCCTGCCCAGATCCACGAAGCTCAGAGGCACAAAGTGGGGGACACGTCACCTCGGAGAGGACCAAAACTGCTCCCCTCTCCTGTAGTAACTGTGCCTCGGTCCTTCTGAACCCTCACGCAGGTGCGGCATACAGAACGCAGCCTCAAAGCCACACCGTCCGGGGTGGAGGTGAGCAGCCTTCTGCCTACTGCACCATCGAATACAACCTCAGGCAGTCTCACTAGCACGAGACACTCATCTTCTTGTACACTCTTTGCTTGTCAGTTATTATTATTAAAGTAATTCTATACTTTATCTTCTCAGCAAATGAAACGGGAGTCAGTGCCGCCGGAAGGCGCAGCTCTGGATACTAGGTCAAGTTCATCCGCCGAGTCGCTGAATGACCTTGGGGCAGCCAGCTAACTCCCCGCTCTGGGACCAAGTATCAGATACATATATATATCAAATATATATATTAAAAAACAAAAACTCGGAGAGCTGCTCTAGGGCGGAACTTCTGGAAGCGCTTTCCAGTCCGATGCTCTGAAGGCGCGGGGAGCGGCGGCTCCGAACGCCGCGCGCCGGGCCGCCACGTGCACCTCGGAGACACCCTGCCCGCACCCCAAGAACCCGCGCTCCAGACGCCCGCCGAGCTCGACGTGCACGCCCCTGGCTCCCCGCAATCGCCCCACTCCGCCGCCCCGGGGGGACACTCACTGACTCGCAGCAGGGCCACGTAAATGAGGAAGTTGCGTATGGAGGAGAGGACATCCTCGCGCATCTTGCGCTTCATCTCCTCCGGGTCCAGCTTCGGCGCGAGGCCCTCGATTCGGAACATCGCGGCTCCCGGTCCCTTTCGCAGCGGTAGCAGCGGCGCAGCGACCTCTGCTTCGGCTCTCCAACAACCACCTCAGCCGTGGGCCTCGCACCCGGAACTCGGCCCTCCCCTACTTCCTGGCCACGCCCCCTCACTTCCGCGCGTGCAGCCACGGGAGCTGACGAGGGACAAGTCTCCTCAGGCCCCGAGCCGGAGCTGAGGAAGTTCGGCCTGAGGGGGGCGGTCGCAGTCCGAAAGTCTCCCCCGCGTCCTCAAGCCTGAGCGCGTGCCAACTGCTAGCACTCTACATCACAATAGCTAATATTCATTGACTGCGTGACCTGGTTATTAGACCCAATTAGAAAACGGATGTATAGAGATATTTAAAATAGCTTCCCCAAATCTATCTTAAAATACTTTGAGGGAAAAGAAGCATCTCGGAAGAGAAATGAAAGGACATTGCCGAATACAGTGTTGTGAACACAAGCTGATGAACTGTAGGTACTTTAAAATCATGATGGTAGTTTTCTATCTTGAGCATGTTTGAGATTTTTCCATGGTAAAGAAAGATGAAAGTAGTGAAAAGTGCCCAAGATAACCCAATTAGTGAACCATGAATGGGGTTTTGTATCTGGTTGGGCCATGGTGGGACCCCAGAACCACAGCTCCATTTCCTTCCTTGTAGAGGAAGGGCATAAGATCTCACACTCTTCAAAGTCCTTTCTAGTCCTAACAGTCTATGCATTTTGAATTCTGGTTGTGTCATCTAGGAAATTCTGGTCTGGAATTTGGGGGATATGAAAGTATCATCCCATGTGGTCAGAAGTCAAGAGTCAGGAGGTGTGTTTACAATAAAACATCTTATATCTCAATAGTGAAGCAAAATAAATTGGGAAGAAATGAGTTCTTAGATGTGACTCCAGTAAGTTATACCCCTAATACGGGCTGAATTTAGATAAACAATTCACATACAGAAGCTCCATCCAGGTCTTTTTTCTTTTCTTTTTTTTTTTTTTTTTTTTTTCCTTATTGGGATGCTTTTGAGTAATTTGCCTAGATTTTCAGAAAGAAAAAGAAAAAAAAATAGGTCCTAGTCGCCTTTTTTGGATGAAAGAAACAGGTTGTTATGATTTGAATCTTACTGATTCAGTGAAAAGTTACAGCAGCACCTGTTTAACAGGCAAGTGTGTGGTAATAAATGGATAACCTGTTCAAGGCAATACTCTTGTCATGTCAACTCCTTTAAAATGTGTAGTTCTTGTTCACCTGTGGAGTCAGAGGAGGATAACAGGCAGACCCTGGAGCATTTCTGTCTCAGAGTGGGGAATTTGTTCTGGATATAGCCTAGGAGTGTAAACGACACCTGTCATCCTAGTGAATTTCATCTTCCCCTGGCATGGCTACTCTAGTTGTGGTGGAAAAACTCACTGACCAAGATTAGGTTCCTTTCTCTGGCTTTTAAAAACATGCTTATTCATTTATTTGTCATGCGGGTGGTGATCTTATCTGAGTCCACTGGGTTTAGGTGAGACAAACAGAAAATACAACGGGAAGGCAGTGTGCGATCGAGCTATGTCACTCCCCTTTTTTTCCTCGTTGGAATGATGAGAGGCTTGATTCTAGTTTTTAAAGAACACCTGAAACTTTAAAATCGTGTAATTCTATGTTCACCCTTTCTGTTCTTCCTACATAATAACCCAAAAGACTCATACAAAAAAAAAAAAAGACTCAGAGCAAAGGATTTACTGCAATGAAAAGTGTGCATGCATAATTTAATATTGATATTATTTAGTCTCCTGCCAGAGGAAATAGCAGCTGATGTCATAACTTGTCTTGTTTTTCCATTTAGATCCCAGGAGGGATTTAGGAACCATTTCCTTTGCCTCGACTTCCCAGACAGCACCACATGCAATCAAAGTGTGCAACCTACCCATAAGACACTAAGTGCTTTCATTTCCCTCATTGGGTATGTGTGTTGCGGGGGGAGGAAGGGATTTGTATCTGCAAGTCCTAGGTTGACTGATGACTCATGCTTGGGAAATAAATCCAACATAAAATCACAGGGGCCTTGTGTTTTCTCATTTATAGGGAGCTGTCGACTGCGTATGGAACAGTTTGTCCCCCCTTCTCTTATGGATGAGGAGACTGAAGCCCAGAGGGTAGCTGTTAAGAAGCAGAGCCAGCTTGCAGAGGGTATTTCTTCTGGTTTGCGGTTTAGTACCTTTCCCTATCATATCTTCCTATTAAAAAAAAAATGCAGTTGCTTATTTTACAGGGAGAGAAAGAGAGAACACACTTCTATTTTCCAGTTCACTTCTCAAATGCCCACAACAGTAGGGATGAGAGGGAACCAGAGCTGGGAGCCAGGAATTCAGCCTAGGCGGGGACCCACTTACTTGAGCCATCGTGTCCACCTTCCAAGGTCTGTGTTAGCAGGAAACTAGAGTCAGGAACTGGAGGTGAGTAGAGGACGCAGACATTCCGAGCTGGACATCTCAACTGGTTAAATACCCATCTCCCCTGCTTCCTGCTTGTGATACAGGCCTCTGTCAAGTGCTTATTACTACAAAGAAATACCTGAAGCAGCTAATTTTGTAAAGAGAAAAGAGTTATTGAGTTGCAGTTTGGAAGTTCAAGTCAAAGATCAGATAACCCCATTAGTGTGGGCTCTGTGAAGACGGTGCATGGCAATGGGCACGTCCATGCAGAGGAAGGCTTGGATAACAAGTCAGGAAATTGGAACCAACTCAGTATTTCTTAATAGCCTTCTCTAGTGGGAACTACCTTCCACGGGCATGCCCTCCAACCCCTAACCTGAGGCTCTCCCAGTAGTTCCCACTCCTTAAGAAGTTCCATACCTTCCACTAAGCACCAATACTCTGGAGACTAAGGCTTAAATCTAAGGGTCTTTGGGGGAGGAGGGTGTTTAATGTCCACAGTAATATCTATATCCTAGTAATACTTTACCCATGAATATTCTCATTGCCAATCCTCCCCTCAGAGGTAAGAATGGGAAGAATGGGGTATTGTTAATCCCCTGTTTGAGAGGGACAGGATAAAGGGTGGCTGCACTCATAAACAGCTGAGGGAAGCCCTTCTGGCTGCAGTTCCACGCCCATCACCAGTGGTTAATCCGGATTGTATTATTATCCAGCTCTATGTCTCTCCTTCCTCATTCTCGCAGGGAATGATCATGGCTTGGAATTCCGAAATAAACTGGACTTTGAAATCTACTTAGGATCCAGGATGAATGAAGCAAAAATCAGGAAAGGACACTGGGATTCTCAATAGGGGTTGTTCTGTGATAGATCCTAGCAGATTGTATAACTTGTTCCCAGAAAAATTACTATCTGATAGATGTCTTCAGGGAGCAGCACATTTGGAATTGTTCAAGAGGAGTAGAGTCTTAACTTCAATGGTATTTGCCTTACCTGTTTTCTGTTCTGATTTTTTTTAAGATTTTGCTGCCCAGATGACTCATGAATATTTGATCTCTTTCCAAGTAGACTGCATAAATACTTCAAGTACAAGGAGCATGTCACTCACTCATTTTTTAATCCTCAAACAACTGAGGGTAGGTATCTCATTTAGACATGGTCAAAACTCAGCAAGTACTCTGTGGGTAAAGGAATGCATGGATTTCCTCTCTGCTGGTGTTTAGAATTATAAAATCACTTGCCTTGTTTATTTAGTTGAAAGGAAGTCATCCCCCAAGGAAATTAAAGCTTATAGAAAATATTTTATATGGTACTTATTTTTCACTGGACCAAGGGGTATATGAAATTCTTGAAACTGTACTGTGAATCTTGAGCTAATCTAAATGAAAAGATTGTGTTTACAAAGTCTCCACAAGTGTTCCCATGCCAGTTTATCTGCTGGCACAGCATCGTGCTGTTGTCTCTGTGTCTGTCTCCCTTGCTGAAAAAGGACAGGACTGTGTCTTCCCATTTTGGTATCCCCGATGCTGGCATAGAATCTAGCAAAGGAGAATGACCAGAATCTCCTAAGTAAATGTTTGTTGTGGAGCAAGTTGACTTTGAGAGCTGAAATTATGGGCGACGGGGAGAGGTGAGGAAGGACTTCAAGCTCGCAAATGTTATAAATGACATGTAGGCTTTGCTTGCTTCTTAGCATGACAGGCTGGGCAGCTCTCTACTGATGGACAGGCTTGAACGTCATTGTATCCCTACACGCTGTTTATGTTTTTGAGAGTCACATGACCCTTGTCCTTTGGCAGACAAAGAGCCCCAGGGTAGCTGAGCTGGTTCACACCAGGTGAGCTCTCAGGCTGCTGGCACATCTCAGGAGGGTGTGGATGACTGTATGTGTCTAGTGCATGAAAGCCAGCTGAGGCAGACAGCAAAAGAACTGGTTGGAGGATGAGTGATACCAGAGGAAGATGAACCTCCAGCTTGGTAAATTCTAGATCCAGCTGTCGCATTCAGAGACTGTGTGACCTTGGGCAAGCGCTTACTTCTTTGTCGATCCTGGAGTCCATGTTTGTGAAATGAGAACTTGGATTGACTGGACTCTAAAGTGCCTTCCAGGATTGATGGTGTGAGATCCTGTGATGAGTTTGAAAATTGTGGACAACAGTGGAAAGAAGCCGGTAAGTGTGTGTTAGAAACAGGTGGCTATCGATCACTGGTTCCATCCATGTCAGCAAAGAACAACCAAGCTATGCCAGGGATTTGTCTGAGTCATCCTGGAAGTAAAGACATCCGAGCACAATGGCTCAACATTGGGTCTTAAAGATCCAACTTGAATCTGTTAGAAGGAAGCTTTTCCAAGGATTGGAGGTGGGGAGCATGGAGGTGGTAGCACAGTGACAAATGATCATATTTAGGGAAAATTATGTTTATTGGCTGATAAGTCTTGATTATTTGTTTTGGGTTAAAATGATCCAAAATTTAAGTGTTGCTGATGATACAAAGAGCATTCTGTGGACCTTGACAGTAGCAGGCAGTGCAGTAAGGCTGCTTTTTAATTAATTAACTAATTAATTAATTATCTTTACATATTTTATAAGGGCACAAAAAGGTCAAGGGTTACAGGAAAGTGGGTAAGACCATTATTTCCACATTCTCTTTTTTCCTTCCCATATCTGGGGGAAAAGAGGAGATAAAGGGAGAAGCCACATCCAACTTCCCAACCATCCCAGGGTTCCCAATGTGGAGCATGCTCTGAGGGTCCTGCTCAAGTGATATTGATAGTTCAACAGTTCTGAACTGGTGCCGATCTCGCAATGCAATCTCTTCAGAATCTACTGGCTGGCTTTAGTTCACTTAGAGCTTCCTTTTGCTCAGATTTTCATTGCCAACATTTGGCTGGGGTAGTTGATCAATTTGTTCAAGACAGTGTTTTTGTTTTTTAAAATTTGCTTTAAATGTTCCTTTGGGGATCAGGGCACCATACTTCAACTCAATTAAGAAATATTCTGACATTCCAGAGATCTTTTACTTATTTACTTATTTACTTATTTATTTTTCACACTTAATACGTCATGAGTTCATAGGGAGTGGATTCCAGCCGCTCAGGCCTCTTCCCACTGGCTCTGACCAAGTGGATATCTCTGGGAGGTAGCAGGCTGGCACTTCAGTTGGACCCAGGGACCAACCCAGGGACTTCTTCTTGGCTTCTCTCTTGTTCTGATCATGTTCCTTCACACATTTCAGGAAGCTATCTCAGCTCTTAGAGTACCTAATATGCTCCATATGCACATTCATGCTCTTGGAGGGAAGCTTACTCTTAACTGTTTGTTTTTAACAATGCCTACAGCATGCTGGGTAACGCTGTAGACTGTCCTGGCTTTACTATGGTGACATTGACGAGACATTCCTTTCTGAACAGAACTCATGACCTCGATGTATACAATATCACCTTGCTTGTAAACCACATGTATGTGGTCAAAGGAACTACTGCATGTCCTCTAAAAGGCCTGGAGGGCACAGACTGGGTGCCTCTCCTCTTTCCTTTTGTGTATATCATGTTGGCAAATCACTGGAAGATTGTGGTTCTGGCAGAAGGGAAGGCAGGGCAATATTTATGAGTGGAGTTGCCAAGTAAGTGGGTTGAGGTGACTTGGAGTCTGAAGCTATGACTCACCAAATCTAGAAATTCAGAATTGACTTAGCCCAGGTGAAAAAACACATTTATTTTGAGGTTCACCTGAATGATAATATATTTGATGAAGCTATCTTTGATAATTATCAGATTCATTAAAGATAATGAAAATATCTTTGATAATTAAAGATTGCTTGGGAAACATGCAATATCTATCTCATTGGATGAACTAAGTTCTGGGTGAGTAAAGTAGAATATAGGATAATAACTATTGAAAAAGTTCTTGTTATTGTTTTTGTTTTTGTTGTCGTTCACTGTTCACTAGGACCAAGCTTTCTGAGAAGTGGGTAGAAACTCTCATTTTTGTTTCCCAGAGTCACACAACACTGAAGGATCTGGAAGCAAGCAGGTAAAAGGTATGCTCAGGCATGCTGAGCTCAGGTGACTGCTGTCACATCTGGTCCTTGTTTGTGTTTGTCCACCCGAGTATTTTCTCAGAAAAATGGTTGCATAATGATTCTGTTGGGGTTGGTAAAGGTAGATAATTGCTCAAGCTCTTCAAGGAGTTAGATGTGAAGTCTAGCAGGCAAAACACCAGCCAGATGTTAGTGTGGAGAATGCATCTTTCTTAGAGGGCTAAGACTGAGGGAGGCGAGAGGTCAAGTAAAGATCTCCCCCCCCCGGAGGAAAGGGAACCAGCCAGAATCAGAAAGAACGAAAGAAAATAGCCCAGTGTGAGGCTCACCCGGAAGAGGAGCCAACGCACCATGGCGGTGCTGGTTAACAGTATTGAACATTCACCTACTCCCAAGCAGGGCTGTAAGTCATTGAATGTAATTCTCACATCAAGCCTGTGAGGCAGGGTCTATTATTTCCATTCTAAATGGAAAACTTGGGTATAGAGAAGTTAAATATCCACCCAGGGATAATTAGATGGCAAGTTGTAGAGCCAGGGATCCAAACAGGCAGTTCAGGAGCAGAGTAGCTGCTGTTAATCACCATGCCTTGGTGTATGTGATCTGTCCAGATGGTCTGACTGCCTCCCTCTGGGGCTTCAGCACCAGCCTGGGATCGGAAAGGCAGTTGTGATTGTTGCCTGCTGCTGCACTGAACCCAGCAGACCCTGTCCTTGGTTTGCTACTAGAGACAGTAGGAAGCTTTGCTTGTCTCAGCATAGGGGCCACAGAAGCAGAATGCTAACCAGCTTCCAGTCTAGCACCCTTTACTGTAGTGAAAAGAAAAGGGAAACCATGGGTACTCAGGTACCCAGAGCTGAGGGAAGTGAGGAAGCAGCCTGGCTACTCTGCAGAGCATGTAGATAGCTATTCCAGGCCCTGTGCTGGACTTTGTAATTGCAGAGTCAGATCAGGGCAACCCTGTGCCCTGAAAGAGCCCTGTGCTGGTCATGAGAGACTTGCCTATCTGATCTCCTGGTTTGCAGGGGGCAGAAAAGACTAATCCTGACTCCTATGGCCACTCTTGGTGACATTTTAAATATTCCATTCACTGCCCACTAACTGAAGTCAGGAGATGAGTTGTATAACCTTTGGATCCCTCGATGAACTTTCTGAAGCAAGAATAAATTTCTTGCAACACAGAATCTGTGAAAAGACTGCAAGTAAAATGACAAGGGAGCTGTTGGGTATTAAAAAAGGAAAGGAAGGGAAGAAAGCTACTCTCATATTCCTAAACCTTGGGACCCCTTTATCTCAGCAGAGAGGCATTTATTCTCTGTGTTAACCACAGAATTTTCTTTTGGGTCAGGCCTCTTGCATGTCAATGAAATTTTGGTAGGCCAGGAATTTATGTGGTGATGAAGGTTGTGTCTGATATGATAGGTGGTCTGTTTTATCTCCATTTTACTTGTGGCATTATTTAAGTCTCTTTGTTTCACTCTCAGAAGTATTTCAAGTTGGAGGTTGAACTTTATGGCTAAACTGTCAGTGAGCACAAAACACCCATGGTTTCTCCCATTCCCACATCCCACATCAGGCTTGAGCTCTACATTTTAAAATCAGAAAGATTTTAGGATACAAACACCTCTTGTCTCCTCCCCTCTTTTAAAAGATGTATTTATTTATTTAAAGGTCAGAGTTATGGAAGTGGGGAGAGGGAAGAGAAATATTCTACCCTCTGGTTTAATTCCCAAGTGACTGCAATGGCCAGGGATGAGTCAGGCCGAAGCCAGGAGCTTCATCTGGGACTCCCCCATGGGTGATAGGGCCCAGTCACTTGGACTATCTACTTTGCTCTCATAGGGAGCTGGATCAGAAACGGAGCAGCTGGAACTTGGACCAGAGCCCATCTGGGATGTCAGCATTGCAAGGTGGTAACCCTGCCTCTTGCCTGTTAAATAGCCCTTTTTCCCTTAGTTGCCATCATGCCTAAATATGAACAGAACTCTTTCATTGGTTTGGTTGGAAGCATACAAAATTAAAATTTATGTTAAAGTTAACAGAAAACAAGAGATTTCCTTTAAAATAGAAAAACAGGGTACAGATTTATTAAATTATTCCTCAAAGGCACAGGACTGGCTCAGTTTGGCCTTGCCAGTTCTTTGCTCTCTTAGCTCTCCTCTCTAACCTCAGATTCAGGGACAGCCTAGGGAGAGGCTGCGGTGGGGTGCGCATCGGGACCTGGTCTTCCTCCTGAATCCTGGCTAGTAGGCAGAGGCTCTTTCTCCTTCTCCTCCTCCTGTTCCTCTCCTTCCTCTTTCCTACCCTCCCCCTCCTCTTCCCTGTCCCTCCCCTACTCCTCTTCCATCTTCTTCCTCTCTTCCTCCCTCCTCTCCTTCCTCATCTTTTTTTCCCCCCATATGAAGTTATCACTTGCACCACAGTAGCAGTGAATGTAAAAATTTTTAGAACCTTTACAAAGAACCAGGGAGAAGAAGTGAAATTGGTGTTTTGTGAAATTTCGTGGAGCACGGATCTCTCTTGAGCAGCAATCAGTTCCGTTTATGTGACCTCATTTAGTAACTCAAGTCAACCAGGATTCAGGCCAAGGACCCTTTCCCTGTGTTCCTGCTCGTTCCCCTCTCCCTGCCCACTCTGGAACACACACCTGTGTTATGATGCTGTGCTGCTGTTGCAAAATTCATCAGACTGGCTCTGTGACTTACTGTGACCTCAGCCACCAATTTGCTACACTTTTTTTTTGTAACTTTGTGATCTCTTTCAACACCTCTTTGTCTGGGATACAGCTGGAGATTAGGAGAACTATTAACAGACTATTATTGAGCATTAGGTCTGTCATAGATACTGCAGAGAATTACAAGGTCAGGCATTTGTAGTAAAATTTCGAAAGAGCTATAGAAATAAAGAGAAACCCCAATTGTTTGGTTTTGATGTTAGGAAATCATTGCTTCAAAGACCAAGAAATATGTAATAAAACTCACCAGCTCTGACTTCCACTGGCCCAACATAAGACAACTAAAGATCACTGCATACCCATTTTATGTTTTTGACATTGCTAAAGAAAGAAACTACAGTGCTAATGAATATTTTTGACCAAACTTATTTATTTGCAAGAAATTGAATTCATATCTATAAAGAAATTCACTGAGTGGTTCCCTTGGGGGAAATTCATGAGTTTTCCTGTTAGAAATGAGATTTCATGGTTATTCTCTGTACTGAAAGTACATCTTCTAAGCTAGGACAGAATGAGTTCAGTGTTTGCTGATGTCTGATGCAGTCTACTGTCACTGGTCAGGAAAGATGTTACAGGTGTGGACTGTAAGGGTCTGGCATGCCAAGGCTTCTCAACCATCCTATCCTGCAAATAGTATCAGCTGATGGATCAACATAAATGTGGGAAAAATAGCACTTGGCTTTCATATGTCCTAAATAGCAATGTTTTTCTTTACAATAAAAATTCTGTGTGGAAAATGAAATTTAAAAAAAAAGATTACTGCACACAGTCACAGGAGATGGTAAAGGTGTGCTACTTCAAGGCAAGTTCCTCCGAGAAACTGCTGTTTCAGGAAGACCCAGGGTTTTGTAAATCAATTTTAAAAGGAGCCAGATAAACTTGGGTCCAGTGATCACATCGGCAGCTCCTTCAGGACAGCAAGGTCAAGACAGCAAGGTCAGCTCTCATGCTTCATTTCGTGTAAGGCTCCTGGGTCACCAAGGCCACACGAAAAAGGCTGGGAATGTCTTTGACACAGGTTCCTGGCTGGTATTCAATTTCTCCCGATAAATTGCCTCATTCTCCATGTCAGGCTCTCTACAGAGCTTGAAATAAATAAGGTCAATGGCTATTTAAGAAACTTGACATTAGGCTGGCTTTGGCATCAGTGGTTTATGATGCTGCTTGGAAGGCTGCGTCCTCTGTCAGAGAGCCTGGGTTCAAATCCTAACTCTGCTTTCCAATTCCATTTTCCTGCTGATGCCGTTGCAGATTGGGAGGCAGCAGATGATGGTGCAAGCAACTGGGCCCCTGCTAGTCATCATATGGGAGACCTGAATGGAGCTCCCAGCTCATGGCTTTGGCCTATTTCCAGTCCTAGCTCTTTTGAACATTTGCAGATATTTGAGAAAGTAAACCAGCAGATAGAAGATCTCTCTCTCTCTCTCTACCTTTAAATAAATATACTTTTAAAATAGTTTTGTGTAGATATTATTGCATTATTATTCCAGATTTACAGGCGGGTATTATTACAGCCCAAACTAACTTTCCAGTTCTTGACCAAATATGCAACTGTCTGCTCAAGATTTCTGTTTGGATGTTTAATAGGCATCTCAAGTTCAAATGCCCAGAGATTGGGGTGGCCCTTTGATCTAGTGGTTAAGACACTGCTCAGGATACTTGGATCTGGGTCCTGGTTCTACTCCTGACTCCAGCTTCCTGCTAGTGCGTACCATAGGAGGCAACAGTAGTGGCTCAAGTAGTTGGGTTCTTTCACCCACATCGGAGATCTAGATTGGGTTCCCAGTTCCCAGCTTTGGCCTGGCCCAGTCCCAGCATGGGGCGGCATTTGAGGAATAAACCAACAGATGGGAGCACATTCTCTCTCTACCTCTTAAACAAATAATATAAATAAAATCTTAAATTTACAATGTTCAAAACTTGGATCTTAATTTTTTCAATTCCCCTGTTCACAACAAACTTTGATCTTCTTCATCCCAGGTGATGACAACTTCAGCCTTGAAGCTGCTGAGGCCAAAGCCCTGGGAGTCTTCTTTGACTTTCACACCCCACGTCCAGTGCAGTCAACAAGCACTGTTGCTGTTGCCTCTTCAAACCACATCAGAAACTGACCACATGTCACTCCTCCGTGGTTCTACCCTGGTTCACTCCACCATCTCTTCTCCCCTCACCCTCCTGGCTGACAGCAGCAGCCCCTGCCCGCTTGGAGTCTGTTCTCACAGCAGCCAAAGTACTCTCATTTAAAAGACAAGTTCAAAACCTTCCAGCGGCTTCCCATCTGAGTCAGAGTGGAAATCAAAGCCCTCACAATGGTGACAGTGCCTAAACACGGACTGGATTTTCCTCTGACCTACTATCCTGTTTCTCCTGGCCTCTTCCCCTTCTTCCTTGATGGAAAGCCATGCCCACTTCTGCCCCCAAAGAGTTCTCTCTTAATCTGGCCTTTTTCCACAACTCTTCACAGGTGTAGGTCTGCCTCTGTGTCAGTGACCTTAACTCCAAGATCACTTTCCCAGATAGGCCTTCATGGCTCCCACTGATAGTCTCCTTGATTCTTCCCTGTCTTAGTTATCTACACAGCATTTACCACTAGTGGATGGGCCATGGACTTTTCCTATTTTTTTTAATGATTATTTATTTTTACTTATTTAAGAAACAGAGTGATAAATAGCTGAGTAGAGGTTTTCCATCTGCTGATTCACTCCCCAAAGGTCTGTATTAGCCAGGAGTGGGTCAGACTGAAGCCAGCATCCAGGAACTCCATCTGGGTCTCCGTCATGGGTGCAGGGACCTGAGTACTTGTGTCACCACCTGCTACCTCTCAGGATGTGCATTGCCAGGAAGCTGGATCTGAACCACAGGTGCCAGAACTCAGAGCAGGCACATTGACATGAGATGCAGGCCTCCCAAGCAGCAACTTCACCTGCTGTGCCACAATGTCTGCCTCTTCCTATGTAATTAATTTATTGTCAGTCTCTCCTTGGTGGACAAATCTGTGAACTCCCCATCTCTTTTCTTTACTGCTGTCTCTCCAGTGACCAGAATGGCATCTCTCACGTAAAACTCAAATTGTGAATGAAAGGAAAGTGAGACTTAGGAAAATGTTAAATGATACAGTCAGGCTGCAGATCAATGCTTTTTGATTCCAGAACTGGGCTTTAATCATGGTGAACATTGTCTGTGTGGTATGTACCGGTGGGGACAAGGACTATTTGTTTTCAATTTGAGATGCTCAAGCTTGTGATTTGGACATGTAGGTTGCATTTTTGGTGCTGTGATGTTTTCTAGACCATATTTCTTTTCTTCTTCTTTCTTTTTAAAAATTAATGGTTTATGTATTTTTATTTGAGAGGCAGATTTTTTTATGTAAACAAAAAGAGAATCAGAGAGATCTTCCTCCCACTGGTTCACTCCCCAAATGACTGTAACAGCCAGGACTGGGCTGGGCTGAAGCCAGGATTCCAGAACTCCATCAGGGTCTCCCACATTTGAGGGCAGGGCCTCCCAGGGTGTGCATTAAAAGAAAAAAGACAAAGAAAATGAAACTTGAACCAGGCACTCCTGTATGAGATGGGAACACCCCCAGCCAATGTCTTAACTGCAGCACCTGCTGCCTCCTTAAAAATGTGGATTTTTAAGCAAAGGGAGGTGTGGCAGGGAATTCAAACTTGCAAATATCTATCATGAAAAGTCTTCCTCCAAGAAAGTGATCACAAAGGATCCTTGAAAAGTTCTGGGGAAAGGGATGGCATTTTCTGTTCTTGGTCCAGAAAGTGGACCTAAAGGCGCTTTTTTCTTTTTTTAATTGGGGGGGGGGGTTGCTGTTGTTCTTTAAACGGGACATAAATGTTTTGTATAACATTTTGACTCACATATGAGATGTATTTTATAATTAAGTTTCTTTCCCCCCGTCCCTGTCAGTTCCCTTCCCTGGAAGCAGAAATGTTAAGGGTCTCTTGTGTACACTGTGCGCTTAGCTTTGAATACACTCACATTGCTGGGGCCATGCATCTTCAGACGCTTTATATCTTGCAAAGCTGAAGCAACAACTCCCACTTGCTGGTCCCCCCAGTCCCTAGCTACCACTGTTTCAATTTCTGTACTCAAGGTTCTTTCATGTGATGGCATGTGTCATTTCTGATGGCTCAATAGTAACCCAGTGTACGTATATCTACCAATTATCCATCTATCTTCTATCTATCACATTGGTTTATTCATTCTTTTCTCACTTGAGTTGCTTCTCCCTTCTGGCTGTTGTGAATAGAGGTGTTGTGAGTATGGCTATATGGATATCTCTTTGAGGCCCTGTTTTTAGTTCTTTTTGTTTGTTAGTGTATTTAAAGATTTATTTATTTTTATTGGAAAGGCAGATCAGATATACAGAGAGAAGGAGAAACAGAGAAAGATCCTCCTTATGCTGATTTACTCCCCAAATGGCTGCAATGACCACAGCTGAACTGATTTGAAATCAGGAGCCAGGAGCGTCTCCCAGGTCTTCCACTCAGGTGCAGGATCCCAAGGCTTTAAACCACCCTCTATTGCTTTCCCAGGCCACAAGCAGAGATCCTGATGGAGAGTGAAGCAGCCAGGACAAGAACTGGTGTCTGTATGGGAATCCCAGCGTTTGCAAGGTGAGAACTTGGCCAATTGAGCCATCGTGTTGGGTCTCTACTTTCAGTTCTTTTGGATGTATACCCAGCAGAAGAATTTCTGGATCATTAACTTGATTTTTAAATTTTCAGGGGTCATCATTTTGTTTTCTGTAACAGCTGCACCATTGTACATTCCTATGCCCTCTTTATATATATAGATGGTAAAATTTTGTCCTCTATTCCATTCATTTATCATATTATTTGTCTTGGAGATGATAATGTCAGTAAATGAATAACTTTATTATTCTTTAAAGAAAGGCATATTGTATTCCATTTGTAAACACACTGAAATTTATTTCATCAGTCCACTGTTGATGGACATGCAGGCAGTTTCTTGTAAACAATGCTTCTGTTAATGTTGTTATGTGGGGCCAGCCTTATGACATAGTAGGTTAAGCTGCCACCCATGACAGCTGCATCCTATAAAGGCACTAGTTTGAATCTTAGTTGCTCCACTTCTGACTCAGTTCGCTGCTACTGGCCTGTGGAAGCAGCAAAAGATGCTCAGGTAATTGGGTCCCTGCACCTATGTGGGAGACCTGGAAGAAGCTCCTGGATGCTGGCTTGGGTCTGGCCCAGCTCTGGCCATTGTAGCCATCTGGAGAGTAAACCAGCAAATGAAAGATCTCTAACTCCAACTTTCAAATAAATAAATAAATGTTTTAAAATATTTTTGTGTAAACATTTCAGCTGTGTGAAAATACATTTTGTAGGAAAACTTCCTACAAGAAGTGGTGTTCTAGGTCAGAGGGTGCATGCTTTTGTTGAAAGGTGATGGCAAATCTCCCTCCATTGCTTGTGTAGAGTTTGTGTCTCTAATGGAATGGATGCGAGAAGTTACACATTCTTAACATTGAGTTCACAGACTGAAATTGTGTGCTACCTTTTTTTAAAAAGGAGATTTAATTATTTCTATTGGAAAGGCAGATATGCAGAGAGAAGGAGAGACAAAGAGAAAGATCTTCCATCTGTTGGCTTACTCCCCAAGTGCCTGCAAAGGCTAGAGCTGAGCTGATCCAAAGCCAGGACCCTCTTCCAGGTCTCCCATGTTGATGCAGGGTCCCAAGGCTTTGGGCCATCACCCACTGCTTACCCAGGACTTAAGCAGGGAGCTGGATGGGAAGTGGAGCATCCAGGACAAGAACCAGTGCCCATGTGGGTTCCTGGTGCTTAAAGGGGGAGGATTAGCCAATAGAACCATTGTGCTGGACCCAATGTGCCATCTTTTGTGCATCTGAGTATACATACCCATGCATCCTTCTGAGGACACCCCGTGACTGGAATCTCAGTGGATTCTGAATCTCCCCAATGGTTAGCAATCATCGCTAAAAGAAAGTCTCACACTTGAAAATTCAATTAAACTAAAGAAATTTGTTCAAGTTATAAAATGAATTTGAGAGGGTTCTTTGTTTTTCAAAAGAAAATGTCTTCTGTATTTGTAACACAACAAAATTGATGATATCCAATGTATGTATTCATTTTAGTAGATTCTTTGTGACTCAAGTATTTTAGTACTAAGAGGGTTTGAGGTATATCATATTATAATAGCAATTTATGTGTAACAAAAGGATGTTTTTTCAAAAGAGTTATTTCAAAAACATCAATTTGTGTTGAAGCATTTGACCTGTTATGTATAAATTGTGATGTTTAAAAACTGATTTTTTTTTTTTAAGATTTGCTTATTTATTTGAAAGGCAGACTTGCCAAAAAAAGAGAAGGGACAAAAAAAGAGAGAGAGAGCGAGAGACAGAGATCTTCCATCCAGTGATTCACTTCCCAAATGGCTGCACTTGTTGAGGCTGGGCCAAACCTGAGTCAGGAGCCTAGAACTCCACCCACATCCTCCACATGGGTGGCAGGGACCCAAGCACTAGGGGTCATCTTCCAGTGCTTTCCCCAGTGCATTGACAGGGAGCTAGATTGGAAGTAGAGCAGCCAGGCTTCAAACCAGCATCTTTTTAGGATGATGCCTTTGCTATAAACAGCAGCTTAACTACTGAGTCTCAGTGCTGGCCCCTTGGAACATTTTTGGCATATTTCAATGTACCCTTCTGGCCTCACCCTCAGGGTAGAATTTGCAACATCTCACAGTTCTCATTCTAGTGGGATCGGCTCTAGGGCGATTGGGCACAGGAGAAAGGCTGTGGGGGTCTGGAAGGAGCAGCCTTCAGAGAGAGGCCCTTGAGTCCTTGAGTCCCAATGTCAGAATTGCAGTTCTCCCCTCTTCTCCAACCCCAGCAGGTGTGAGAAGCATAAGAGGCTCTTGTCTTCTACTTCATTTCCTGGAACATTTATAGGTCTAGAAACCCTGACCCATAACCCAGGGGTGTTATGTGGATCAGCCAGTAAGCCATAATTAACCATGAAGTAAACACTAATGATTACCATCACAGTCAGTTCTGGTCTGGATTCCTGACTAGGGAAAGAGAACCTGCTTGTACAGTGGCTCCCTGTGGGAGTTCAGGACACCCCATAAACCTGTAAGGGGTGTGGCCACCTTTGAAGGGTGCTGAGAATACTTTAAAGTATTTAAGCATTTAATTGGGTTTATTTGGAACAAGTCCTATTTGTAAGTGGCCGCTGTCCCCCGTATCAGGAGGGCTGCCTAGGGGCAGAGGATGTGCAGTTGTCCTGTCTGGGTCTAGGAACAGAACTGGGAGTAGTGGAAAAGCAGGTGTTAGCTCAAAAGAATCACAACTTTTTCAACTGCCTGAAAAAGCAAGGCATTCTAGCCAGCAGATGACTTTTTATTTTCAACTAATTTATTGATTATCTATCATGGACACAACATTATGCTAGAAGCTAGAGTTACTGAAATATGAATTAGGCAAATACTAATCTCTTAGAGAGCGCCTGGTGTGAGAGGAAGATAAAGACCCACCTGTCCATCTGTCTGTCCTTCCATCCAACCTTCTACTTTGCCATCCATTAAATATGTATGGAGCACCTCCTATGCAACAGGCATCACAAGCACTGGCCATGCAGCAGTTCACTAAGGTTTTTGTATCTTACAGATGATGGGTGAGATTGACAATAAGAATCTCTAAAGCATGAAATTGATGTTATCTGCTTTGAGAGTGAAAATAGGAAAAGTGAGCATGAAATAGCTAATGGGGATAGAATTATAATCAATAATGTGTCAGTATTATACTCTGGCAATGTTAGGGTAAAAGAAGTGGTCCTCCTGCAGCTAAAATATGGAGATATTTGTAACTCTGTTCTTGGCATTATTTGAGGCCTGGTAAGTCAGACAGGGTCTGGAGACAGCAGTCTGTCACAGCTAGGTAACATCGGCCACTAGATCATTCCATTCCTGCTCTTCCAGACTCCTCCTCCTTTTCTCTGGGCTCCTTCTACTTACCTTGAATTTCTACTTAAATGCAGTATTCTCTGGAAAGCCTCTTAAGGTAGTATGTTCTACGTACTCCTGCCTGGGACTTAACACAGCTGTAATTTATTTCATGTGTCTTTAATGTCTGCTTTCCCCAGTGGACTGGAAGCTGGCCAGTCTTATTCCACATTACACCTCATTGCACATTGAGGTACTCTGCACATATATTTCTGAGAGATGTATTTATTTATTTGAAAGGCAGAGTTACAAAGATTCACTCCTTACGTGGCCGCAATGGCTGGGGCTGGGTGGGTTCACCCTTGTTTCCTACATGAGTATAGGAATTCCAAGTACATAAGCCATCTTCTGCTGCTTTCCTGGGTGTACTAGCAGGAAGCTGGATCAGAAGTGGAGCAGCCAGGGCTCAGATTGGCACTCATATGGGATGCCAGTGTCCAAGGATGCTTGCTAGCCTCTATGCCACAGCACCAGCTCATGTAAATACCTTTAAAAGTAACTGACTAAAGAAATGGAAGATTGAACTCAATTTCCTAGGAAGGTGTTCCTCTAAAGCTCTGAGCAGATTGCACTTTGGTTTCCGGAATTCATTGACACCTTATTCTTTCTGCAGCTCCTTAATGTAAGATAGAAAGTGCAGATGACAGAAAAGCATTGGAAGAATTCAGAGCTCCATGGAGGAACTGCTGTGGGAGTGGGCATGGAAATGGGGATACCTGACTTGGATCTTGCATCAAAGATGATTATTTGGCATGTGGGTCCAAAGGGCAGAGATGGAGAAGGGTTGCTTCAGGTGGAGATGAGCAGCATGAGCCAAGATACCAAGTTAGGATTCTGAATGAGATGGTGGTGGGGAAGGGTAATAAGAAATAACTTGGGAGAGGCAGGCTGGGATCCCGATGAGACAGTGGGATGAAGAGTGCAGAGTGCTCCATCTGCTAGCAGGCTTATCCTTGAAGGAATCTGTGCATTGCAGGGGGGATATGGTCAGTTCCTGCTGTAGTTTTCCCAAAGGAAAGGTGGATAATGACAAGGACTGAAAGGCTGGGAGAGGCTGGCTGTAATGTTTTCCCAAAATATTTCACCCTGGAGTAGTAGTACCTTAGGACTCTCCTGGGGAGCAGGTTCAGGCCTGTGGGCTCTGGAGCTCCAAAATCTGACTTGTGAGCACTCAGGGGTACAGGGTGTAAACAGGGTGTGAATTAGTTATTTATAAGGAAAAAGTAGAATTACTGAAGGAATTGAAGGCTCAGGTGCTGTGGCTAGGGCATCCTAGCCCTGGCAGCTGGCCACAGGAGAAGTCATTTTATAATCAGGTGTCAGGTCATTAACTCTCAATAAGGAATGTTTGCGAAAGGATGCTCAGGTTCAATGGCTAGGGTGTTCATTTCCTGTGAGTAGATCTGCATGAGAACCTAAATTGCAGTTTGTTTGCTTGATATATTTGGAAGTAAATCAATGGGGAAAACATTAGAATGTTTAGAAGCTTTTAGCCTAGACCCATCGTTACAATAGGAATATACTTATTGCCAGAATTGCGGGGTGCTTACTTAGCCAGGGTCTCTCTGCCCTGGACAGTGTTAAGTGAGCAATGCAAAAGTTTACTTGTATGATCTCTCCTGCTCTGACATTCTCAGAACTCACTGGTCTCCCTTCTCACCAAGCTTTCCCTCTTTAGCTCTATTAATACTTTTAATCAGATTTCATCAAGTGTTCCTGTTCTAAGAAACCATCCTGTTTCTTTAAGGTGACTTAGCACATCTCTGCTCCAATCCATTATGTACTAATGTCCCAGTTGAACTCTCCAAGGACAGTCTCTGTTCTAATTCCTTCAATATTGCTGCCGTTTGCCCTGTAAATTGACAGCACTTTCCAGCCTTGGGATTCTAGGGTAACCCCAAGCCCCAGAAGGCTTGGAACAACCTTATTTAACTTTGTCAGAATTTCACAAAGGAGATGAAAGTAGAGAGACCAGAACTCCTTCTGTTCTATTGGTGTGTTTTGTTGTCACCAAAACACACGCTCTGGCCTGTTACTGATTTTATTACTCTTAGAACTGTGGAAGTGAAGAGGGCACAGGCTGGAGAGGCATATGGCCACAGGGATGATAAGAGATGAGCCACAAAGCTCAGACCCAAGGCTCTCTTCTGTTACCTTCTGCTGCTTTGCTGGGAAAGAGAAGGCTTCTAAATTTCACTCCCTATGCCTCCAGGTTGAATGTTGCATTTAGGCTTGATGTTAAAGTTGTGAATAAACTCTTGTCCAAACTCTTGTTTCAGAAATAGGGCTTGATGATCAGCAGATGGCCCATCCCATCTCTGGCAAAAAGAACAGGATTAGACAGATTTCTGAAGGCAGAGCTAGAAGGAGCAGGTGGAACAAAGACCCAGTCAGAGACTGGAAGGCTCACTGGTGAGCCCACAGTTAGGATAAAGGAGGCTGGTTGTCAGAAGCATTCTGGGCAGTCCCACTGTTCCAGGCCCAGGCCTCATACTGTTTTGCTCATACAACGTTTGAAAGAGGGTTTGCTACACCCAAGACTCTACAATCCTCAGAGGTTGTGTGAGGATTCACTCATAGCTGCTGAAAGTGGATTTATTGGGCAGGTTTGTTGGGTTGTCAAACTCCAACTTTTCCCACTGTGCTTTTCTGATCCCCAATACCTTCTCCTCTTAGATTGAGATATAGCTATTAGATCTCTTTGGTTCTCTAGTTCTGCGGTGATGAGACCAAGAGACACTGTGGTCTCAGGAAGGTAGGGAAGTGTTGCCTGTCTGCTGTGTGACATAGGGTAAGCCTGACCTCTCTGTGCTTGTCTCCTCACTTGTAAAAATAGAGAAAATACTTGCACTCACTGTACAGGGATGTTGTGAGGGTTACATATGTTACCATACAGTGCTGCTACATACTGGATGCACAATAAGTTAGTTTTTTAAAGAAAAGATTTATTTTATTTTTCTACTGGAAAGGTGGACACACAGAGAGAAAGATCTTCCATCCACTGGTTCATTCCCACAAGTGGCCGCAACAGCCAGAGCTGAGCTGATCTGAAGCCAGGAGTCAAAGCTTCTTCAGGGTCTTCCATGTGCATACAGGGTCCCAAGGCTTTGAACTGTCCTCTATTGCTTACCCAGGCCACAAGCAGGGAGCTAGATGGGAAGTGGAGCAGCTGGGATACAAACCATAAGGGATCCTAGCAGGTGCAAGGTGAAGGATTTCACCACTAGGCTACTGCACCAGGACCAGTACAATTAGCTTTGATTATTTTTTGACTAAACTGAGATCTTGACCTCAGTGCCATCTGAATATTGGATGGGATACAGGAGACAGCACAGTCTTGTTAACTGCATAATTCTAAACCATCTTTTGGGGTGGATTGCTTTGAAAATGAGTTATCTTAGCCATTCTAAAGCGTTCTTACTGAGGCTGGCATT
This sequence comes from Ochotona curzoniae, assembly GCF_017591425.1. Lineage (NCBI taxonomy): Eukaryota > Metazoa > Chordata > Mammalia > Lagomorpha > Ochotonidae > Ochotona > Ochotona curzoniae. The sequence continues at coordinate 29,675,277 of NW_024467106.1, read as the reverse complement.
GTGGTGCAGCAGCAAGCTGCTGCCTAGGATGCAGGCAGCCTCAGTGGAAGATGGTTCAAGGGGTTGGGTCCGTGCACCAAAGTGGGAAACCCAGTTGGAGTTTCTAGCTCCCGATGAAGCATTGGCTGACTTATGTAAGTGGTCCCTATGGTTGCCCCTATTGTAATTTCCTCCCCCTTTTCCTAGAAAGCTTCCTAAACTGACCTGGTTTACTGGGTGGTGGGTTCCAGCTGCCTGTGCTCTTTAGAGCTCCCCGTGAGGAACTTCTCTGCCTGCCTGGGAGCCCCAAGACTGCCAGGTCTTCTCTCTGACGTCCCTGATGACTGAGTGGGCAGGAAGGGTGTGGCTGTGTGGCTGACTTCAGACAGAAACCCAGTCTGTCCTCAGGGACAGCTGCAGGCCAATTAAAATGGTGTAGGAGACAATTACGGGCTGTTCCGAGGTGCCCTGCACATGCCAGATGATGACAGGTGTGAGCAGAGATGCTCTGCGGCTTGGAATTGGATGGCTTAGGTGACAGGACTCAAACAAAAAGGGCAAACACCTGCAGGGTAGAAGTACATACACACAAGCGGAACGCTTCATGCAGTTCAGTTTAGAACATTCATGAAACTTATTCAGGGATGGCTATTACAAGGGCCACATAAATTGGTAATACTCTGTTCCTGAGTTAAAAAGTGGCAGTTCCCCCGGCTTGCTGACACTTCACACCAGCGAGGCCTGCCCTCCCTCCATTTTAGAGATTTATTTATGTATTTGAAAGGCGGAGTACAGAGAGAGGGGTGGGAGGAAGAGACAGAGTAATATCTTCCATCCATTGATTCATTCCCCAAATAGCCATGATGGCTCAGTCTGGGCCAGGCTGAAGTCAGGAACCCAGAACTTCTTTCGGGTCTCTCACATGGATGAAGAGGCTCAAGCATTTATGCTATTCTCTGCTGCTTTCCCAGACTCATTGGCAAGGAACTGAATGGGTCTCAAATCGGCACCTGCATGGGAGGCTGGCTTTGTAGACAGTGACTTTAACACCAGCCCCATTCCCCCACCCCATATAAACCTTTCATCACATCTCCACTATGAGATCTGTCCTTCCTATATGTAACCCAATATAATTATAAACTGGTCTGACTTGCCTACCACACTGAAAGAACCCTGAGAGCAGGGACCAAGCCTACATCCCTGTTACAACTTTTTCCCTATTCCAGAGCCTGGCACCCAGCAACTGCTCATCAGATGTTTGTTGGGGAATCCAAAAGACAGAGAGGGCTTGTTAGGTGGAACAGTGGGTAAGGCCAATGTGACACCAGCATCCCATATGTATTCTGATTTGAGGCTCAGCTGCTTCTTTTACAATCCAGCTACCTGATTGTGGACTTGGAGGGGCAGTAGAAAATGGCTTGAGTCTTCGGGCTCCTGACCCTCATGTGGAAGATCTGGAAGAAGCTTCTGGCTCCTAGCTCTTGCCTGCTCCAACCTTGATCATTGTGGCTACTTGGGGCATGAACCAGTGGTCAGAAAATCTATCTGCGCCTCTCCCTTCTCCCTGTAATTCTTCCAAATAAATAGATGCATTTTTTTAAAAAAGAAAATGAACAGTAAGAGATGCTTGCATGAAGACGTAAGGAAAGTGAGGCAGAGCTATAGAAAAACTGAATTGGAAGAGGTGTGGCTGTGTGTGGGGCTCCTGCATGCCATGGGGCAGCTAGATGTATTGAAGGTTTTAGCCTTCTTTGGACTTCTGACTATAGGTGTGACTGCGCATCCAAGGGCACTTGTGTGGCACCCTCCACACCCTCCACCCACTGCCTTCTGCCCTTCCTGGAGTTGAAGCCAGGATGCATTCCTCTGCAGAAGCTGGTTGGGAGGCAGCTGGCAGCTGCGCTCTGTCCTGGTTCTGGACAGAAGGCCATTGTGATGGCAGGAAGCTTGTCTCCCATGAAGGCCAGGCAAATGGCTACTTTAGCAAAGGTGGCTCTGAAATCACAAAATCCAAAGGCCTCTCCATGGAGCCAGACTTGCTGCTCACTGCTATACAGATGGGCACAGATTTAGGGGAGACACTGACTTTCTTGTGCCACCAGGTCAGAGCATGCTAGGACACTGTGGAAGGAATGATGGCTGCCACATTTCTGAGAACCGAACCTAATTAGAAGTTTCTCCACTTGCAAATCACAGAGCTGAAGATGGGGGTGGGGGCGACACTTAATCACATGGGAACTCTTCTTCCTGGTCTCTAGCTTGGGAACAGAGTGTATCTGCTTTATAGGAATATTGTGAGAGTTAAATAACCTGTGCCATAACTACGTCTGGCACTGGACATATAGAAGGCTCTAAATAAGTGACAGTTATTGATCTTCATGATTATTTAAAAAAAAACTATTTGGGAAAAATATTCAAGGACTTAGTGACGAGGACAGCTATTTCATACTTCCCAGCTTCTGTTCAGTGTTGCAGTTGTCTGAGGCATAGCCAAGCATTTTATATCCTTTCAGCTTTTGCTTTTATTGTGTCCTTTTCATAGGCTACAGAAAATATGACATAGTTACGCTGAGTCTTTTTGGCAATAATGCAGTTATCCAGTGGCTAATACTTATCCTTAACTTGTTTCTTCCTATTCCAAATCTCCTATAGCAGAACATATGACAAATCATTTTTTTTTACTGTATATTTTAGAGTATATGTTTGCTTTAGGACTTTGCAGACCCAATTCCCAAGAGACAGCATTCCCTGCTTTGTGTTAAAATAAATATACTATGCTTCCAAGCTCATTCGACATCCAGGATTTTCATTGCCTATTGTGTTCCTTTTTTTTAAAGATTTATTTATTTTTCTTATTGGAAAGACAGATTTACAGAGAGAAGGAGAGACAAAGATCTTCCATCCACTGGTTCACTCCCTAGATGGCCTTAATGGACAGAGCTCAGCAATCTGAAGCCAGGAGCCAGGGACTTATTCTGAGTCTTCGGTGTGGAGGCAGGGTCACAAGGACTTAGACCATTGTCTAGTGCTTTTCCAGGCCTTAAACAGGGAGCTGGGTGGTATGGGGAAGCAGGGGGAGGAAGGAAGGAAGAGAAAGGAACGATTAATTCTTCAGCATCACATGTGGTTTCAGGAAGGCAAAGAGAGGGTAAGTGAGGAGCAAAGGATGGCAGGAACAAGTGAGACTTGCATTGGAGTAGACTCTGGCTGAGCACCTGAGTGAATGGGAACAGAGCATCCAACTGGAGGCTTCCACTAGGAATCCAGACACAGTAACACTAATGAGTAGATGGGCAAAGTCGTAGACCATAGCACCTGGAGGAACCTGAGGCAGGATTTAGCAGAATGTGGTGCACAGCTCTTGCACCCTCACCTTCATCAAGGGTCCAAAGATAGGATGGCTGCAGGAGGATTTCTTTGGAGGGACCTGCTGCAGTGCTAAGGTGCCACTCCTGACCCCAGGGGCAAGGGATGCAGTGGGTGTGCACCTCACCTCACCTCACCTCACCCCCACAGAGCCAATCAGAGCTTAGGTTGTATCTCTTGTAGCTGGGGACCCAGGGGACAGGCTGACTCCCACCCTGGAAATTTACAGGGAAAGAGCAAGGCTGGCTAATGCCTTGGCAGCAGAGGAAGGCAGCCTCTGCTTGAGGATTGGCCAACACTGCTGGAATTTGTTCAGGCAAAGAATGCTCCAGTGTGTAGACATGAGGGTCCTCACTGTGGGGAAAGCCCTAGTGAGTGAGAAACACTGTAGGGATCCCAGGTGAGAGGAAGCTGAGTGAGTGCCACGGGCCACCTGTGGGCTCAGGGAGTCAGGTGTCTTTGCTCAGGTGAGGAGTTCCTTGGAGAGGTGGGCATGGGGGGCTGGGTGGTAGGTGTCTGGGGGAACTGGCAATAGTGCCACAGAAGAAGGTGGATTTAGACAAGGCCTGGGTCTCAACTGTGGGATGCTGTCTCACTGGAGTCCCAGGTGAGTGGCACTTTCTGTTCACCTTCTCTTGCCCCCTCCCATTTAGAAAGACTGATGTGGAAGGCAGGAAGAAGATGTACACTCTGGTGTCCCCCTTGTTGAAAGCCCACAGGGGTTCGGAGTTGCCATTCAGACACAAATGTGGGCCTGTTTTTTTTTTTTTAAGGTTTATTTATTTTCACTGGAAAGGCAGATTTACAGAAAGAGAAGGAGAGACAGAGAAAAAGAACTTCCATCTGCTAGTTTACTCCCTACGTGACCACAATGCTTGGAGCTGAGCTGATCTGAAGCCAGGAACCAGGAGCTTCTTCCAGGTCTCCCACATGGATGCAGGATCCCAAGGCTTTGGGGTGTCTTGTACTGCTTTCCCAGGCCACCAGCAGGGAGCAGGATGGGAAATGGAGCATCTGGGACACAAACTGGCATGCATATGAGATGCTGGCACTTGTAGACAGAGGATTAACAATTGTGCCAGCCCTTGGATGTGGGTCTTTTAAAGGGACTAAATTGACACTGTGTCATTATGACTCAGAGTAGGTTTTTGAGGGACTTGGGAGTGACCTCCAAAGGCTCCGACATGCTGGAGTTTCTGTCCAGTGGCAGAGGAGGATATCTTCCAATTCCAGCCTTGGTGCAATCGACAGTGCAGTAGGTGTGAAAGAGAACTTTCATTGCGATCATATATTTTAGTTGCTCAGCTTCCTGAACTTTGAAATGAAAGGGTGAACATACTGCTAAGTGAATCACTGACCATTGCTTCTACCAGGATGCATTGTGTTGCAAACTTAGGACTTTTAGTCCTTGAGTTCTTCTCTAACATCCTATTAGCTTCAGACGGCATGTAGTTCTAAGTGGCAGCATTATGAAAAAAAAAAAAAAACTATGCATGCAGTTCAAAACTTGGGCATCAAATAAACTCTTTTGTGAATTCCATTCTCCATAAACCTTGGGAAACATCCTCCTGTGAATGCCCTTTGTTGAAATGAGATCTTGAAAGCCACAGTATGTATAGAGGGTAATCCCTGGCAACTCTCTACCTGTTGAGTTTCTTCATCTCCTTTTACCCTTTCCCATATCCATGCTGAGGAGGTGTCATGAATGCATGATTACTCAAGTGCACAAAAATACAGTTGTGGACTCCATGCTAGTTTCCAGGGACATTTTTGCTTCAACTGTAACAGTGCCTGCTTCACAAAAGCAAGGCCTTTCCTTCAGGATGGGTTCTGGGCATCAGAAGCAGGCAAATATCCAAAGGGCTGTCCCTAGCTGTGGGCAGATGAGTCTCTGGGTTTTTTTTTTTTTTTTTTTGCCGGAGAGGTGACTGTGGAGGAATGCTGTAAACCCCAAGGCACCTTGTCAGCGTAAGGTGGCACACCCACCCTTGTGCTTTCATGACACAAATCATAACCACACGTGTAAATGCTTCTTTTACAGAGCATTTTTTATCTAATTATTTGAAAGGCAGAGGTAGAAACACAGACTTTTTTAATCTTATGGCTTACACTCCCAATACTGGCCAGTGCTGAGTCAGTGGGAAGCCAGGAATTTTGTCTGGTTCTCCCACGTGGGTCGGGGGAGAACCATCATCTAAATACATCATCAAGTACTTAGGCCATTATCTGCTGATTTCCCAGGTGCATTAGTGCTGGATCAAAGCAGAGCAGCCAGGACTGGATCAGCGCTTCAGGATGAGATCCCAGCATCATAAGCAGCTGCCTAACCCACCCCGCCACAACGCCAGCCCCAGCCTTGTAAACGCTTCTTAAAAGGTGAGTTGCCCACATATATCCTTGTACTCTCCTTATCAAATTGTCCCACTGTAACTGGGATTTCTTGAGCATGCTAAAGGCTCAGAATCAACTGTCACATAACACACACTGAGTTCTAAAACCTATAGCTTTTCTCCCTCACCGACTTGACTTGTTTATGTCTGTTACCACCTGTCTGGAAGCATTTCTGCCTCACATTCAATCACTCCCATTTCTGCAGCAGAGACTCTGGTGTGACCTGAAGGGGGTTGGGTAGGGGGGTGGGGGTGGGTGTGTGTGTGTGTGTGTGTGTGTGTGTGTGTGTGTGTGTGTGTGATGATAAGAAACAGCTGTCCCCAGATTAATGCCTCATTCCTGTTATGGCTCAGTCATTCAGCTTGCTGCAGCCATTGCAGCTTAGATAAATGTCTTTCTAAATTCAATCATTCCAAAATAAATACATTGCAGTAGCCTCATTAAACAAAATTGGAGGCAAGGAGATGATGCGGCTGGTTGATAGGAAATGAGAAAGAAGCAGGATGTTTCAAAGCAACGCACATCCAAGTGCCCTCAAAAACCTCTAGGCTCTTGTTCAGCATTTGTGCATTTAGGTTTAGGAGAAAAAATGATGCTTTTAGATGCAATGCAAACTTTCATCAAACAGAGGTTTTTAAAAAATTAGTATGTGATAATGTATTCATGTTAAGAGATGGTCATACAAAATAGGCAAATATGCAAATCTCACGTGTGTCATTAGCACACGTTAGCCTGCATGTTAGGCAGATCATTCAAATATCTCCCAGCCTACCCAGCCAGTAGCTGCTGTGTTAAGGGTTGCAGGGTTATTAAGATTAGATACATCTGTGTACTCTTTCACTCAAGGAACACCTGCTCCTTGTTAGGGACCCACATGAACCAGTCCTACTTCAACTGGGTACTGAAAGCCGAATGTGGGCTAGAATGGACCCAGATAACTGTGCTAAGTGCTGTAAGATAGAGATGCTGAAAGACCCAGGATCATTCAGCTGATAAAGTGATTATCTGCAAGGAGATAGGTTCAGGCAGGAGATAGCACGTGATAAGTTCCAAAGCAAGGCTTTTCTAGGCTAAGAGAATAGTGTGGACAAAAATGGCCATTATATATATGCATATATATATATATATATATTTTTTAACCTAAAGATTATTTGTTTGAGAGGTGGAAAGGCATGCAGAGCTCTCTTCTGGTGGATAATTCCCCAAATGCTCAAGTTGGCTGATACTGGGCCTGGTGGAAGCCATGAGCCAGGATCTCAGTCTGGGTCTCCCACATTAGTGGCAGGGACCCAAGTACTTGAGCCCTCACCTGCTCCTTCCCAAGTTGCTCATTAGCAGGAGTCAGGAGCCAGAGCTGAGGGGTGGACATTGTAGGATCTGTGTACCCTATCCAGCACTTGGGCAGATGTTCAGCCCAGAATTCCTACATTCTGGTACTGGGGTGATAGAGAAGGCAGAGGCACAATGAATAAGTTGTAGATACCTAGAGGCATAGGGGTGAGGGCTCTACCTGCTAGAAAAGAGCCCCACCAGCTAAGGAACTTCATGCTGCAGGCAATGGGGGAGCCAGAATTACTCCCTGAAAACTCATCCTAGTTGCTGACTGTTGATAGAATTGATCAGAGGTGGGGGTTTTTGGAGGCTGGAGTCTGCTTAGGAGACCATTATGGAAGCTCAGGCCAGGGATAAACAATGGCCCAAGGCAGGACTGTGGGGAAAAACAAAACAAAACAAAACAAAAACCACTGGGGAAACAAACATTAATTTTTAAAAGGGAAAAAATAATCAATGAATTTGTGATGTGGCTATTTTATGCTTAATCTGTTTTTGTGGACATTCGATTTGTTTCTACCGATCAGGGCTACACAGGAGAGATGTATCCATGATTCAGGGTCCTAGCAGAAAGCAGAATCGAACCAAGCTGGTTTAAGTGACGTGGATGAAGGCAGTGGCATTCAAGGTGTGGGCTGGGTCCAAGGAATCCACAAGGATTAGTGAGGCACTCAGAGATGAGCAAGAACAGGAAGCTTTGCATAGTCCTACAGGAAAAGGCGGAAAACAGCAATGCCGGTTTCCACTGAGAGTTGCAGCCAGGAGCGAGGAGCCACCAGCAGGTACTGTGCTCCGTGAAAGCAGTGTGGGCAGGAAAGAAGCACTCATGCCTCTCCTAGTAACTACCCTTTCATTGGTCAAGCCCACCTGATGAGGTGATTGCATGATAGTCATAGGAGTGGGCTTTTCAGGGCACAGAACAGGAGAAGAAATAGACAAATATCTATGCAGAGAAAGGAGCAGGGCTACATGAAGAATGATTCACATGGTACATTACATTTTTATTTGAAGACTTATTTATTTGACAGAGTTACAGAAACAGAAAAGGAAAGACAGAGGGAAAGATCTTCCATCTGTTGCTTCACTATCCAAATGGCCACAATGGCTGGGGCTGGGCCAGACCAAAGTCAGGAGCCAGGAGCTTCTTCCAGGTGACCCACATAGGTGCAGGAAGCTGAATTGGAAGTGGCACAGCTGGGACTCGAACCGACCCCCATACATCACAGCACTGGCCCCAGGAACATTGCATTTAAGGGATATTGAGTGTCTCAGGACTTCCTAAATCCTAGGGATTTCAGACAGAGGGATTTCCTTTGAAACCTGATTCTAACATGATAGTTATATGCACTCTTAAATATCATTTATTCATTTTATTTGAAAAGCAAAGAGACATAGATAGATCTTCCATCCACTGGTTCACTCTTCAAATGCAAGCAATGCCCAGGGCTGGACCAGGATGAAAGTAGGAGCCAGGAACTCAACGCTGGTCTCCCATGTGGGTGGCAAAGACTCAATCTCTTATGAGCCAGTACCTACCACATCGCAGGGGGCATGAGCAGAAAGGTGGATTGGAAGCAGGGCAGGGACTCCAACCTTTTCACTCCTGAGATGTGGGTTCTGAACCATTGCACTACATACCCTCCCCTCTTTGGCAGCTTTGACCAAGTGACCCAGACCTGCACACAGGATTTCTTGCCTGAGTTTACCAGTTTCTTTTCACAACTTCAGAGAGCTGCACGTACTGATGTGGAGGAGGAAGCACTTTGAAAGATGAAAAGCTCTCCACTGCTGTTTGAAATCTCCAAATCCCACGTGTGAAAAGACTCAGTCCTTGTAGTGTAATTGCTTTTCTTAGTCTGGCCCTCGGGGGGTGGGGGGTAGGCCCTAAATGAGATAGCAAGCCACTTCTATCTCTGCTACCAATGACCTTGCTTCAGAATTTAGATCACTGACGAAAGTGAAGCAGGTAGGGGCAAGCGTAGGCAGAGTGCTCCCTGCTGCGAAAGCATTTGAGGGAAGCCTTGTCTGTGGCTGGCTTTCTGCAAGCAGAAGGACAACCCTGCCCTCTTACCAGGGCTCCCCCTTTGCTGGTCCCCAACATTAACAGGACTCAAAGCAGCCAACTCAGGGCCCCCCTCTTTTGACTCCTGGGCAGTTCCTAACTGCCTAGCAATTCAGCTGGTCATGAACCTGTCCCAGGATTCAGTTGATATAATTGATCTAAATAGCTTCTAGACGGAAGAACTTTTGAAGAAAATTGTGTAAGGAGCTGAAGCCGCTGCAGGTGCAGAGTGTGGAGATGAGAGTACAGGGCTGGGAGGGTGAGAGCAGTGGGGGAAAGGGGGAGAAGGGGGAGGATGCATGGGATGTGGCTTTCAACTTGCAGCCATTTCCAGGAAGGGCAAAGCATGGAATGGATACCTCCTTGTAGCCACAGTTTTGCTGCTCTGTGCTGATCACCCATCTGCCTTGTATGAACTGTAGGCAATGCCATTCAAAGTGCAGTCTGCACATCAGTAGCCATGGTGTCACCTGTTGTGGGGCAACTTGTTAAAATGCAAATTACAAGAGGGGTGCCTTTAGCATAGTGATGGCATCACTGCTCGGGATGCCTGCAGCCCACATCAGAGTGCCAGGCTTAAGTCCAGCCCTGCTTCTGACCCAGCTTTCCTGACCCTGGGAAGCCATACTGATGATCTGAAGTGGGTCCTGGACTCCTCACTTTAGACCTGGTCTGGACCTGGGTGCTGTGGGCCTTTGGGGGAGTGAACCAGCTTTCTCTCTGCCTTTCAAATAGAGTGAAAATAAATTAAACAGTTAAAACTACAAACTCTGGGCACCAGCACACTCCTACTGAATCAGAATCTTCAGTCTGTGTGGTTTTAGAAAAGGGTTTCAGTACAGTTACTGCTTCCCATGTGCTGTAAGTGTGTCTTCTTTACCCTTTCATGTAACTTCACATAATCGGGCTTTTGTAGTTCCTGCCAGCTCCTCCAACTTCCCTGGCACCTTTGCGAGCACAGGTCTTCCTGCGTTTACCCAGAGTGGTTTCTCTCTACTCCCGTGGTCCCACAGAAGTGCCGTCCTTTCATTCTCTAGTCTTTCAACTCCCCATGAAAAGGCTGTCTCCCAGGCTCCTGTGTTCCAGACTAAACTCTGGACTTCAGTTCCTCAAGAGTCAGGATTTTCCTCCTTTTCCTCCTTCCCCATCCAGTGGCCACGTTCAGTCCCCTAGATGTCTTTGCCTCCATTTTCTTCCATTTCTTTTTTCCTGTTACCTCTTCCAAATTCTGAAACTGTGTTGATATCATCTAGAGAGGGATGGTTCCTCCTTTCCCCTCTAGTGATTGTTGGGCTTTCATTTGAAACACCCCAATTTTATCTCATCATGTCCTCCCCTAAATTGGCCTGCTGGGTGTGTGGGGTGTGTGTCGGGATAGGCAGATATAGCATTGTGACTGCATGGGTCTGCCTGCCATTGCCAGCATTCCACATTGGAGTGCAGGTTCAAATCCCAGCTACTTTGCTTCCCATGTAGCTCTCTGCTAACACACCTGCAGATGGTGGCTCAAAAAATGCCACCGATGTGGGACATTTGGCTGTAGTTCCTAGCTAGCTGCTCCAGCACTAGCTATTACAGCCATTTAATCAGCAGAGGACATTTGGGGTGTGTGTGTGTGTGAGAGAGAGAGAGAGAGAGAGAGAGAGACTTTATCTTTCAAATAATTTTTTAAAAAAACATGAAATAAAAAGGTTGGCTACTCATAAGTTTCATTTGGAGATACTGGGAAAGAGTATATATAATTCAAATGCTGTGATGAAGTTGCTAGGGAAAATAGCCTCTTCTGGCTACCAAGTAATGGGCTAAGTGGGAGGTCAGGGGAACTATCAGTGTGTCTAACCTCAGCTCACATCAGCAAACACTAAACAGTGAAACGTTGAACCAGATGTGCTGTAGAGGCTCAGGAATTAAAACTCTAAGATCCGCAAAGGTGCAGTCAAAAGAGAGCAAGGCTTATGCCAAGATAAAAACCCCAAACTGGCAGGCCCTCTTTACCAGTGAGGTATGCTCTTCTTGTATCATGGAAGACAGTACCAAAAAAATCCGTGTTAAATGAGGACTATAGTTTTCCAGTGTATAAGCCTTTGCTCATGCGTGTCTTCTCACCTGATTGCTAGAACCTGGGTTTGCCCCACAAGCTCTCTCTAGTTGCTCTCTGTTGCCGGGCTGTGTGGACCAGTGCTTCCCACCCTAGTTGTCTCCCTTCTGCTTCTGTAATAATGGATGGGGCAGCAGCGGAATGGACTTTTACCGGAAAATGAGAAAGAGACGCTTGGACTCAGGACAAAAGAGAACTTGTAAACATATTATTAGTCTTTAGGGAAATCTCAGTGCAAATTGCTCTGAAGAGTGGAGACACAGGAGAAAAAAAAGGGACAGAGAAAAAAAAGCAAGGGAGAGGAAGGAGCAATCAAGTTTGGAAGCTAGCAGATGAGAGTCTTGGCTGGCTGGGCTTGTTTCATGAATATACTAAATGATTCAAGGAGTCTCATTTGGTGATTAGCAACCCTATTGAAAATTAAATATAAAACAAAATTTGTAGCTGCAAAGTGCCTATCAGACTTTTTCCACTTGTCTTGGAGTTGGCAGCTAATGTAGCTTCCTAAAGGGAGACTGATGCTACAGCGTAATGAGAAGGGACTTGGGTCCAGACCCACTTTACCCAATTCTCTGTGTGTGATCTTTGGCAACCCCCTACCCTTCTTTGTGTTATTGCTTCTTTGCCATAAAATGTATAGTTTAGATCAGGTCAGCGTTTCCAAATGCATGCTCCCTAAACTAGCAACACTAGTCCCACCCAGGAACTAGATAGAAATATAAGCTCTGTTACATCAGAAACCCTGGGCTGGAGTCCAGCAATCTGTCTTTCAATAAGCCCTTCAGAGAGTTGTGATGCACACTCAAGTTCAAGACCCACTGGATTAGCCATTATACATTTCTATGACAAAGAGGAGCACACATTAGGCAGATGCTGACAATGGAAGCAGGTGTCAACACTTTGCTTGCACTGTTGTACCATGCGATAGATACTCATGTTTAGTTATGTATCTGTAGCGTTATCACAGACCATGTTGTTTTCAAACAACAAAAGCTTATTTCTCATAGTGCTGAAGGCTGGCAGTCAGAGATCCAGGGGACTGTGTGGTGGGTTCTGGGCAGAGCCCCTTTCTGATGCCCTCACTTGGCAGAAGAGAACTCTGCTTTCTTCAGACCCTGATAAGGTCTATAAAACCCACTCATGAGGATATCCTTAGGACCTAATGTCATCTGACCATCCCTCCCCACCCATACCATCATTTTGAGGGTTTGATTTCAACATATGAGTTTTGGGAGGAAACAATCATTTAGTCCATAATACTCAACCTGCTCTGCTGATTCTAAGAAGCACTGTTTGTTTGTTTTGTTTTTAACCTCTGTGACTACATGTGTCTTAACAATAGATAGTGCATTAGATCCAAAGCAATATGGTATATTGTTGAGACTTAGAGGTTATTCTATGTCTGGCTTTCACTCATATCCCTTTCCAAAGTCTAAAATCCTCTTGTAACCCCTCAGTCTGGAATTAGGGCGATTAGTGGGCAATGCATATCACAGTTAGGCATTATGACGAAACCAAGCAGAAGGGGTCTTGTCGGCTCTTTGTAAAACTCACCTACTTATAGTGACTCCTATGTTAATCAGTGCTAGGGATGAGCAGCTTCCTGTAGGCAGCTGGACCATTTCTGGGTGATGATTAATATTTTGAAAGACTTAATATAGTAGGTGGAGAAGGTCTCAGATGCATACACCCTGACCTCAAGGAACACGTACTCTAGTATATATATGACACAAATGTCAACAATTATAATGCTATAATTACAGTACTAAGTGCTGTAATACAGGCAACTAGAAACTCCCACAGAGGAAGGGAGGGATTGAGTCTGTCCGGGTTTGTTGGGTGTGACTGCTGTGGGGATGATGTTGCCTGGAGCCTGGAAAAGAAGAAAAAGACCTCTGAGCTGAAAGGATGACATGTTCAGAAGTCCTTAGGGCACTCTCACCACCTTGAGTTTTACAGTGTGTAAACTATACTTTAACAGAGTTAGCTTAAAAAGTTTCACAAGGAAAATGCTGCCAACTCAAAGTGCAGGATGCGTTTGGGAAGGGACAAGCAAGTCAGGCCAATAAGGAGTGTGTGTGTGTGTGTGTGTGAGTGATAAGATAGGGGGCAACAGGGCTTGGTGAAGTTTTGTGCCTGCTACTAGGTTTCAGAAGTCGGAAATTTAGGGAAGAGATCTGAGTGGAAAACAGGGATTTGGTAGTGTGAGCAGGATATCCAGGGAAGCAGCAGGATTTGTTATCAGCCAGAAACAATTGCAACAGTTTAGCACTGAAGGTAACTAATTTCCTTGGCAGTCACAGACAATAGAAATATATGCTGAGTTAGGTCTCATTAACTGATAAAAGAAAGCTTGTCAGTCAGAAGAGACAGGTTTTGTTTTTTCATGATGTTTACATAGTTGATCAGGGTGGGAAGGATCTAGGGTTAGGAGGAAATAGATGAGACCATTGTTTTCAAATTTTCGTTTTCTTTCTGTATCTAGGGGAAGGGGAAGGATAAGGGGAGAAGCCACACCCAGCTTCCCAACCACCCTAGTACTCAGGGATGGGAAATGGCCACCCAATATCAACACAAGGTTCCCAATGTACAGCATGTTCTGAGGGTTCTGTTTAAGTGCTTTCGATACTTCTGAAATGCTGTCAACCTTGTTGATTCACTTGGCTGGGGTAGCTGTCCAATTTGTTATGCCCTCCTTTTATTTGGTGCCAGAAGTCCTCTAGAGACTCCAATGGCCGGACACATCCACCATATGCATCTGAGACTGCCATCCATTACTTCATCTGAAGAGGCCCAGTCCTGACAAATACAATCTATTGTCAGACCACCAGTCTTGGACAGGAGCCCTCAGGTCCACATATTCAAGCACCTGTGCTATGCCCTAGGCCCCCTGAAAGCCTTAAACCCATACAAGTGAACTGCCAGGTAGCAAGTGGGCTTTGACTGGCACCATTGGCGCCCAGGCCACCCGACCTGGGCCCCACCAGACCCTCATCTCAGAGGGCTCACGGACCTCGCATCCCTGGCCTGACCCCTCACAAAGCTTAAAAAAATAGAATAGGCTATACAACTATGCTGGCACACTGGTATGGTGAACATGGATTTGACATTAACCAGACCCATGATGCTCACCAACTATTAGCTGCTTTTTTTCCCAGTAGTGCCACACCTGCTTAAGTACAATGCACCCTAGGCTGTTGCCCACAGCTGGGGAGAAGAATCATGTTAATTGTAAATCTCTCAGCACTAAATGCTAAGGATTTTTCAATATGCATCTTGATATCAGAGTCAAAAACAACACAGTTTAATAATTTTATAAATTAATGCTTATTTATACTTACTTGAGTGAAAATTAAGATCATAATATTCATCTTCTTTTCCTGACCACAAAAACAGTATGTATTTATTCCAATACATACATTGATCATAAAAAGAAGAAAATAAAATTGTGTGTTGTTTCAGTATTCAGTGTTTTACATACATAGATGGGCTATTCAACATGGACAATAATGGAATTATTTAATACATATTTTCAGTTGAAAACATGTCAGGAACATTTTCCCAGGTCATTAATTATTCTTCTACAAAGCTGTTTTTATTATACTATTTGATGGATATACCATAATTTAACAGTATCCTATTGTTGAACCTGTATTCATTTTTCAAATATTCTGTTCAGCACATTGATTAACATCCTTGTAAATAAATCACTGGGCTATTCATGGCATTGATGATTTAGAGCTCTTTGGACTGTTCATGCCAAACAGTCAAGTTATTTTCAACAAAAAAAGGGAAGCTATTGTTGTAATGACTGCAAAATTTTGGAAGACACTAGCTGCAGGCATGGCTACTTAGACTCAAGAGCTCAAGTAATGTCACCAATTGCTATCATTTTTTTTCTCTCTGTCTCATCTCCAGTGTCTTCTATGAAGGCTTTATTCTTGGGCATGGTTTTCTTTGCAGGGCATTGAAGGTGGTTACTGGCAGCTGCAAGCTTATGTGTTTTTCATCATTCACAGTTCTGCAGCAAAAGAGAGCATTTTCCCCCAAGAAATTCAGCATGAAGTCTCGGGGCAATTCTGACAGGCCCAGCCTGTATCCAGCGCTGCTCCCTGACTCACTGGTTTTGAATGGAGCATGTAATTAGCCACACCTGCCACTTCTGCTCACCTGGTGGGAGGGCTCAGCTGCCCTCAAAGCACACAGACCAGCAAGATTGACAAAGGCTGATTGATACTGAATGACAAGGGCTGATTCCTCAAAGGAAGGGATGCAGAACAGACTAAACAAACAAACAAACAAACAAAAACAAATAAAAAAAAACTAAAGACCAATTTCTACAAGAGGGCAATTTGAATGAAAAGCAAAACTATCCTTTTTTCTTCATTAAAAAAAAGATTTATTTATTTGAAATTTTCATGTAACAGAGAGAGGGAAAGATGAGAGTTCTTTCATCTTCTTGTTCACATCAAAGGCCAGATCTGGGTCAGGCTGAAGCCAGGAGCCAGGAGCTTCTTCCAGGTCTCCCACATGGGTACAGGGGCACAAACACTAGAGCTCTCTTCCACTCTTTTCCCAGACACATTATCAGGAAGCTGGATGGGAAGTGGAGCAGTGGGCACATGAACCCAAGCTCATATGGGACACCGGTGTCACAGGCGGTGGCTTTACCTGCTATACTACAGTGCCAGCCACAAAAGATAAACTTTAACAAAAAGCTTCTACTATTATCCAGTTAGAGTAGATTCCAGAATGTGTAGCAATTTTCACTCATGCTAACAAGAGAAAGACCTCTAAAGCCCTCACTACCAAAGGGGAATACTATTTTATTTTTAAGTCTTATTTTTATCAAAGTGATGTTTTTAATGAGAACAAGTGGTGGGCAACAACCTAGGTAACTGATTTGCAATTTTTACCAATGTCTGTGGTATAAGTGCTCCCACTAGTGCAAATGTTGACAACAGTGTTTAAGAAGCAGCAGCATGTCTCCTATCCCTAACACCCAGTCCTTCTCCCCACATAAGTCTCCACTTTTCTGTATAACGCGCTTATACTGCCATATATTGACTTATCAACTTGAAACATTTCCTATAGGAATAATAGAAATATATTTCCCATCATGGAAGGATTGTTAGGAATTTTCATCATTAACCAAGATGTCAGACTCAGCGAGTCACACAGGAGGTCTTTATTCCAGTGGGAGAGGCAGCCGTGGGCAAGGGACAGAAAGCATGGCAGAGGAAGATGGTCCCAGGAAGAGAGAGAAGGCAGAAAGAGAGAGAGAGAATCTCCTGCTGTAGTGACAGGAGGGGGCTCCACGGGAGGGGAGAGCCGAGAGAGAGCACCCACAAAGAGTCTGCTTTCATGCCTGGGGGCTGGTAACGCGGAGCTTTGAGGGATTGGTGGATGGAACTGTCAGCCATGGTGCCGTGAGGTTACAGCGGATTGGTGGAGAAAAGTGTTACGAAGTTACTGCAGATTGCTGGAGAACAGGGTTGCTAGGTTACAGAGGATTGGCAGACAACAAAATTTGAACCTAAAGGGCACAACCTTAAGGAAGCCAAGACCTAAGAGAAGCAGATATTTAAAATGGCACCTCAAAAAGACAGTGTAGGGTGAGGGATGGAGCAAGGGATCTTATCGATGTTCGGGGCCCATGTTGGAGTCACTCCTCATAAGGATGAATGTTTGTTTTTCTTTTTAAAAAGATTTATTTACTTTTATTGGCAAGTCAGACATATAGATGGGAGGAGAGACAGAGGAAGATCCTCCGTCGTTTGACTCACTCTCCAAGTGGCCGCTAGGGCCAGAGCTGAGCTGATGCAAAGCCAGCAGTCAGGAGCTTCATCTGGGCCTCCCATGCGGGTGCAGGGTCCCAAGGCTTTGAGCTGGATTGTCAGCGGGGCCGCCAGGATTAGAACCAACACCTATGTGGATGCCTGTGTGTTCAAGGCAAGGACTTTAACTGCTAGGTCATTGCGCTGAACCCCAATGTTTATTTTTATACCTGTCTCCTTTTTTTCTGCCTCCATCATTCCCCAGACTTATCTGCTGGGTTTTTTCATTGTTCTTGTTCAGGTGATAGACAGTGTTTACATTGTTATAACAATGAAAACTGTCTTCACTGGTACGCTAAGTATACCTCATTCCTTCCTCTGTACAGCTCTTACCGTTCCTTGAGGTTAATGTCCTCAACTTGTTTAATTTTTCTCTGTATGTTCTGTTATTCTCCAAATGTTCCAAAATATTATATACCTGTGAATGTCTTTAACATGCTAGCTATTTTTGTAAGTTAATAATTGGACATATTTGTGGGGTTTAGTGTAACATTTCAATGCAAGTGTACAATGTGTAATGATCAGAGCAAGGTAATGGCTCACCCCTGACCTCAGATTACTCTCCTTCCTCTCCGTTGGAAACTTCAAAAATCTAAGTAGCTATTTTGAAACCCAATTGACTGTCATCAGCCATAATTACCCTATAGTGCTATTAAGAGAAGTTACTCCATTTCCAATTGCACCCCTTTGCTTGTCATCCCCCACTCTCTTGTACCCTTCCCAGGCTCTGGTAGCCTCCGAGACGGACTTCTTTGAGATGGACTTTTTTAGCTCCTATGAGTAAGTGAGAACAGGCAAGAGTTGTCTTTCTGTGCCTGACTCATTTCACTCACCTTCCTTTAGTTTCATTCATGTTGTTGCATTGGAATTCCACTCCGTTATGTACATACATGACATTTTCTTGGTTGGTTCATCAAGCACTGGGCACCTAAGTTGACTCCCTATCTTGGTCATTGTGACAGTGCTGTGACAAACACGAGAGCACGGATGTATCAGACATACTGATTTCAATCCTGGCGTGGAATTGCTGTATGGTGGGGGTAGTTCCGTTTCTAGTGTTTTGAGGAACCTGATACTGTTTTTTGTTTTTGTTTTGAACTATGAATATTTTGGCTTATCTGCTCAAGCAAACCAATGATGATTCTTTTCTCCCTTACAATCTTGCTTCTCTAAGTCTTTTTCTTCCCATGCCAGGCTTTTGTCTTGGCTTTTTCTGTTTCCCATCAATCCTTTTCTGTTTGGGCTCTTCTGTTTTCTGAAAGTTATCTCTTTTCCCTTCGTGACTGTCAGTTTTTTGAAGAAAGTCTTTGAAGTTGCTTCCTAAGACAGAATTTCACAGAAAATCTAATTTTAGAGATCTTTGACTTATGAAAATACCCCTTCCCACCCCCCCCCCCTAATTATTAGGCTAGCCAGGACATTTTGTTAGAAAATTTCCTTAGAATTTTGAAGACATAAATTCTTTGTCTTTTGACTCATCCTCACTCTTTAAGTACTGTTGAAGTGTACAGGATGATAGTGGAGAAATAATGATTCATCTAATTTGCATTTTTAAATGGAAGCATGATCTGCGTATTGAGTGTCACTTGTGGGCAACCTTTGTTTTTAACTCCAACGATCTTTACAAAAAAAAATCACTAAAATTTCTTTGTTAAGTCCAGTAAAGAAAAACCACTCCAGAGACCATTAACATACAATGTTTCCAGGGAAAACAGGTTTATTAACCAGCAACTGGCTCCTAAATTCCTCACTAGATATTTCTGCTCAATCTCCCCCTTTATGGAAATGGTTGATTTTTGTTTGTTGTTTTCAAAATTAAGGTAAAAATGCAGTCAAATTCACTCTTTTTTAGCATACAATTCTGAGTTCTGATAGATACATGCAATTGGATAACTACCAACGCTGTTATGATATGGAACAGCTGTCCATCAGCCCCAAATTTCCTTCCTGCCTGGTTTTGGTCATCTCCTCTCCTCCTCTCTACTGATCTGTTTTTTGTCCCTACTGTTTTGTCTTTGTAAGAATGTCAAAATAAATGGAGTCATAGTGTATGTAACCTTTTGAGTCTGGCTTCTTTCATGTGGCATAATGCTTTTGAAATGCATCCACACTGTTGCATCTACCAGCAATTTGTCGCTTTTTATTGCTAAATTACATTCAATTATTTGGATGGTTGTTTATCCATTTCCCAATTGAGGGACATTTGGCTTGCTTCTAGTTTCTGGCAAATATGAATAAAGTCTTTTGAACATCTGTGAACAGATTTTTATTTGACCATAGGGTTTTTTTCCCCCCAGTTTTTTGTTAGCAGCAGTGTGATACTTCGATACCTGTATTAAATGTGGACTCAAAAACAAGTCATTGGCATTTCCCCTTGTTGACCTTACTTTATGATTGAAGGCTTAGAGCTTCTTTCTTCTGTGTTCGTTCAAACATACATTGAGTTGTTGTGAAGTACAGTCTCCTCATTATCCTTTGTAATGCTATGAACTCAATATTTTGATCTAACTCTGATTTCAAACTCATCATCCAAACTCCCTCCTCTCAGTCTCTAGTAATCACCACTCTGTTCATATTAAGCTTAAAAAAAAAAAAGAAAGAAAAGAAAAACTCCTACATATGAGGCAGAACACACGGCATTTATTTTTATATATCTCACTTACTTAACGTAGCACCCTCCAGGTCTATCCATTTTTGCTGTAAATGACAAGATTTCAACATTCCTAATGGTCAAATAATACTCTATTGTGTATATTGGCCATGTTTTCTTTACTCATTCATCTGACAACCTTGATTGAATGTATATCAACTTTGGCCCTTATGAACAATTATACAATGAACATGAGGGAACAGGTATCTCTTTGATACAATGATTTCATGCCTTATGTATATTATACCCACTAGTGATATTTCTGAATTGTAAGACAATTCGATGTATATTTGTTAAAGAGATCTCGCTACTGTTGTAAATTAGTGCAGCCTTTCTTTATATCCTTACCACGATTTGTTTGAATATAAGTTTGCATTTCACTTAGGAGTGGAATTGCTGGATTGTGTGATAAGTATATTTTCAACTTTATTTGTCTGAGAGAGATGAGCAGAAGGAGACCTTTCATCTGTTCTCTGATTCGCTCTCCAGCATCTGGAGCGCGCCAGGATGGAAGCTCAGCACTAGTAGCACAGTCTGCATCTCTCACATGAATGGCAAGGAACCAGGTACTTGAGCCATCACCCACTGCCTCCCAGAGTATACATCAATACAAAGCTGGAATTAGGGGCAGGGCCAGGACTTGAACCCAGGCACTTTGGCATAGCATATTGGTATCCCAGTGATTTCTTAATCACTGTGCCAAGCACCCAGCCCTATTTCCATCTTTTAAAGAAACTTCCAAGCTGTTTCCTAAAGTGATTGCACCATTTTGTATTCCCATCAAGAATGAGAGTGAGTTCCAGTTACTCTGCATTTTCACCAACATGTGGTACTGTCAGCAGTTACCTGTTTTTGAAAAAAAAAAAAATAGGTATTCTAATGGATATGTTGTGATATCTCATAATGGTTTAAAATTATGCTTCCTAACAGCTCATGAGTTAAGCCTTCTTTCATGTGTTTATTTGCCTCCCATAATATCTTCTTTGATGAGGTGCCTGGTCAAATCATTCGGGAAAAAAATAAAAAGGAAAGGATGGGTTGTTTTCTGATTATTGAGTTTGGAGGCTACTCTGCATTCTGGAGATAGTCCTTTATTAGATTTGTAATTTATAAATATTTTCCCTTCATCTGTAACTTATTGTTTCATTTTCTTAGTAGCATCTTTAAAAGATGCTTTAATTTTAATGCAATCTAACTCACCAATATTTCTTTCAAAGATTATACTTTCAGGGCCATGTATTAAACATCTTTTCCTAACCTAAGATTGCAAGATCTTCTCTGTTTTCTTTCAATTTTTTTATAGTTCCAAGTTTTATGTTTAGAGCTATGCTCTATTTTGATTTAATTTTTATGCTTGCATATGATATAAGGTACAGAGTGAGTTTTTTTAGGAGGAGGGGTGCAATTGGCTTTTTTGAGTTGTTGTAAGTGTCATTTGGTGGAAAGAAATGTTATTGCCATTGCTTTTTTGTGGAAAATCAACTGAGTGTGTATGTGTCAGTGTGTAGTCCATCTCTGGACTCTATTCTGTTCCACTGATCTGACCTTATCTGATCTGTCTCCAATGCTAGGCTTCTTGCTATAGTCTTAGAGTAAGTCTGGAAAGCAGGCGGTGTGAGTTCTCCAATGTTGTGTGTGTTTTTAGATGTGTTTTAAGATTGCGTTCATTTGCCTTACAATACACAATTGAGAATCATTTTAACTGGCATTGCACTGAATCTGTGTATCCACTAGGAGGGAACTAAGGATTAACAACATGAGGTCTTCTAATCACGAACGTTATATATCATTCCATTTATGTAAGTTTCCATTTCTTTCATCAATGTTTTATGGTTTTCAGCAAACAGGCCTTGCCCATAATTTTATAAGATTTAACTATGCATTCCACTTTTGGTACAGTCGTACTTATTTTTTCTTTGAAATTCATTTTTTTGGGGGGGGGCTTGTATTTAGAAATGACTGATTTTAAAATATAGACTTTGCATTCAGTAACTGCACTTAAGCACATTCACTAACATTAGTAGCTTTACTTGTAGATTCTATGGAATTTTCTATGTAGACAATCATGACATTTACAGTAAAAGTTTTATTTCATCCTTTCCAATATGCCTGCTTTTTGCCACCCCTCCTCCACTTCCCCCCACCTTTTTACCTTCCTTGTCTGGCTAGGACCTTCAGCAGCATGCTGAATAGAAGTGGTGGAAATATACACTTAATGAGCAAGTTTTCTTTTTTACACCATTAAGCATAATGTTAACAGTATAATTTTTTGTCAATGATTTTTATGCAATTGAAGAAATTCTCTTCCATTTTTAGCTTGCTAAGATTTTTTTAAATGCATGGATATTACATTTCAGTGCATACCTTTAGTGCACCTTTTCAGGTAATCATGTGATTCTTCTTTCTTAGCTTATTAAGATGATAAGTGACATTCATTGATTTTCAAATATTGAGCCAGCCTTGCACACCCAGGAGAACCCTGATGGGGGGGGGGATGCTCATGACTGTTCAGGTTATATATTGTTGCATCCAATGTTCACTTCCTTTTATTCTCTTTCCCATGTGGTGCTCAGCTTGGCTAACCCCAGTTTTCCCTACTTCAGGCTCACCTGCATTCAGCCATCATTTCTGTGTCAGGAATTTAGCTTTATCCTGGCCCCTCAAAACATGAATACTCACATCCATCCCTCTTCTCACCCATCAGAGACTCCTATGGGACCAGGATAGGTCTGCTTTTAAGAAGCTAATAGGTGGGAGGCTGAATCTTTTCATTCATTCACAGTCTCATTGTGAATTATTTATCCCTGTTTTACTGGATAGTTATATACTGCTTATGATTTGGAAGAGCTCTTTCTTTAGCAAAATGCGTTTCTGTGAATTTATTTCTGTTGAGTGTTATACTTATGTAGGCTTATAAACTTCTGATGACTTGGACTGCTTCAGGGACAGAGCTTAGAGAACTTAGGCATGGGTATTTGGCAATCTCCACATTGCTTTCATTTCAAATGTACATTGCTGCAAGCAGGCTCTGGACAGGGGCTGGATAGCAAACAGTCCTAGATTAAGAACTCCCTTAGCACCATAAATCCAGTGATTTTCCACAACAGAAACATCACTGTCCAGGAAGTACACTAAACTCTTTTCCCTTCTCACCTTCTTTCCTTCTGTTTTCACTTCTGTTGTAGTGCACTGAATTTAAGCAGTTTGAAGACATAATGATTCCACATCTCTTTTCCTGCCAGGCTTGATTTGAAGAGAAATTGGACTGAATTGGAAGACTTTGGCTGCTCATAAGCCCTTAGGCTCTGGTTCCCAAAACAAGTGGAAAGATGTAGAAGGATGAACTGAACTCAAGTCCTAAGGCACATTCAGGAACAAAACAACATGGCTGATAAGTCAGAAATGAGCAGGACCAGAATGGGCAGCTAAAAATCAGCTAGCAAAGATCTCAGGGACACATAGGGGGCAGAGGCCAAGCTGTGCAACTCGTTCTTGCTTGCTGTGAGAGAGGAGAGATTCCTCCTTCTGAAGCGTTTCTGCTGTCACCAGAAAGGAAGAGATTCTCCCATTAACTGGTTCACTCCCTAAATGGCTGCAACAATTGGGGCTGAAAGCCAGAATCTGAAATTCCAGCTGGGTTTCCCAAATATGAGCAACAGGGACCTTAGTACCTTAGTACTTAGGCCATCTTCTGCTGCTTTCCCAAATACATTAGCAGAAAGCTGGATTGGAAGTGAAATTGTCAGGTTTGAACTGATGTACTAATATGGAATTTCAGTATTGCAAATAGTAGCTTAGCCTTCTGTGCAATAACACTGGCCCTATTTCTTATTGACTTAGCATCTTTAAAAACAATGGTTGGTTTGGAGCAGCAGTAAAGTCACCACCCATATCAGATTGGGATACCTGATTACACAGGTACTCCCCTTCAGATTCAGCTTCCTGCTAATACACATCCCAGGAGACAGCTGGTAATGACCAAGTGACTGTACTTGGATCCCTGTCAACCATGTGGGAAACTAGAATTGAATTCCAGGCTCCTGGCTACAGCTGGGTCCAGCCCTGGATTTTGAGAAAGGACATTTAGGGAGTGAACCAATAAGCAGAAGAATTCTATCTCTCTGCCTTATAAATACTACTACTAATAATAATATCAGTAAATGAAAAAAAAAAACTTGGGAGGGAGGCACCCAAATGTGGTATAAACATGGTTGTATAAATATATATATGCTCTTTAAAGATAATGAATTGGCTCTCCAGGATCATCTAGATGTAACTTAGCTTTTTTTTTTTTTTAATGTCATTGTGCATTGTAGATCTAAATACATTGGATGAAATTTAATTCAGTTCCCTTCCCTGAAGCCAAAAGTGGATATGATGGCTGAAACGCCAGCACCCATCTGGACTTATGATTCACTGGAGTTCGCAGCCACCATCTTAGTACTCGTTTTTTTCATTTGTCTCATGTGTTTTATCTTTTTTCTTTCTTGCCTAATTTTTGGACTAATCAACTTAAGCATCTTAGTTAAGGTTTCTTTGTTATTAGAGATAGCATATTTGCTTGGCTACCTACACACAAGGCTTCATTCCATAGTTTTTAGGATAGGTTTCCACCTTTAGGGTCACTTCATTGTCTTATATGATTGCTAGAGTTCCAGTTATCACATCTAAATTCCAGACAACAGGAGGGAGGGGGGACGATAGAGAGCACACCTTTAAAGAACTTTCTTGGGAATTCTTTCTCATCTTTTTACTCTTAATGGCTACTTTTACCTGATGTTCAGGCCAGGAGTTGCAGATTTCCAACTGGGCACAACCAGGACTCTGTCACTAAATAGGAAGTACCAATTGAACACTGGGTTGGCAATGAGATTTATCTTTCTAGATAATGTATGAAAAAATAGGCAGTTGGACTAGACAAAATCTAATGCCATTTACAAGTTCTGAATAAAGTAAATAGATCTTTATCTCTTTGCCTTATTAGTCATTTGAAGCCCCATAGGCAATGTTTTCCCTTAATGACAATTCTGTGTTAATGCTTGTGACCCTTTCTAAAACATGTTTTTATGTTATGAAGGAAAATCGAGTCCTGAAATTTAACTGAAAAGCAAATTATTGAACAAAGCTATACATTTGCCTTTAGGAAGAAATAGCTTATATAGTCTTATGCTTCCTTTGCCCAAATTCTATGATGACCTGAATCTTGTTATTGCAAATTGCCTGAGATCAAGGATGGGCATTTGACACAGTGGTTTGTGTGGCCACTCGGGATACCTGCCAACCATGTCTGAGTACATGGTTGAATACTTGCTTCCAATCTGGCTTCCTGCCAATGTGTGAGTTGAAAGGTAACAGTGAGTGAGGGCTACTACTTTCCTGTCATCAGCCTGGGCCAATCCCTGCAGGCATTTAGGGAGTTAACCAGTAGGTAAAAGTTCTTGCTCTCTCACTTTCTCTCACTGACTTTCAAGGACACTGAAAAGTAAATTAGTCTGTGGAAAAAAGGCAACATTCTTAAGGCAAGAGTTTCTGTGATTAAGTTGTGCTAAGATGACTCGAGTAGATGTACTGCAGTACTTCAGGAATGCAGCAATACCAGAGCAACGCAGCGACCTGTCTGTGGATAGGGATGGTTAGTGGAGGTATAAGCACCAAGAATTAAAAACACACACCCATAGGGTGCCAGAACAACCTCGCACACCATCCTACCAAATTCTTTCATGCTTTCATGTTATAGGTGCACAAACAAAAGGCTGACCCAAGTTATTGGACTAAATTTTCCCCATATCTTGTAACAATCTGAATTTTGGTATCAAAAAGATTTTGATGTTTGGGTAGTCATTTGGCACAGAGGCTTAATGTGCTGTGTCGGACACCCTCATGTCACATTTGAGTGCCTGATCCCATTCCCTGGATACATTCTAGAAACTATTCCCTTCAAAGTGTTCCCTGTTTGATCTTGTTATCACTGACTTCATAGAAACCACTTGGAATTTCACCAAGATTACAAATGACTCAAGGGAAATGCTTTAAAAACATACTTATTTGTTTTGGAAATCAGAGTTAGAGAGAGAGATGGAGAGACAGAGAGAAATCAGATGTCCGCAATGGCCAGGGCTAACCCAGGCTGAAGCCAGGGGCCAGGAGCTTCTTCCAGGACTCCCACCTGGGTGCAGGAGCCTAAGCATTTCTGCTGCTTTCCCAGACACATTAGCAGGGAGCTAAATCAGAAGTGAAGCAGCCAGCACTCAAACCATCACCCATACGGAATGCTGGCATTATAAACAGTGGCTTTACCCACTATGCCAAAGCGCTAGCCCAAGGAAAACTCTATCCAAGGTGATACCACCTTAAAAAGCTGATTACAAGTGAGCATTATCCTCAGAGCACCATGTGAAAGGGACCATGCCCTTTGACTCTCAAGCTACCTGCAGATCCTCTTCCTGGAATTTCCTGCTAGTGTCAGTGGGGCGATCTGACCGTGGGCCTTGGAGTGAGTAATGTCGTCACTAATGACTGTCCCTTGAGGTGGACAGAACACTTTTTCATACGATGGGCCTCTGAAAGTCCATGGACAGATGGAATAGAAAGGCAATGTGGGTTTCTGTGAGCTTTTGGAAGCCTATTATAGTTTATCTACACAGGGCATCTGTTTACATGCAGGTCCTAAAAATTTGGCTAACATCCTGAAAATCTCCAAGTTACCCCAAAGAAGAGCAAAAGCTAGAGAGAATCTCAGCTTCCCTAGTTGACTGTAGAAAGACTAAAGGATCCTATACATAAATATTACAGAAAAATGCTGCCAGCTTTGACTTTAAAGAACAATTTGGCTTTTATCATGCAGCCAGGTGAAGATTTAGCCATCACAGTTCATGATGGAGCTGACATGTGGTAAAATATCTTTAGAAACTGTTCCTTTGGTAGCTGTCCCTGGGCCAGCCTTTTCTGGCTAATGTTAGCACTGTATGTTACTGTGGAGATGCACTGTGGTGGAGTAGGCTAATTCTCCTCCGTGGCACCACCATCTCATATGGGCTCCAGTTCTAGTGCTAGCTGCTCCACTTCCGACCCAATTCCTTGCTCATAAACCTGGAGATCAGCAGAGGATACTTCAAATCTTTTGACACCTGCATCCATCTAGGACACCTGGAAGAAGCTCCTGGCTTCTGATCAGCTCTATTGCAGCCTTTTGGGCAGTGGACCATAAATTGAGAGATCTCTCTCTGTGTCACTCTTTGACTCTGCCTTTCAAATAAATATAAATAAATCTTTTAAAAAATCAACATGAAGATGTGCTTGAAAAAAACAAGTCATAGGTCATGTGGCTACTGCTTTCCCAGGCCAGTGTTGTATGTCATTAGTGGCTCTATCATTAAAAAAAAAAAAAAGACTTTTTAATTTGTTTTTACAGCCAGAGAGAGAAAGAGCTTCCACCTGCTGATCACTCTTCAGATGATCACAATAGTCAGAACTAAGCTAGACGAAAGCCATGAGCCAGGAGCTTCCTCTGGGTCTCCCACATGGATGGCTCCAAATACTGGAGCCAACTTCTGCCACTTTTCTAGGCCATGAGCAGGGAACTGAATTGGAAGTGGAGCAGCTGGAACATTGAACTGGAACCTATATATTGTTGCAGATGACAGCTCTATTCGCTGCCCTATGATGTGGTCCACTGTTCCACCTACTTGGGGTCTTAACCTCACAGCCATGGTTCTAGCAGGGATTCGTGGACAGTTTGTGCAGCTAAAGCCAGGAACTAGAGCTATATTCAGGTCTCCCATGGGGGTAGCCTTTGGGCCACTACATTTCCAAAGTGCATTAGCAAGGAGCTGGATTGGAAGTGGAGCAACCAGGACCACAACCAATGCCCACATGGGATGTATACATTACAGGAGGCTATACCACAATGCCAGCCCCTCAAATTCATTTTTTGAAAGTTCAAAATACTTCATATACATTTTAAACAAGATGTCCACCATTCTCACCTATAATCCTGATGAAAAATACTTGACAATTTGTAGGGTTTTGATCTTTATACAATTTTCTACTATTATATTTTCTACTGTTGTAATTTTCTATTATAATTAACGATGCCATGGTATCTGCTGTGCTGAGTAATGAATACAAACAGGGCCTTATCTTCTAAGAGTTTGCTGTGTAAAGCTGTTCTAGCTTGCAAGTCACTGTGCAATTGATTGAAGTTGAAGGGACCCAGGAAGATCTCACAGAAGAGGTGGCTTTTGAGTGACTTTTAATTACATGGGGGAAGAATGGGGTAAGAGCACTGTAAGTGAAGGAGACTGGAATGTAATGTCTTAGGAAAGAACCATGCTCTGCCTTTCTTTGCAGGGTACCACTTACCTGATCATGCTTAGAGGAGGCCCTCTCTCCATTTGCTTCCATGGACAGTTACCTCCATAAGGGGATTCATTGGATGCTTTTTTTTGGAGCCCTGTGCACTGATGGGAGGAGAGGGAACCAGAATGAATTAAATAGGGAGCCTTAAAAACAGAGAGTCTATAATGCTAATGTTCCATATGGGCTATCTGGGTGCTCAGGCCAGCTTACCTGCTGTGGACTCTGCCCTCTCAAGCCCTGGCCTAGGAGGGGCTGCAGGTGCAGAACTCATACAGAGGCAAGGCCCCAAAGGCAGGCACCCCCACCAGGGTTCTTCTTCTCCTGGGCTGGCAGAGGCTTTGGTGCCTGATAGGACGACCAACGACAGCAGTGCCAGAAGATGGAGTCAGGGAAGGAGGAGATAGAGGAGAGACAGAATCAAGGCCAAGTTCATAGAAAATGTGGTCTTAGCTCTGTCACTTGAAAGATGGGTAACATGTGGATGTGTATGGCTAGAAGGGCGGAGGCAGGCAGTATGTAGCAGGGCCAATGTGGTTATAGCCCAGGAGACTGGATTGTGTGGGACATACCCAAGACAGCTGAATGACTTATTGCAGCTAGACCTTGGGCATGTGGAAGAGGTGCTTAGAAGGGATTAGTATCTTGAACCATCTCCTGGATGATCAGGAATGTCAGACAGAATTTTGGCCACAGCTGACTGTGCCTGTGCAGAGAAGCAGGCAGCAACTGCTTACCTTGCCGTTATATTTCCCCAGTGTGGGGCACATATAATTGGTTATCAGTCTGTGTGTTGCACAAATGGATGAGTTCCTCAAAGGTTCTGGGTAGGGAGTTGGGTCTGGCAGTAGTAGCAGTATTGTGAATGGCTTGCAAACAGAGAGGTGGGGAGCAAGCCAGAGCTGCCAATGAGCAGTCATGAGCACCTGCATCAAGGTAGTGGCAATGGTAGACGAGGAGCAAGGGCCAGAAGCTTTAGTTTTCTGGCAGAGTTGACAATGGTGTTTGGTTGAGGAATCAAGGTTTCCTGGGGTTTGAGCAGAGCTGGGTATACTCCATTTGATGGGTCTAGTTTTACTTTCATTGGTTGCAAAGTCAAGCCCAACAGCTCTGCCAGTGTAGGAAAGAAGGAATTCTGGCAGAGCTCCCCTCCCCTCCTCATAGCATTGCTGTCAGTGTCTGATCTCAAGGCCCTGTTGGCAAACTCTACCCTACATGCCTCATGAAGGAACAGGTGCTGGGAACATGGGAGCCTGACTTGGCATTGGAAATTCTCCCTTCTATTTATATCCATGTCTGCTTCCCAGCCACGTTCCTGCATGGGTTGCAGCATGGCCTTGGAAGGCCCATGCACATCAAACTTAGCCTGTCTTATACCAGATGGACCTTCAGGGAATTGAAGACAGCCATCATCTGTCCTTACTTCCTATCTCTGACTGCAATAAAAATCTTCTGTGACAGAGGAAGACATCTTGCAACAGAAAAAAAAAAAGTTTCTGCTATGGTTAACACAAAAACTGTCACTTTACAAGCTTCTTAGGCGCATGTCCTCATGAACTGAGGGTGCAGACATCCCAGCAGCCCCTGCAGGAGTTGGAGACATGGGAGGAGGGTCTCCACATCTTTCTGTGTTGGCCAGGCAGTTGCCCTTTGTGATCTGAGCCCATGTTTTGAAGTTGCAAGGCAGTTTCTAAGCAAGCAAAAAGTGCTTACTATACAGATTATAGAGATGGCAGTACTGCTAGACCACCAGACAGGCAGAAACTTACACGTGTTTTATTTTTTCTTTTAGCATTAGTGAATAGCTACATTCAGTCATCCATAGGCTGCTAACTCCAGGGGCTACCATCTGTGTAATCTCTTCTCCCAGACTGGGATACAGTCTGTGTCCGTGATACAAAAATAACTTTCCCATCAGTGACTCACAGGGCATCTGAGCTTGGAACGAACCTCTGGGATTGCCTGAGTGGGCCCCTTTATGGATGAGTAAATGACCATGGTTACATTCACTGTTGTTCCAAGCACCCTATCTGCTCTAACTGGCACTACACAACAATAGCCCTTTCTTCTCCCTTCTCAAAACAGTTGCATCCCATGGAAAAGAAATGCATAACCTTGGATAAGAGCCTTCTGCCTCCAAAACTCCAGCTGGTCGTCTATTGAGTAAGGGGTTTGTTCAGGATCTCTTCCAGCTTTGCGGAGGCTGAAGCTGGAGTAGGATGCTGGTGTTTCAGCTCCCAGCCTAGGAGCCCACAGCTGCTCCTTTTTACTCCCCGAGGTGGTCTCCCCCTCACTTCCCTTTCCCCCCAGCACACAAAAAGAAAGGAATACTGTCTTGCATTTTCAAAATTCTGATTACTACAGAGAACACTTGACAGGCAAGGTGATGATGATTCATTTGCTATAATGCTAATATTCCACTTGGGCATCCTTTTAGCCTCAGTTAGGCTCAGGGAAGATAATGGAGGGGGATTTGAAACCTGTGTTTCTAAAAATGCTAGTGGTTGGGTAGACACTTTTTGTTTGTTTTTCACTGCTGCTGTATAAAACTAATGCTAGTAAAGATACTTTTTAAAGAGTACAATGACCAAAATGTTGCCTGCCATGGAATTCTTGAGGGTACTGAAAAAAAAATGAAACTAAGAACATAATTTGGGAACAAAAAATACTAATTTCCATTCACATAGTAAGACTTCATACAAGGGTTTGGTGTACTGTATCAAGCTAGTCCTCCACCTGTAATGCCAGCATCCCATATGAGTTCCTGCCAGTTTGTGTCCAGGCTGTTCCACTTCCAAACCAGCTGTCTGCTTGTGGGCTGGGAAAGCAGTGAAGGACAGCCCAAGGTCTTGCAACCCTGCACCCAAATGGGCAACCGGAAGGAAGCTCCTGTCTCTCAGCTTTGGATCAGTTCAACTTTGGCCGTTTGTGACCATTTGGGGAGTGAACCAGCAGATGGGAAAGTTCTCTCTGTGTCTCTCCTTCTCTCTGTAACCTTTGCCTTTCAAAGAAAAAAAGTTTTTCTAAACAAATATTTCATACAATATGAGTTAAAAGTTACCAACAAACATTTAAAAACACACTTAACTCCACCAAGAATCAGAGAATTGAAACAGCACTTTAAAGAAATGGATATTTACCTATAGGGCAGCCACATCCTATGAACTTGTTTCCTGCTATATCTCCTGCTGTCATTCTGTTGTCAGTGTGGCTGTTAGAAAAAGAAAAAAAAAAAAAAGATGACACTAATGTACAGAATTTTGTATTCCTTATAAATCACTTTCCTTTGGCATTCTTATCCTGGTCATTGCCTGTGGTTGGTATGGAAATCCACTTCTTCCTCAGTAAATTAAATTTTTGATGAGTTAATCTAAACAGTTGGGCAGGTCTCTCTGGACATTAAAATGGTGACCTCAAAAAAAAAAAAAAGAAATGGATATTTAGGGCCTGATGTGATAGCCTAGTGGCTAAAGTTCTCACCTTGATTGCCCGGGATCCCATATGGGAGCTGGTTCTAATCCTGGAGGCACCACTTCCTATCCAGCTCCCTGCTTGTGGCCTGGGAAAGCAGTCGAGGACGGCCCAAAGTCTTGGGACCCTGCACTCCTGTAGGAAACCCAGAAGAAGCTCCTGGCTCCTGGCTTTGGATTAGCTCAGGTCTGGCCGTTGCAGCCACTTGGGGAGTGAATCAACGGATGGAAGATCTTCCTCTCTGTTTTTCCTCCTATCTGTATATCTGACTTTCCAATAAAAATTTTAAAATCTTTTAAAAAAGTAAAACAGATGGACTTTTTGTACCTATATAACAGACAGAGATGTTTTCAGTGATAACAGTAGATTTGACACTGCGTACCCACAAGTGCGCAATGAGCTGGTTCGTCCTTGCTGGCGCACAGCTTAGCAGTCTAGGTCAGAAGCTGTTTTGTGCAGGAATTCCATATTTAGACACTGGTTTTAAAACATGATCAAGAAGACAGATGTTGTTTTATGTGCAAAGATGTTCATCAAAGCCTTAGCTGAGGAAAAATTGGGGATAAAATATTTAAAAATAGATGCGTGGGTAAATATATCACAGTCCATCTTTATGAGGGACCCATTTGAAGCATTGGAATGCTTTTGAAATGTTTTCAAAAAACAGTTAAAACAGTTAAAAGCAGTGAAGATGAAACAATGTCAACCTTGTGTAACGTTAAGTCACAAAGATAGAATGTGATGAACATTCAGTTTTTTAAAGATTTATTTTTTTTATTTATTTGAAAGCAGAGCTACAGAGAGAGAGAAGAAAAAGAAAGCTCCTGCATCCATTGGTTCACTCTCCAAATGGCCGCAATGGCCAGAGCTCAATCCATCTGAAGCCAGGAGCCAGGAGTTCCTTCCAGGTCTCCCACCTGGGTGCAAGGTCCCAGGGCTTTGGGCCGTCCTCTACAAACAGGGAGCTGGATGAGAAGTCAAGCAGCCAGGATGAGAACCAGCACCCATATGAAATGCTGGTGCTCACACGTAAAGGATTAGCTAGTTGAGCCATCACTGGACTCAACTTTGCCTTTCAGATAAAAGTAAAATCAATCTAAAAAAAAGTTTCATAGCTTATGCCAAATTGAATCAATTTCTGTTACTGCCAATGAAGTGCAAGATTCAGATAGCATGGTGTATTAGAAAATTTTTTCATTGTTGCCATTATAATAAATATATTTCAGTGTTGCCTTTATTTGCACTGTATGAATAAAGTTGGGCAGAGCTAAGGTAATAGAGCCATTTATAACTGACTTACTATAAAGCATTTTTTGGCCTTTTTTTTCTAGTGGGTTGCTGATCTTTTTGTTATTGATTTTTGGAAACTTTATAATAATGGGATTTTTCCTTTATCATATGTATTACAAGTATTTTCCCCAACCCTTCTTTTATTTCTGAATATGTTTACACTGTGTTTTTTCCCCATGAAGAATATTTTTATTTCCTATTAATCTTTCATGAGAGTTTATGACTTTCCATTACTCTAAAATAAAATTATCCCATATTTTCTTCTAATGCTTCCCTTATACTCAGTCTTATTTACAATTAAAGAGTAAGGTCCAGACAGCAAGAAAAGGATCCAACTCTTACTTTTCTTAGGTGTTCATATCATTTACTTAAACTTTTTAATAGAGTCTTATAATATATTGAGCTTATGATCTGGCTTTCACATTATACAAGAGAGTTGAGTCTCAACATAACCAGTAATTGAGTGATCTGGTATGGGGAATTTGGTACAGCATGTAAGCTATGTAAGGCTTTTGATTGACAGTACCAGAATTCATCTTGAACCCGTGTCCACCAAAAAAAAAAAAATTCCCTACAATAATAGCAGTAAAAACAAACATCTCCCTACCACCTTAAAAAGTGATTTTTAAGGATCCTGGAGATTTGTGGGGGACCAAGTAGACCAAGACTCAGGAAAAGAGTTCACTGAAAATTAGAATGCTGTTAGGATATTTGAAATCCTCCTAGCAGAAGAGGATACCTTGCTGTTCTTGGGGCCTCCAGTTCATTCATCACTCTGCAGATACCTTTGGCTGACTTTATCAGTCAATGATACAGAAATTAGGAGTAGAGGTAACAGCTGTAGCCCTAGCAGATAACCCTGGCTCTCTGGGGCAACGCTGAATTCCTAGGAGGCAAGTCAATTGCACCCTCCTTGGATGGAGCTAGTCTCCTAAGGAAGTCATCTACTGTCAGCGCAGGGAGCATCCCAGGACAAGACATGGCTCCCAAGGGTAACTTTCCAGTAAAAGATGCCTGATTTTTTTTTTTTAAGATCTACTCATGGACTAATACAAGAGGTAGAGAAAAGAGCGAGCTTCCATCTGCTGCTTCACATTCCCCTGAGGTCTTAAAAACTGGACACTCTCAAAAGTGTCAAGCATGGGAAGACTAGAAATAAGCTACTAGATTGAACTAGATGGACCTGGCCAAAAGACACCGCAGATGACTCCCTGGTTCTAAGATTGAAGCTGTGTTTTGCCGGGTTACAACAGCAGGTGCAGGGGTGACTGGGAGATGTGGAGGGGGGTGGAGAAGATGAAGAGAACCAGCCAGGCAGGACCTTAGTCACATAGGAACTGGCAGCACCAAACCTGTGGTAAGCATTGGCCTGGAGCTTCTTGAATTCTTCATCAGTCTCTGTGTGCTGGAGAGCTAAAAGAGGCAGATCCCAGATCAGCAGATTTTAGTTTCTGCAGAGCATTTACGCCCTGAAAATTCTTTTACATGTGCCTATCTCTGTCATTATGTGTTCTTGCACTGCAGTGTCCCCTGAGTGTAGGAATTTTCTATGTTTTCCTCTGTATCTCCAAAATAGCACACTTAATCGCCACTGATACTCATTGAATGAATCTGGCAGCCACCTTTTCATTAAAAAACACTAATAGTAACATCTAACATCTTTTTTTGTGCACCTGCCAGGTCTACCCAAGGGTTTTGCATATATTAATTCATCTCTCTGCCCAGGTGGCATTGGGTATAACCCACTTTTTTAAGCACTCACATTTCTTGATCCTTCACATTATGTGTTGTGTCAAGTCCCCCTACTAGCCTCTAATCAGTTTAAAAGCAGTAACCTCATCTGCCAGTATCCTGGTCATCCTGGGTAGCTCCCATCCATGAAACAGAGAGCATCGTTGTGCCCTGTGGCCATTTGTTGATCTTTCAGTTTTTCTTACTGCAGTCTAAATGCCCAACCTGATATCCAGCAAACACTTCCTTCTGCTCACAGGCTGTGTGATGCAGTAGAACAAACATGGCACAGTGAGGTGCTGTGGTTCTGCTCCAAGGTGTCTAGAGCCCCAGCTGGGGAGATTTGAGGCTAGAGGTGATTTGATGTCAGGAGGCAGTGTGGCAGTGAACGTTTGGAGAATGCCAAAGCTGGCCATAGAGTCTACTGCACATCTCATCCCAACTGCTCTTCAGTGTTGCTCTGCTGCTAGCTTTTAGTCTTCATATCAACCACTGTGGGAGTATTTACACTATGAAAATTGGCAAACATTGCCCATCTAGACTGTTCTGTTTTGAGAGCTAGTTTTGCCAGCTCAGTGCTGATCTGAAGGCATCTTCACTCACAGCTTGGCGTCTGGCTGGGAACTCAGCTTAGCTGAAGGCTGGACCCCGACTCCATGAGGCCTCTGCATGCAAGCTCTCTGCAACAGATGATGATGGTTGGCTTAAGGAGTTGAGCCTCACCAGAGCACCGGTCAGAAGCTGCCCTGCCTTTTAGGATGTGCTCTTAGGAGTCGTGTTTACTCAATATCAGAGAGAAGGTGGACAGTCAACTGGAGGCATATCAAAGTCCAATGCAAGAAGCATATGGGATGGGAGGCAGGGGGGCAGCCCACACATAGAGATCCCTCATAGCTTTCCAGACATCTGGGTCCTGATTGATCTCCTGCTGCAACGAGTCTAGCAGCCTGAGGCCTTTCCGAAGTTTCTCCCTTGACATTGCATGGACCATTCTTTGACTGGTCAGACTGCCTGGCGCTGTTAGGATTAGAGCAGTTAAAACCTGTTTCCTTTTTTTTTCCTCTGACATATACTATTTGCACATATTTATGGGGAACACTATGATAATTTGGATCATACAGACCATGTGTCATAATCAAATCAGAGTAATAAGCCTTTCCTTAAATGTCAATCATTTCTACATGTGGGAAATTGTCTTCGTCTTTTCTCATGTTGAAATAGATCAAATATCTTTTTGAAACATATCAGGGAGTGTGTAGACTACAGTTGCCCTACTAGGCTAAAGAACAGAAGTATTTATTCCTATCTGTCTGTGTCGTGGCCTCCATCAATGCTCCACTCCTAAGCTCCTTCTGTCTTTCCCTTCCCTTCGCTCCTCTTTCCAAGTCAAACACAACAACTGTGAACTTAATGTAATTTATTTTCGCTTTTATAGAGCAGAAATAGGGCTCTTCTATGCCAGTTCACTTCCTAAATACCTGAATTCTTGGTTAAAGGTGGGGTCAAAGTTAGGAGCTGGGAACTTAATCCAGGCTTCCCACATGGGAATGGGGTATCTACACTGCTAGGCTAACTGCTCACCAGGACATATGCTTTTCAATGAAATGAGTTGTATTACAGATAGCCTACCCCTCTGTGGCCCAGAACACATGCTGACCACACCAGAGATGTGACTGCTGCACTACCTGACTGTAAAACTCTGCTTATAGACTTTCAGGAACTAATCCCACATTAGTCAATCATGTTCAGGTCAAACATGTTTTGGTTTTGTATTTTCCTAGAGAGTTGGGTCTGATCTTAGGGGGGCATGATGCCCCATGATGTCCTCTGCTGTGAACACTTTTTCTCAATTCTTGACTTGTCCAATTTAGAAGTTGCTAAACTTGATTAAAAAGAAATTGCTGCACGCTATCCATGTATTAAGGTCTTGGAAGCTGTTAGGAAAGAACTGTCCCAGACTGCGATAGTGTGAACTGCCATTCCTAGGCCTACTCTGGGAAGTGACCTGCTTCTGGCATTAGCTTCTTCCTCCTCAAAGTTTGTGTAGACCTACACAGTGCTGGCCCTCCAACCTATGAAATTGCCAAGAGAAGAGGTTTCTTGATGGTTTCATGGGTGTCCTCAGTAATTTTTCATAGCACCCCCAGGTTTACCACATGTGTGGCAAGGGCCCAAACGCTTGGACAACCCTGTGCTGCTTTCCCGGGAAGCTGGGAAAACATTCACAGTAAGCTGGATTGGAAGTGGAGCCACCAGAACCCTAACTAGTACTTATATGAGACTCAGGTGTTGCAGGCAGTGGTATTATCCACTATGCCACAATGCCAGCCCTCAGCACCCTATCTTATCTATTTCTGTGACCATCTGTCCACCCTCAGCACCTCTCAGACATAGTGACGAACACTTGACTCACCCTATGGCCAGGATGTCCATTATCCGTGGGCTGGATGATTCCTAAGCCCAGGAACTTCCCAAGACACTACTCATCTAGCACAGGGCCTTCTTTACTCAAAGGCTCCCAGTTCCTTTTACTTGAATAAATGATCTAATTTGTATGTATTTAACTGGAGCTGCACTTTGATCCAGGCTAATAACACAGGGCAACTTATACAACTCCATCAGGCCAACCAGACAGCTCTACATATCCAGCAAGCATTTGGGGAATGACACTGGGCTATAAGCAGCTCTGCCCCTTACCTCCTACCTCAAGCCAGTTGGGTAACTATCGTGAGCTGCTCTTTTCCTCATCTACAAGGTGAGATTACAATACCTCACACAGAGGAGTGTGATGAGCTGAGGTGAAGCATTAGCTCCCTAAGGGCTTTGAAAGGCATGGAGGTGATGTGTCTTAAGGGACAGCCAGGTGTGCATAGTGCAGATGCTATCAGTGACTGTCCCGTATTCCACACCTCTTTCTGGTAGGGCAGGCAGAGTAGGAGAGGTCTGAGTTGCAAGGCTGGCAAGGGCTCCCTAGATGGCCATTCTCCAGACATGGATTCCAGTGGCCCCCAGTGCTGCACTAATGGACACATTAGTATCAGTTGACAAGGTACCATGTGCTTGAAATGTTCTCCCATTAAGCTTCATGAGAAGTGGTGGGAATTCCTACTCCAGGCTAGGAGATCTGCCATGACCTTCACCCTCCAGTCAAGTCTACCCCTAGATTTCCTCAGCTCTGAAATGTTGGATATTCTTCTACTGCATGGTGATGCAGAAGATGCCCCAGCTTTAAGTCAGGGTGTCTGTACAGTGAGGATATCCCTGCCTGTCAATTCAATGCTTTTGAAAGCATTTTTTAAAACAAAATCATGAGTTCTTTTTTTAACAAAGAATTATTTTTGAACACTCACTTTTTGGTTCCAAACTAATCAGCATGTAAAATGATTATTAATCAGGATCCAGATTATGAAAATGCAGCATGTTTTCTATGCCATTAGTAAGTACCTGGATTTTTATAAGTCATCATGTTATATTTGCAAAAGCTTCACTATTTCTCTGTAAGAAATATTGTTTCCTATTTTTAAAGATATATTTTATTTGAAAGTCAGTGACAAAGAAGTCTTCTTTCTGTTGGTTCACACTACCCAAAATGTCCACTTGGCTAGGGCTGGTCCAGACCAAAGCCAGGAGTCTGGAACTCAATCCGAATTTCCCATGTGGGTTGCAGATGACAGGGCCCCACACATGTGGACCATCATCTGCTGCCTTTGCAAGCACATTAACAGGGCAGTGTGTCAGAAGTAAAACATCTGGGACTTGAACCAGTGCAGCAATAGGAGATGCCAGCATCCTAGGCAGCAGTGGTTTAGCTCACTGCACCACAACACTGGCCCCATATCATCTCTTTTAATATCAATCAGTTTGCATAAAAGGAACAAAAGAGAGAAAGAAAGTCTCAACCTTCACTATATTATATTATATATTATATATTATAGTATATAATATACATTATACATTATATATTATAGTATATAATATACATTATTACTTTGTTGTATAATATAATATAATACATATAATATATGATATAATATATAATATATATTAATAAAGCAGGTTTCCATGGATGTTTTGAAGATCACTCATATTTCATGTGATCCTCATACCCACCCTTCAAGGTCAGTGTTATCTTTGTGTTCTCATGAGAACACTGAGAGGTACAAAACAAAGTTACAAAACTTGGAACAGTCAGGGCTGGGGTGGTGTCTGAATGCATAGCATAACCCTTTCCAGAACATTTCTCAGATTTAAAGAACAGGCTGAAACACAGCCCTGTGGGACCCAGACACAGTAGCAAAACATGAATAAAGCCTTGTGAATACGATCTAGGTCACCTCTCCTATTCCCTAGCTGCCACTGAAGATGAGAGAAGGCGCCTGAGTTTTCCTCTGTGCTTGGGGCCTCTCCGTACAGGTCAGACCTTTCTTAGCATTGTACAAGAAGGCTCCGGGCTAGTGATGCTTCCACAAACCTCAGCTCCCTTCATTCAGATTGGCTCTTTTATATTTGTCTTCTGCATTGGGCTTCTGTTTAATAGGGTCTGAGGTGAGAAAAGGATTCTACTGGTCTCCCTCCTATCAAAGTTAGACATTGGGACACTGAATTGTAATCCAGTTCTTGATTTGCAGGAGACACTCGGAATCCAAGGATGCTTGATCAAAACTTGACCACAGTGATGGGTTAGAAGCTTTGGTTCTTTGAGATTTTAATTTCTGCATCACCTACAGCAAAACTATTGGCATGAGAGAGACACCCACTATGAGACACATGCTTAGAAAGCGGTTCAAGTTAATGGCTTTGAACAGGGGATGGTAGCAGAACCAGATTCAAATTCTGACTCCATCTTCTGACCTACCAGCTGCATGATCTTGAGTAAGTTGCTTAAACTTACCGAGTTTCTTCGTCAGCCAAATTGACACCATCATACCTTCTTGCTGGTTTTGTGATAAATAATAGTACATTAAAAATATTTAGCATTTAAAAAGATTTATTTGTTTTTACTGGAAAGGCAGATTTACGGAGAGAAAGGGAGACAGAGAAAGATTTTTCATCCATTGATTTACTCCCCAAATGGCCGCAACAACTAGGGCTGAGCTAATCTGAAGCTAGGAGCCAAGAGCTTCTTTCAGGTCTCCCATGAAGTTGCAGGATCTCAAGAACTTGGGCCATATTCCACTGCTCTCCTAGTCTACATAGAGAGAGCTGGATGGGAAGAGGAGCATCCAGGACATTAACTGGTGCCCACATGGGATTTTGGTGCTTATAAGTAGGGGGTTAGCCTAATGAGCCATGGCACTGGCCCCAAAATATCTAGCAATTAATAAGTTTTTTTCTTTTTACCCCTCCTCACAGCCCTTTCCTTGGCTATTCTATCTTCTCTCTCCTCTTCTGATAGATACCTAGATTCACACATTCATTTCATTCTCTACCATCCTGGTTTTGATTCCAAACTGTGCCATTTGCTAGTTGAGAGACCCTGGGAAAGTTAACCTTAATTTCCTCATCATAAAATGAGGATAGTGATAATAACAGCACATAATTCAAGGGGTTGTTAAAACAAGGGAAAACAAACTGCTAAGAATGGTGTATAACAAATGCTAGGTTCCAATACATTTTAGGAAGAACAGTTTGTGGGGTCAACAAAGTAATTCTGGAAGACTTTCTTTACTCTGTAAGTAACTATTCATTCTTGCTAGAATCTCATGACATTCATCATCGGAGTTTAGACATTTCCAGGCTATGTTTTTAAGAATCCATCCTGCCATTCTTTATCTTTTAATTGTTATGTTTAGGTCAATTACACTTCATGTAATTATTGAAATGTTTTTATTTAATCCTGCCATTTGATTACTTTCTGTATATTCCCCATTGCCCATTTTGTCTTTACTTGCTCATTCTTTCCTGTAGATTGCTTGAATATTTTCAAGAGTTAGATTTCTATATGTCGATAATGTTTTTGAATGTTTCCCTATGTGCGTTTTTATAATCAGTCAAGCATTAAATTATATATCAATAAATTATCACAGTCTATTGGTGTTGGCATTTTACCAGGCATTTTACCACCTGAGGGACATATAGAAACAACACTTTCACCTAGTTTCCTTTGTCCTCTCCATATTTTAATACAGTTTTCTTAAATGTTACCTCCACTTACATTCAGAATGCCACCTGACAATGTTATGATTTTTGCTTCCAGCACCAAACATAAATTTGAAAACTCAAGAGGAAAATGTTAGTACATTTGCCAGCATTTTTACCCTATCAGTTATAAGTCATGTGCCATTTCTCAACCTTTTTTTGGTGTTTAGTTTTTAGTATAATTATGCTATCTTGCTATGGATTTCCTGGAGTTTATTCTATTTGGGTTTGGTTAGCTTCTTAAACCAAGGGTATGCATTTCACCAAATTGGGAGAGAAATGTCAGCAATTACTTTTTTAGAATATTCTTTTGGCCTTAGTCTCTCCTTCTAAGACTCAGATAATACGAGTATTAACTCCATTGTTTTTTCTAGTGTATTTTCCCTCTGCTATTCAGATTAGATACTCCACTGATCTGTCCTCAGATACCCTCTTTGGTCCTATTATCTTCTGTCTGCTCTTGAGCTTACCCACTGAAGTTTCAAAATTATTAATTCTTATTTACTTTGCTAATAATTTTCTATGATTTCATTTGTTTCATAAGATTTATGATTGCTCATTGAAGTCTTTTTTATGATGACTGGCTTACAGCTTTGTCAGATAATCCTGACACTTACATTTGGCTCAGTGGTTGATGCCACTTGAGATGTCCATTTTCCATTTTTGGGTGCCTGGGCTGGAGTCTCTGCTCCACCCCCAATTTTAGCTTCTCACTATAGTGTACTTGGGAATGCAGCAGGTAATGGCTCAGATGGGTACGTCCCTGCTATCCACGTGGGAGACCCAGTTTGAATTCTCAGTTCTTGACTTGGCCCTGGTGATTGCAGGCTTGTGAAGAGTGAACCAGATGATAGGATCTCTCTTTTCCCTCTTCCCCTACCCCCTCTCCCTGCTTTTCAAAAAGAATAAATTGTAAAAATTTCACCTAACAAGAGACATGAAGAGTTTGCATATTTTTCATGAACTGTGATCACACTCCCAAGTCCAAAGAAAAATCTCGTCTTTTCCTTCTGTCTCTGAGTCATTTAGTCCATTGCCCATCATATTAGCAAGATTCGAATACCAGTTTTATTGGGGAGCAGAAAGCATGATTAGGAATCAGAAAGGAAATTTAAACAGACAAGGCTTCTATGGAGCTAAGGAAGCCATCTCTCCATCCCCAACTTAATACCAAAAAGAAAGTAAACCTGTGCCATCTTTGGGAGAATGGCTTAAGCTGTCAGGTAGGGTTGGGAGAGTGGTGGATCACTGCTGTGTCTTCACTAGAACACAGACAATGGACTTCCCAGCCCAGCTCCCTGTTCTTGATATTTGATAGTGAGCCAGGCTGCTCATTTTCAGGAAAAGAGTAAAGATTATCTGTTTTTAAGTTCTGGAATCTTGGGAAGCAAGAACATGTTGTTTTTATTACTTTACTTGTATCTACAGCTCAGCGATTTCCTTCCCCTGGACCTCGTAACCAAAACCCAACTTCTGCAAACAGCAGTGGGACCAGGTGACACTGTGGTTGCCTTCATCTCCAAGAAGCATCAAGAGACTTCGGTCGTCATCAGGTAGCATTCCTTTTTTTTATGGAAGAGCCAGCTGGAGCCCAGGGAGGTGATGGTTTTTCTGGAGTCAGGTGCAATTGCATTCCAGTCCCTGTGCAGATCAGACTGCTAGTAAGATTGCAGCACTTTCAAAGTCTACTGTCCACAGTAGGCACTAAGGTGGAGAGGTCTGGTGGGGGGGTGGGATTGAATGAATGCGGAAGTACATGGATGCCCACTTAGAATGGAAGCTCCCTGATAGGGAGTCATGAAATTGAAGATCTGAAAGACATCCAGGTCACTCTGTCTCCTTTCTACTGAGACCCCCAAAATAAGACAGCTTGGGCAAGTGGCAGTATAGTATCAGAATTGTCCCCTCTCTGTCCCAGGCCAGCATTCTTTCTTTCACCCACTTTGCTCCTCACTCATTTGATAAGAAGCTGTTGATATTGCCAATTTACTTGTGTCCTGGTATGCCAAATAAAATGTTTCTCATATCTAATCCAAGAAATACTGCTCCACGCAAAAGCTCAGGGCCAGTTTTTTGTTTTAAACCCTGTGGAATTTGATCATTCCATGGAAGAGAAGAAAGCCATCTTAAATCACTGTGGATGGTACTGCTGAAATTTGAAACGATAAACGGCTCTATTTTGGGAATAGTAGAAGTCAGGAAGAGTTAGCATTCTAAGAAGAAAATTGTAAAGAAGCTCATGATGAAGTCAACTCTCAGAAGTATTTGAATGCAAAGGAGATTAATACAGATAGAGGGAAGGTATGGGCACTTAGCAGATGACAAATGTCATCCTCATTGCCATCGAGAAGCTAACTCGCAGCTGAAATGGTACTTAAGGGAAATAAATTCAACCCTCAGATGTGTTAGCCAGGAAGTCTCATTTGAATGCAACATAGCTTCTCATTTTGGGGCATTACAATGCGTCACTAGGAAAAGAGCTGTGGTATCCAAGAGGGACAAGACACAAGCATGCTGCCCCGTGGGATGAGCCAGTCTTGCTCCATGTTAACACTGGATCATTGGATGTGACCCACTCATTCTGAATCAC
Organism: Ochotona curzoniae; assembly: GCF_017591425.1. NCBI lineage: Eukaryota > Metazoa > Chordata > Mammalia > Lagomorpha > Ochotonidae > Ochotona > Ochotona curzoniae. The sequence goes on along the minus strand of NW_024467106.1, from coordinate 29,631,987 downwards.
TCTTCAGAGCAACAGAAACAGAGATTAGAAGTGATTTCTATTTAAATGATAGCAGCTAGGGTAAAAGCCTTATTTATTGGTATATTCATCTAGTCAACTGTCAAGGAAGGCAACAATAAATTAAGACCTCATCTTTCTACAGGAGGTTGTGGAGAAGACACGTGTTCACAAATGTTGACAGGTGTGCTGGGGCCTTTATTCAAAAGCTAAAACCAGCAGAGGCACAAATGGGGGCAGGTATGTTGAAAGACAGAAACCTCATGCAGGTCAGGACAGTGTTTTGGAACTGGATTTATTTATTTGTTTATTTTTAAAGATTTTTAAAAATTTTTATTTGAAAGGCAGAGTTACAGAGAGAAGGAGAGACACACAGAAAGAGAGAGAGGTCTTCCATACACTGGTTCACTCCCCAAATGGCTGCAAAAACCAGAGCTGAGCTGATCTAAAGCCAGAAACTTCTTTTGGGTCTCCTACATGAGTACAGGGACCCAAGGACTTGGTCATCCTCCACTGATCTCCCAGGCCACAAGCAGGGAACTGGATCAGAACTAGAACATTCATGACTCGAACTGGTACCCACATGAGATGCCAGTGCTGCAGGAGAAGACTTAGCCTACTACACCAAGGCCCCTGCCTTGGAGCTGGATTTAAAGGAAGAATTTGGCCAGTTTGGGGTCAGGGAGGAAACAAAGACGTCTTGAGGAGAGAAATGACAGTTCGTGCAGTGTCAGGGCGTGGGAGTGAGAATTGCGTGCGTGTCCCAGGGCAGCAGCTCTACATCATGGAATCGCAGGTCAGCTCCCTGTTGAAGTCTCAGCATTTTTTTCTGAAATAAGCCAAGTAGTCTGCACTGGATGAGCATGGTGAGCAGTGTTGGCTGCGGGCAGTGAAAGTTTTCCATTGCTTGAAACTTTTCTTGGGAGAACATTCTCTAGAGGTGAATTTTTATTATTCTCCCTCAGCAGAGGAAAGTGTAGAATTAGGAGGTGATAGCTCATGCTCAGGGGGTCCCAACCTGTCACAGTGAGGCTGTCCCACTCCCACCCTGGCTGTCTTCAGAATAACAGCTTGAGAAATGGCAAGATTGGATTGGAACCCAACTAATGTGACTCTAGACTATTTTTTTTTTTTTGGCACTCTGCTGCATTCCTTTTGTTCCAGGTCACCCCTTAGGAACATAAAGTGTATGGTGTACAGGTACAGTGCGGAGGCAGAGATGAGACAGAGTAGGGTCAGGTGGCCAAAAGCTTGAAGCTTCCCACCACGCTAAGCAGTTCAGAGCCTGGCAAGGTCAAGAAACAACATTGGTAATAGCTTCAGTGGCAGAGTGACTTTCTACAAAATTTCTGGCAGACTTGGAGGATGAATTGGAAATAGGAGCCAGCGGGAGCAGTTACTACAGCACTAGCAAGCAATGGTAAGGCTCCAACAAAAGCCTGATGCATACAGATGTTCAGGGGAGAGAGGTGATCAGACATACTGCCCAACAGGGCTGAGGGCCTGCAAGAAGAAACAGGCAGTATTGTCCTTTGGATTTCTAGTTAAGTGCCTGAGGAAAAGGGAATGCCAGCATCAGCTGAGATGAAGCAGCAGCATGGAGGGGTAATCTCAAGGGAGGAGGTAAGCTTAGTTTTGGCCTTGCTGAAATGGGGGCTCTGAGGAACCTTCTGGAAATGTGGGCTAGGCAGTTACTTCACTAGGCTTGGAGCACAGAAGGCCTGAGCTGAAGTTAGGCAGCCAGGAGCATCGCTCACTGAGAGTGAAGGGAATAAAGCAACCAAGAAGAACACAAGGAACCACAGGTCTGCAAGGCTAGCAGATGAAGGGGAAACAGCAAGCGAGGCTCAGGCAGGTGGGTGGAGAGAGCAATCACCAGGGTGGAGAAGGGAGTCAAAGTAAAATGGCTTATGTACAAATGCATGGAAACACCTGCAGGGGCAGGCATTCCTGGCACCACAGCTAGAGAACTAAGCAGGACAGGACCGAGTTCCAAGGAGAAAGCTTGTTCTCACTAGATGAGGGGGCTGAGTTTGCATCTTCCCTCTTGGACAAGCGTCCCCACCTGTTTCTGCTGCAGTGGAGACCCAGACTTGGTTATGTATCTGCTTGGCAGCACAATTCCTGATATGAAACTGTACTTGGAGAGAGCTATAGTTTCACATGCAGCTGTTCAGAAACATTACACAGTCACAACTCTTAGGCTTTTGAAAGCCAACTTTCCTTCCCCCGTGCTTCAGCAGTTCTAGAATCTTGCACAATGGTCCATTTTCCCTGATGGTGCTCCCTGGGACAGAACTTCATGAGGCACATTTGGAACACAGACAGATGAGAGAAGTCAACCCTGAGGGGGCCCGTGGATCTGGGTAGCGGTGGACTGGGACACTGAGGGAAAAGGGGCTGGGGTGCTGGGGTGCTGGGCTGCTGGGAGCAATTACTGGGGAGGCCTTTCAAAGAGGAAATCACTCTAGAGTTTCTGGAAAGGGGCCTGTGTATGACAGTGAAAGACATACTAGAGGCAGGCACTGGGGCAGCTGTCTCTATACAAACCGGCTCAGCTCAAGGTGCTGCAATACAGCTTCCCTCATGTCCCGCCCGCTGGGATATTAACACCTGTCTGTGCGCCATTCCATCCCCAGAACCATCCACCTGGGGCAACTGCTACAGACTCCTGAAACCAGGGGCTGCCCCTCCCGGGTCCAGTCCACCAGAGCGTGCCTTCCAGGAGGCAGCTGTTCCGCCCCAGGGCATGGATCTGGTCATTTCAGGGCAGAGTGGAGTTCTTGGAAAGAGATGAGCCTTTGAGTACCATGGATGGAGAGAGGTGTTAGGACCAGAGCCAGAAGAGTCGGGGAGATGGCCCAGGGAGGCAGAAGAGGCGCCAGGCCATTCCAGCACTTTAAGGAGCTTGTAGGTTTGAGGGGCCTCCAAGAGGAGCAGGAAGGAGAGGTTGGAGGGAGCAAAAGAAGGCTGAAGGAAGGCAACACCCCGGCGGGGAAGGGATTTGCAGAGGCGTGGGGCCAAAGACGGAGCCGCCCCTTCCCAGTCGGGAGTCGGGAGGGGGAAGAGCGAGTTGGGGTCTTCGGAGCCCTCCCCCGCCCCCCGGGGTTCGAACCGACTGGCTGCACAAGGGCCCGTCCTAGAGTCTTTCCGGCCCAACCGCCACGCTGGGAGATGACCTTGGGGAGTCCCTGTCCTCGGCCGGCCTCAGTCTCCCCGTGGGTTCTCTCGGTGGCTGCTGCGCGTCCAGGCAGACAGCCGGAGAAGGCCAGGCGGGGAGGCAGGGCCAGGGTGGGAGCGGGACCGCCCACTGCGGCGGGCCGGGACCTCCCGAACACGAGCCGGCTGCGCACAGGGATCCTCCTTCTCCCATACACACCCTCCCCCTCCCCGGGCGGGGGTCGCAGCTCCGGCAGCTGGCGGCCCCGCAGCTGCAGCCTCTGCACCTGCCGCCGCCAGACGGCGCGGGCGCGGCCGATCCGGCGCCCTTGCCCGACTGCAGCGGCGGCGCGGAGGCGGAGCCCCAGCCGAGCCCGAGCCGCGCTGCCGTGAGCCTTGCCTGCTCCGGTGCCCGCCGCTGGGCGGGGCCACTCCTCGCCTCGAGCGTCCGCCCGCCCGGTCCGCGTCCGCGCGGGCCGCACCTCGTCTGCAGGTAAGGGCTAGGTCGCGGCACCGCAAAGTTTTTTGTTTTTGTTTTTTTGTATGGGGGGTGGTAGGATGGGGGCACTGCCGGTCCCCACACCCCGGGCCTGCGCCTCGGGGGAGCTGCAGCCTGTGTGCCTGCCCCTCGCCTTCCTCCGCACCGCCCTCCGCCGTGCGTTCCACCGGCGCAGCCGGCTGACCCTCGTCAGCCTGGGGGTGCCTGAGTCCCCACTTTTGGCGCGGGTCCGAGGGTTAGCTCGGGACCCGCAATGGTTAACTCTTTTACGCGGGACCACTGTGTCGCTTAAGTTTCTGAGATCTGTGTTGGGATAGTTACTGCCAAGAGCGCTAACAAAACGGGGAGACAGACCTAGGGTCAGGTGCAGTGGCTCTCCGCGCCAACTTTCTGGGTGACCTGGGAGTAACCCTTTCTGCCCGCCACCTCTAGGCGTGGAGAGCAGAATGTTTGCCGGGGTGGGAGCTGGGACGGGGTGATCGGTTAAAACACCTGGGTGATATCGCCTATTTGCAAGTCGAGAAAGGGAGTACGGGATGAGGAAGAATGTCGGATCCACAGACGTCGGGGTGGGGTCAGGGGTCCCTTCACTAAGCTGCAGCAGCTTTGAGTGGGCTCTGGGAGAGCTTGGGAGTGCACCGTTGGGAGCCAAGGGGGATCACCAGGCTTCCCTGGTGGCTCCCCTGCCATCATCAGCTGCGTGACCTTGGGCCAGCCGTTCCCCCACCGACCCCCCTACACACACACTGGTCGAGTTGGGTGGAAGTGTTGTTCATGGAATGGCCCCACGACTCCCGAGGGAGAAAGGACCTCCTGCCTGTGTCTGGAAGGGTCGGCTCTCCAGGGGGCGGGAAGTGGAGGCAATCTCTCGGCAGGGGCTCCGTCCCTGCACTGCAAATGGGTGTTGAGAAAATAAAAGCAGCATTTGCAGTTTGCTTGGGGAAATCCCAAAATAGACACGGGCAGGGATTGGTGAGGACTTGCCTCCCCTCCCCGACCATCATAAAATATTCAACAGCATCATGACTGGATTTCAAAGTGGCCTATAGATTGGAGCTGGTTATTTTGGTCAAAAGCTTCAAAATCGTTGTTTGGGAAAACGCCTCGTTGTTCCTGGGGTCCTGACAAAGACGCCAGCACCGACCTGTCATCTAGCTGAGGAGGTTTGCAATCAAAGCAATGTAGGACGACCCTGAAGCAGGCATCTTGTGCTGTCGGTGGGTCAAGGTGGGAGAGGGCTACTGCTCGGCAGGTGTGGCACAGGTGGATCTGGCATGATCACAGCAGTCCCGGCGTGCCTAGCAGTTGGCTATGATGGCTGGCCAGGCGAGCTGTGCTCTGTGTGTGCCGATGCCGCAGTTCATGTCTCCCCAAGCATGTGTGGGTGAAATTCAAAAGATTCTCACTTGTTTCCTTCCTAGACATGCTCGTCTTAAGTTTCAAGCTTTAAGAGACCCGAGGGTTCTGCATGAGGGCAGGGTTGAACTACCTGAGTCTGCCTTGCCCAGCTGACTTGTTGAGAACCTGTCTATGCCTCAGAGCCTGCAAACACAGCCACTCTTTCCCTTTTCATCACCTGGTGGTGCTGCCAGACTTTCTCACTGGGTGTTCCGGACATGGAAGTTGTCCACAGGCCTTAAGCTTAAGAGCTCTGGTAGAGAGACATGGTCACGAACAGTGTCTGGGGCGCATCCCTCCCTCCTGGCCTCAAGAGGGTGAGCTCTTAAGGAGAGGAGGTGGGCAGGTGGGCAGTTCCTGGGCAGCAGACAGTGGGAGCATGAAGGGGGTTGCAACAGGTGGTGAGGAGTAGGTGTGGTGAAGGTGCAGAGTGGGGCAAGCCCAGGACTTGGTAGAACCAGAACTTGGGTAGAAGCTCAAGAGAAGCAGAAGACCTCGCAACAGAGAGGGTAGGGGTGCAGGGAGATGCAGGATGCTCAGAACTTCAGCTGCAACCACCACTGGCCTTGGGAGATTGAGCCCCAGAGCCTTGCTTCTCTTAGTGTAGAAGAGGAATGACAACAGTCCCCAACTCAAAAGATGACAGGATGTAGAAAAGACCCCTCCTGGGTGTTTCTGGTCCCAATCTGCATGCATGCTGGTGGGCAAGCTTGGTAAGGGGTGCCCGGCACTCCAGACTGCAAAAAAGAGGTTCTTTCTGTTTTGGTATATCCATGGATTACAAACCTCGCCCACTGGGATGGTGATCCTGTGGCCAGACAATGTGTTCTCAGGGCTCCCCCTGACTCCAGGGTCCAGAGCTTTCAGTTACATGGAATTTGGTGCTCAGATCAAACACTGCCATCCACAGGCCTGTGGATCCCATCGGGGGCAGGAGGCTACCAAGGGGTTAATCAGACGCCTTCCTCCCTGCCTCCCACAAGCTTATCACTCTGTGTTCAAGGACCCAGGTGGGAGGACTTGCCAGACGGCAGTTATAAATATATTGGCTTTGTCCATCCCTGCCTGGGAACTGAGCCCTGGCTGCCTCCTGTCTTTGTGTGGGCTGCCAGGAACAGGCAGTGGTCAGAGAAGACCAGGACAGGAGGGGGAACACGTGGCCATATCTGTGACCCTGGTGGCACTGTGTGGGTAATCCAGTGGGCCCTCCCTTGCCATCCCAACATTATCCCTACTATGCCTTCTGTGAGCCATTAGGATCCTGCAGGTGCCTCAGGAACTCACTATGACTTAAGGTGAGATCTCTGCCTTCCTGGAGTTTCTGTTCTAGCTGGAGACATCAAGAAGTAAATGTACAAGGTGAGCTGAAGCAGAACCATGGCTGGGCCAGAGGATGTTCTTGTAGGTGACTGGGAAGGGGATGATCCTGGGGACAGCTATCAAGGACAGTGTTGTGTGTGAGTGCAGACCCTGGGGGCCTGAACTCCGCTCGGGTCAGGATCCCTGCTGCCTTCCATGCACAAAGCATTCCGCCATGAGCTGGCTCATCTTCTGGGCCTCAGTTTGTTCTTCTGTAAGCTGGGACCATTACAGTACCTACTTGTTAGGATTAGCATGAGGATTAAATGAGCTGATATCCACAGGGAACTTAGAATTGTCACTACTTGTGTAGGAAGCACTAAATGCAAGTCACAGGAAGGGTGGAATAGGGGGAGAGAAGCTGTTTCAGGCAAAAGGGCAGCTGCTGCACAAGCTGGCCCACCCCCCCCACACACACACACACACTGGGGAGACTCTGGAATAGGCTTTCTATCCCCTTGTAAACAAAACTCCGGAGTTTTGGGAAAAGGACATCCGGGCCACAGCGCTGTCCCTTGCCGGTGAGCTGTGTGGCACCTGTTGCTTCCAGGACAGTCAGCTTCAACCCTTCCCCTTCTGTCCTTCCTCTCATGCCTCCTTTCCTCTCTTCCTATCTCTCTCCCACCTATTTACCCTCCTCTTCCGCCCCCTTTCTTATCCCCTCCCTATATTTCCTGCTATAGGTGTTGAGATAAGGTCTCTAGAGGGGCTCATTGATTATATAAGACATGTGTGGGGAGGGCCTGGTAGCCAAGTGCTCGCTGGCCCTGGGCCCTGGTTATGGGGTGCCTGAAGCTCATCTCCCTGGGTCGGCCCTTGGTGGGGATCGGGTATGGGGAAAGGGATGCTGATCTCTCACCTTCGTTTCTCCTGATGAGTGGCCAAATTCTATCATGGTGTACTTCCAAAATCTCTCTCAAGCACGGCCCCTGCCCTTCTAGGCTTCTGTCCACCATGCCCTATGGTGTGAGCATTTGTAGAGGATCCTCACAGGTGCACGTTAGAGTCCAGAGTCTGGCGAGGCGAAAGAAGGGCCTCCATCCTCTTCACCAGTCAGGTCTCACGCTGCCAAAGCTATGGCTCCTTGGTCCCACCTTACTTCACTCCCATCTGCATGCGCGGCTCATCCCTCTGGTTCTCATCATCACCCCACCTGCCCCTCCCCCCCATGTGATTTCTTCTCCTGGAAAAGCATTGCTGTTGGCCTTGGAGGAGGGCAAATTGGCCTTTGTGGATGCAGGGTCCACTTGGAGCTTCTGGGAGATCAAGGACTTTGTCCCTCTTCTCTCCAGCTCCCAGCCCTTTGCATGGAGCTTGGCCCTTATTCGGGCCTGAGCATATATCTGTCATTTTGGGCTGAGCTGAGCTCAGCAGTGGTTTTAGTGCAGTTGGAAAGGCCATGCAAGAAGCGTGGGGCCGCCTGTGGGCCTCGGCAAACTCCTATGCTTCCCCTGTGCTTGGACTCAAAAGTCCTTCCCACCATGCGACCTAAAGCCAGGGCTGTGTGTTGTAGCTGGCCATGTTTTATGTAGGCTGTGAACTTCCGAGCTTTGGAGAAGAATGCTTGGTGTTGTGAGAGCATTCTTTACCATAAGCAAAAGATCTGATGCAGAAACCTTCTAGATACCAAACATGGCTTTGTCCTGGACACTGGTCGCTCAGTGTAGATGGCTGTGAATCAGGCACAGCCACAGGAGCTGTGGTGCTGCCACCTCCTAACTGGAGGTCTCATCCTTGTTGCAGCAGCCACGGGGAACCCTGGCTGGGATGTGTCTTGCAGCTGTTCGGACCACAGGTGGGGCTTCTGTTTTGAAGTGCCCTTGACTCCTAAGAACAATGGGAAGTGCTTGCTGCCCCTGGGGGTGTGAATAGGAGGCAGCCATGGTTGTCATTGAGGGGATGCAGTGTTTTCCTGGGGGAGGAGAGGGACCAAAGATGGCAGCAATGAGAAGGGGTTCAGATTTCCAGTCGTTTCCCACCCAGCTGCTTGATAATGTGCGCAAATCATGTGGGTTCTTTCAGAACTGCCATTACAGGCTGGAGAAGATGAGGCAGCCTTCTGAAAATCTGAGTGTGTGTTCCCTGGCCAATTCTTGAGGGGTGATGGGACCCAGGCATCACTAGGAGTCCCCTGCACTTGAGGCTGGAGACATGCAGGCAGGGGAGATACACTGGGCTTCTGGCCCTGGACATCCAGAGAGCAGGCTGTGGGCTGGGGCTCTGGTTGACAACCTCTCCCCTGCTCCCAGCTCACTGGTGAGCGCTCACATGTTAAGCTTCTGAGTTAAGCTATGGAGAATGACAGAAAGACAGGGATTTTTCTATCTTCTCCTCAAATGCCTGCAACAACAAGGGCTGAACCAGGCTACAGCCAGGAAGAGCCCGCAGCTCCATCTGGGTCTCACCTGTGAGTGGCAGGGGACCCAAGCACTTGAATCATCATCTGCTGCCTCCCAGGCTGTGCACTAGCAGGAAGCTGGAAGGGAGGCTGGCGCAGACTTCATCCCAAGCGCTCTGGTGTGGGATGCGGTTGTCGCAGGTGATGACTGAAGCCGCTGGGCTAAACATCTGCGCAGCCAAAGCAACGATCTCAGTGTAGATGGAGGTACCATTTATTTTCTCTTAGGAAGTGGATTCTGTTAGTGACTGGAGTCCGGCCTCTGTGGTTTTTCCTGCACCTGGCAGGGTCCCAGTGCACGTGCAGCTGGCTCCTGGGCAGGTTAGAATGTAGGGCTATGTGGAGCTACAGACTTTTCCTCCTTGTCTTTCCCTGGAAGGTAGGGGACAGTTTTTTTTTTTTTTAATAGGAGTAGAAATAATTGGTTATTTCATCTGAGCGCCCCAGTACTTAGTTCTTCACAAAAAGCTGCAGTGTGAGTTTGGTAGTTGAGCTGTGCCTGTCTCTGTTCTCAAAACCTGTGTGCCCACGTGTCTTATGGGTAGCTATTGCTAGACCCTCCCACGAGATCAGCAGCTCCCCAGGAAGGAGGTAAAGCTCAGTTCTTGTGCAGTGTGAGAATTCCCCTCACCCTCCCAGCCCCTCTGCTGGTACCTGCCAAGGCCCAGGCTGTTGCTATTCCACATCCCTACAGCCCCATAGGAAAGCTGCTCTTCAAGGCATGGAACCCCAGATCTTTCCCTGGGCAGTGGCTGCTCCGCTGGCCTGGAACACATTATGGGATGCCCCACAGAAATCCACTTCTGCCCCAGTGCACAAGGGAGCAAGGCCATGGCAGCCACACTTCAGTCTGTGCTGATGAGTACTGCCTGATGCCCGCTTGCAGGGCCGCTGGGGAACCATGTGTGCTTCCCTGTACACCTGCTGGACCAGGGAGGAGGAAGGCCACCTGCATCAGTGGCAGACATGGGGTAGTGGTGTGTGAGCTGGCCTGCCTCTGATGTGAGTCCCTCATGGGATCTAACTGCTTTAGAGGGACTGAATGGGCTCCCCCGGGGTTGCTTCACACACCACCACAACCCTGGCCTGGAGCAACAGAAAGTTGTCTTGTCACAGCTCCAGAGGTCACAAGGCCAAGGTGTCAGTGAAGTCACCCTTCTGCCAGAGGCTTTACAGGGGAGCACTGTCTTGACCTCCTCCAACTCCTGGTAGCTGCTGGCATTTGTCAGCCCATGGCAGTGCCAATGTGGTCAGTGCCTGACACCTCAACAGTCCCATTGCTTCTGCCTCTGTTGGGCTCAGACCTCGTTCAATCCCACTTCACAGGACTTGGGATGCTTAGGTAAACCTGAAGATCCTTAACTGTGTGACAGTGTACAAAGACCCTTTCCCTCCTGTGAGATCACCTTACCAGCTTCCTGGGGCTGGGTCTTCCTTGAGCTTCCTTCTCCATCTTTGACCTTTCTCTAGACTGTATTTGAAGCCAGTGCCTGAGGCTCCTGGGCCCCGAGTCACTATTCTGCACAGTGTGTGTGTCTCTCCTGGCAGCATTCATCTCTGCTCTGAGAGTACAGGTGCAGCCCTCCTCCATGTAGGACATGTGGGCGGGGCCTCCAGGTCAGGCTGCCCAGGAAAGCACCTATCTTCCTCTAGAATGCCCTGGCTCAAGTCAGTGCAGTGTTGGTTTTTTTGTTTTGTTTTTATCGATGGGAAGGAGCAGCTACAGGTGTTAAGCTATTCGTCACCAGTCCTTAACTTGAGGGAGGGTTTCTGTCTTTGCATTTCCCCTCTGATTTAGTCCAAGGTTGGTCCATGAAACTTAGGGGAGGGATTTTAGTCTCAATGCCCAGCTACATATCTCTTTCTATAAAAATTTATAAAAAGTCAGGCTGTGCTTCTTGGCAGCCCTGAAGAATGCTGTGGTGTAATGGCCTCATCCTACAGCCATCCTCTAAGCGTGGTCTCCTGGCTGGGGCTAGCTCACAAGCACCCCAAGTGCAGCTCATCCAAAGACGTGCCATTCGTCCTGAAGCTGGAAGGACGTTTGCAGTGTATGCAATGGCCGTTCCCAGGCACAGCAGCAGTTCTGGACTGTCTGCCCTGTGCTATTCCTGCTGCTTCCAGGAACTCTGTCTTACAGCTGCTCAGTTCAAAGCATTTGGCTAAGAAAAGTCTGTTCAAACTGCTGAGGACCAGGGGGTGGAGGTGGGAATGAGAGGGTGCCGAAGAGTCCGATGGCCCCTGCACCTCCTGTAGGGGGCAAAAAGTTAGTGCTGTACCTCACAGAGACCCGGGGCGGGGGTCAGCATAATTGGGGGAGATTCAGGAGGGCTTCCTGGAAGGACTGGCATTTGGAGCCACACCCTGGTAGGTAAGTGTAAGGGAAAGAAGAGGAAAGGTACATAGAGCCAACAGTGTACCCAAGGTGCCTTTTGGGGCCCCAGGTTGCTCCCTTCTCACTGATGCAACCTGAGCTCTGCCCGAAGGACAGTTTCAGGGCCCTCTGGATAGGTAGGTGGCTCAGGACTGTCTAGATGGGCAGAGCTTCTGTCCATACTGCTCAGAGCCCCTTGGCAGGGGAGGGGAGCTGGCCTAAGAGTTCTTCCAGTTTGGTTTGAGTAGCAAGTGCTCATTCAGACAAGCTTGCTTGGTAGGGCCATTCTGACATACTCCCACATCACAACCTTCTCCCTTGACAGGGTCTTCTTTTCCAGGCCTCTGCACACCTCCAGCATCACCATTGCCAGGATGGTGGCAGGAGTTGCTGTGTAGCTGTAGGGGCTGGCCTACTGGATCCAGAGCCCAGAAGAGGGCTTCAGGGCCGAGGCTTTGGGTCATGGTGCCAACCAATGAAAGGAATGAATGATTGTGAATGTAATGACAGCTTATAACCTCGCTCCTAAAGCTCTCTTTATAGCCACCAGAGGCATCCTGGCTAAGTCAAGAACTTGTTGGGCACTGTGCTTTTCCGTTCCATGCACCTGCTCCTGGAGTTGATCTGCCCTGTTAGCTGAACCCTTATGGACATTTTAAGGGGTGATACCTACTCCCTGCTATTTTAGAGGATGGGGAGGCCTGACACCTGACCTCCAGCCTCTTTTTTGTGACCAGATTGACCTGTGAGTTCACGTGCTCAGTCCAGCTTGCTGTTATTGGCACCCTGGAGCTTGGTGCTAGGGTTAGCGTTTTGGTGAGGTGAGGGGACAAAGCACCTGGGCGTGTGACATCGTCACTGGTGAATTTAATAGCTGTGTGACCTGAGGCCCATCACATTCTTTCCTGTGTGACTCCTTATCCGTGAATATTATACTTACAGAAAAGTCAGGGGGAGGACAAGTTTCCCCCTGCACATGGTACATAGGCAGTGAGTGTTGCCTTCCATTTTGCAGGAGCTGAGGGTCATTACAGATGGCAGAGCTAAGGCTTGTTCTGTGTGAGAGAGGCGTGTAGTTTTCTCCTAAATTGTCAGGCTCTCCAGATCCCACCAGGGCCAGATCCCTTGAGCTTATCAGTCCCCCTCCCCACTTAAACAATAATAGAGGAATAGGACGTGGTGAGTAGAGACAAATCTTTCAAGAAACCTATTTTCTTTCTTTCTTTTTTAAAAGATCTATATTGGGGCCGGCGCAATGGCACAGTGGTTAAGGTCCTTGCCTTGAATGCCCAGGATCCCATATGGGCGCCGGTTCTATCCCGGCAGCCCCGCTTCCCTTCCAGCTCCCTGCCTGTGGCCTGGGAAAGCAGTCGAGGACGGCCCAAAGCTTTGGGACCGTGCACCCGCGTGGGAGGCCTGGAAGAGGCTCCTGGCTTCGGATCAGCATAGTATCGGCCGTTGCGCTCACTTGGGGAGTGAATCATTGGATGGAAGATCTTCCTCTCTGTCTCTCTGTATATCTGCCTTTCCAATAAAAATAAATCTTTAAAAAAAAAGATCTATTTACTTTTATTGGAAAGGCAGATTTACAGAGAGAAGGAGAGACAGGGGAAAGATATTCTATGTGCTGAATTATTCCCCAAATGGCTGCAATGGCTAGAACTGAGCTGACCTTAAGCCAGGAGCCAGGAGCTTCTTCCAGGTCTCCCATATGGGTGCAGGGTTGCAGGGTCCTAAGGTTTTGGGTCAGTCCTCCTCTGCCTTCCCAGACCATAAGCAGGAAGCTGGATGGGAAGTAGAGCTGCCAAGACAGAAACCAAGGCCAGTGTGGGATGCTGGCACTTGAAGTGGAGGATTATTGAGTTAAGCCATGGTGCCAGCTCCTCCTTTCTCTTTTGCACCTGCTACAATGAAAGCCTTAATATATGTCCCTTGATTATCATAAGGTCATGGGGACAGCCAAGACAGTAGGAATAATAGAAGGCCCTTTTGCAAGACATTATTATTGACATTAACCTCCAGGCTCAAATTGAGTAAAAAAGCCAACTCCACAGTAGCAAACAATGCCTGAATGGATTAGAGTTCTTCCGCAGGGTGGTCCAGTGTCCATGCAAAGGCAGGTGGAGCTGCATTCAGGTGGTTGTAGAGACATCCGCTGGGCCCTGCCATACTGTGGGAAATTCCTTGCAGCCCTGCCTACAATGGAACAATACTCTTCTCACCTTTGCGTTCCCCCACATCCACTGTATGGACCCCAACATCCAAAATCTTGCCAGTCAAGGAATTCCAGTCAAGGAATGCTTGGGTTATTTGTCTTCAGGGAAGGATGATCTAGAAATGTGCATTGCCTGTAACATGTATGTGATGGAGTTCTCAGAATGGAAATCCTAGCAGAGAAGAATTGGGTTCAGGGGTCTTTTCTTCCTCTCTTCTCCTCCTGCCTTCCTGTGAGGAGAAACAAAAATCGCACTGTCTAGAGTGGGGATACACAGGTGGGCCAGCACCTTTGAGGGATGTATGGGCAGGTAGAGAATTGCACACCTTGGAATAGACGTCTTTGTTACCATGCTTGTGTCCAGAGTTCTCAGAGGCAGTTTCCCTTCCCTCAGTGTTGTCTGGAGGGCAGTTAGATGCACACAACCTTTGTACACCCGACTCCTCTCTTTATTTATCCTGCCCAATTTCACTCGGTTAGACTCTGAAAGCCTTTATTGATCACCAGTGATAGGTTTATCCTGATGTTGAGAACCTACCAGGTACAAGAGAGTAGCTTCTCTAGCTAGAAGCTTCTTTTCCAGCTGAACTGATTTCTCCCTAAGGGTCAGTGAACAGTCACCTGCTCACTGGGAATTGCTGAGTGGATGGTTTTGTGTGCCAGGATGGCTGCATCCCACCACGCCACCCCTCCCTGGGCGGAGGTCTGCAGAGATGCTTGTAAAGGAAGGTTCTCCAGGAAGCCTTTGAAGGAGGCTGCCTTGGAGCTGGGCCAGGGAGACGATGCAGGGGGAGGGGGAGCAGGCTGGCAGGTGCACTCAGAGTATGACGTGGGCATGAGCTCGTTTTCCAGTCTCCCCGCCAGCCCCTGGCTGTCACGCTTTTCTAACAGAAAGATTCCTTCCAAGCACAGAACTCTATCCAAGATGCCTCTGGGGTTTTGCTCACACTATTTCCTTTACCCAGCCTCCTTCATCTTCTCCCCTGCCAGTAAAATGCCCGCTTAACTTTCCACTTCAATGTACTTCTGTGGCATGGACCGCCTTACATCATCTCTCCTGACTTCTTGTTGCCTGTACTTTCTCTGGGTATGGAGCTCAGAATCTAACAGACTCCTGAGAGGTGTCAGTTCAATCAGTGGATGACTGCCTCAATGAACAGACTACTGGGTCCCGTGTCTGATTCATTTGCTGTAACCATGATGCAGGTGCTGGGCTGCCCTTGGAGATGGAATGGTCTGGGAGAAAGACATTTGGGAATGAAATTAGAGTGTTGGCTTTCTGGTGAATGAAAGGTACACAATAAAAAAATACTCTGAAAAAATATGATAGACACTATATGTTTAGAGTAAAATCTGCTTCTCATAATTAAACAGCTGCAAACGAAGGCAGTCAACCTTTATAAATCTACTAAATTAAGGGTCTGTGAGCAAGAAGAGGGGGTAGCTTCCCCAATGACTTTGAGTGGTAAGGTCAGGATAAGCTCTTTGGAGGACACTTTGGCCATATGAACACTCTGAAAATGTTGTACATAGTTTTCCTCCAGCCATGCCCTTCCTAAGAACTTATCCCAAGAGAACAAGAGAAATTGTGCAATGTTTCATGCCACATTTTGTAATATAGACATTGAAAATGAATGAGCAGTTCAGCATTGTATTTTTTAAAAAAGCTACTGCTGGTGTGTGTGTGTGTGTGTGTTTGGTCTAGTGGTTAAGTTACCTTAATCCCATATCGCAGTGCCCAGGTTTGTTGCCTGGCTCTGACTCTAGAGTCCAGCTTCCTGTGCATGCAGACCCTGGCAGGCAGTGCTGACTGCTCAAGTAACTGGATTCTTGTCACCAACGTGGAAGAAACAAATCAAGCTCCTAGCTCAGGTCTAGCACTGGTTATCACAGGCGTTTAGGGGGTATGAACCAGCCGATGGGAACTTTGGTCTTTCTAGTTTATTTGCTTCTCAATAAACAAATCAGTAATGGAACATAACATTTGAAGATAAATAAAAATGATGCTGCTATTTGGTGGAAGATAAAAAGTAATGCTGTAAAAGACTAAAGGCAAAGGGAATATTTCCAGTGTTCTCCCCATCAACCCAACCAAGCAGAAAACAAGAGGATTGACCAGCATCAACAATACATGCCAGTTATGGTGAATATGTCTGTTTTCACACAAAAATGCAAGGAGGGTGTTTGGCAACTTGTTGATGTTAATGGTTCATTTTCATTTTCTCTTTATTGGCAAAAATGAATAAATAATTTAAAAACTTCCCACCAGGCGTGTGTGTGACTTACAGGCTGAGCCAGGGAAGTGAGGATTATTTAAGAGAGACAGGCGCTAGTGAAGAGCATCGTTAGGCTGCTGCAGGCTGAGAGCTTGTCAGGTGCATCATTTATCTTGTGAGTCCCAGGCAGGTAGTGTTTTCAGAGGAAGAGTGGTCTTGGGTCCATTTGTGTGCATGTATTTATAGAAGTGAAAGCATCAGGGAGGGGAAGGAAATAGATTGATTTTTTTCCCCTTGAACTTTTGAAATTATTTTCCCCACCCCATTTGTAATTGAAGCCAGGGAACATAGTCTGACTTCGTCCTTTCTTGGGCGCTGTGCTGGACCTAAAAATATGAACTGATTTAGGATGTGGGTTTGGCTAAAACAACTCCCTTTGGAACCTGCCCCGTACTCTCTCTGTCTCTCCTGCTTAGACTTGGAGCCTCAAAGAGGCACATTTCAAGATGGAGTTAGCTCTTTTCCAGATTTTTCCAACATCGTAGGTTACCTGGGTCAGAAAACCAACCACAGGGAGCACATGTCATGGATGCGTTCCCCAAGTGGAGGGCACCGCCGGCTGCCAGAGTTTATTTAGGGGCCACTCTGGCATCACTTTATCCTGTAGACGTAACATTAGTCTGCAGAAAAAAGAGATCAGAGCTGGGTAGAGTCTCTTTAAATATTAACGTGAAGCGATGTCTTTGGCCACATACCCCCATGAGAGCTGTGAGCCTCACACAGACACAATGGTTTCTTCTCATGGAGCTCTTGGGTGTGAAGCTGATGGCCAATTATCACAGTCTTCATACAGGGGGCAAAAGGAAGCAAATATTTCATCTGAAGTCAGCCTAGGAGTGGTCCTGACTGCGTATCAATTGATAAGAGAAGCTAGAGGTGATATTTTGGGGGTTTTCATTGTTGTGTGTGTTAGCCACAAAAATAAATTCTTCTTGTATTTTGTCCATTAATGCTGACTGAAAGCCCTCACGATCCAGGCATAGTGTTGAGCACCACTGTGACTGAGAGTGAAATTTAAACTCCTTGGTTCCACACTTAAGGCCTTTGGTGATCTGGCCTCTCCCTGCTACTCTATCGCAATATCTAGATCTTTAACTGAGCCTGGAGGCTTCAGGACAGTCCAGTACCATTTCCCTTTTAAACCTCCCTTCCCCACCTCCTGCCCCTCAATCCTCAGGCACTCCCTTCTTGCATCCTTTGTGGCCTGGTCACCTCCTACCTAAGGCAACCTTTGGCATCTCACTCTGTGGTTGCCACAGCTGCACGTGACCCTGCCAGCAAACACCTGGGCATTCTGATGGCCTCTCTGTTCCAGGTCTTACCATTTTTTACTATGCATCTTAGTGATCTGGTGGACACTACTTGATAATGTCCAAATTTCTTGGCTGCAGGGATAGTTCAATGCCTTTGTAACCAACAGATGTACAAGGACTGACTGTGGAAAAGAACAAAGAGAGACAGTTGCAGTAGTAGTAGGCCAAGCCTCACCTGCAGTGCCAGCAGCCAATATGGACACTGGTTGAGTCCTGGTTGCTCTACTTCTGATCCAGCTCCCTGCTAATGCACCTGGGAAAGCAGCAGAGGACGGCCCTAATCCTTGAGCCCCTGCAGCCATGTGAAAGATCTGGAGGAAGCTCTTGGCTTCTAGCTTCAGACCAGCTCACCTCCAGCCATCGCGGTCATTTGAGAAGTGAACCAGTAGATGGAAGACCTCTCTCTTTGTCCCTCCTTTTCCTGTGATTCTGCCTTTCCAACAAGAATAAACAAAAACAATGAAATGAGCATGGTATCAGGTCAGAGGTCCTGAGCAGTTTATGTGCAGTGTAAATGTTGGGGCAGAGCTCAGCTGCCTTTGACCCTTCTCATTATGGCCCTTGTTTGTCCCCTGACCCATTTTCCTTCCATGGTCTCGGCACCTGCACCATCTTCCAGGGAACTCTGGCCTGTTAAAAGCCATTCTGCTCTTGTACTACTTGGAGGGGTTGTGGGAGAAAGGAGGCAGCTGGGGTGGCTTTCTGGCTCCCCCATGCTCATTCTCTCCCCTACCTCTGATGTGCAAGCTGTCCACACTGTCTGGGAACCTCAGCTCACCAGGGGCTTTGTCCCAAGCCATCTCTATCTGCAAGCTGGCATAAGGGCTTAGAGCGGCTCACGCTGCACCTGGGGCAAGCCCAGGTTATTTAATCTTCCTGTGGCGTCATTTCCCCATCTGTTAAGGGAGGGGGAATCCTGGGCTGGGGAGTGGAGTGGGGTGTGTGACCTATCTCCTGGGGCTGCCGCAAGGTTTAGTGAGCTAAGTTTATATCTGTTCACTTGGGGCAGGGAGGCACAGGGCAAGCTTCATGGCCACCAGGCAGATGCCTCATAAGACCTGGGGCGCCAGTGCACAGCCAGCCAGTTTGCGAGTTGAGGACCTATAGGGTTTCCTCCCTTGGCTGGTTCCGGTGGCTCAGGTCCAGGACGGGGTGATAGCGTCTGGAAGACTTGTGGTCCTATCAGGCTGAAGGAAGAGGAACCAGATGTGTATCTGCTGAGCTGCCCTCACACCCTGCCTGTTCCACCACCTGACCTTGTTAATAGTGGGGCCTGTGCAGCAGAGAGCCCATTCTCCCTCACTCACATGGCCCACAGATGGACTTGACTTATTGACAAGCAATGGGAAGGTCACCAGATAGGCACATTCTGGTGGCTACAACTGGAAAAGGTTGCCTCTTTTCCTGGGAGGTCCAGGAACCAAAGCTGGACATAGAGCATGTTTCCGGAATGGGGAGGAAGCACAGGTTTGACTGGTGTACTGGCATTTTCCTTTCTGTAAAGGGGCCGTGCTGCCTCTGGGAGATAGCCAACTGGTGTTCGGTTATAATGTCTGTCTGCATGTCTTGAATGCATCCCTGGAATGTATTTGTCCCTGAGCATCATTATCCACAAGAGTGGGGTGGGTGGAAGGGTATCACTGTTCTCATGATCTTCATACTCTCAGTGGGGTTGTCATGGGTTCTTCAGCATCACCGATAATTTTATTTCTCATGTTTGCTTTGTGCCTCCCAACAGGGGTGACTCTCTTCTTTTTGTATGCAGATAGGATTAGAAGTAAATACTTCTGGTACCAAACTACCAATGGGTGTCAAAATGATGGGCTTGGGTGATGTCAGCATTGGAGGTTGCCAGCTTGAAAATATCTGTGTGATTCCTGGGCTTTGGGAATGAGTAGCCATCAGTCACACTGTGAACTTGAGACACAATTGGGACTTGACTCCAAATCCCCTAACCTCTTGGTCTAAAATTGAGTCTTTGAATCATATGTGGAAAAGAGAAGTCACTCTCCAATTTAGCTTTTACATTGACCTTTGCCTCCATTAAAGCAAACCTCAAAACTTTAGAAAGTTCTGGGTCATATACTGCGGCTAAGTCTTTGAACTTGAATTCCTTGGTTTCTTGGACTCTGTACCTCGATGCTCCTTGAAGTGCGGCCATCCTGCAGTATTTTTTTTAAAGATTTATTTTTATTATTTTTTCATTGGAAAGGCAGATATACAGAGAGGAGAGACAGAGAGGAAGATCTTCCGTCCGATGATTCACTCCCCAAGTGAGCGCAACGGGCCGATACTATGCCGGTCCGAAGCCAGGAGCCTCTTCTGGGTCTCCCACACGGGTGCAGGTTCCCAAAGCTTTGGGCCGTCCTCGACTGCTTTCCCGGGCCACAGGCAGGGAGCTGGAAGGGAAGCGGGGCTGCCGGGATTAGAACCGGCGCCCATATGGGATCCCGGGCGTGCAAGGCGAGGACCTTTAACCACTTGTGCCACCGCACCGGGTCCCATCCTGCAGTATTAACCTTCTAGAGAAATGCAGCATCTGAACCCCACAAAATCAGACCCACAAAATCTCTACGAGTGGGGCCCTTCATAGGCCCAGCAGGTGCTGGAGAAGGACCACCTGAAAAGGCTTAAGCCATCCCCTCTTTGCAGCTGACAGCGGGCCCGGTGACTTGCCTTTGCTCTTCTGTGAATTTGGCACTTTTCTCACTGGAAAAGAGGTTACTGTGTTGCTGTGACCAGCTTTCCATTCTGCTTTCTCCCATTGCAACAACACACACACCTGGTAGAAAGTAAATGTGTGTGTGTGTGTGTGTGAGTGTGTGTGTGTGTGTGTGTGTAGGCACTGATGCCAAATTTATTTGCACCATGAACTTCTAGGAGAACCTTGATGTGGAGACTAGTCATGAAAGTATTTATGAAAACTCACAAAAGACACCCATTGTAAGACTGAAGGGGAGAATAGAGGGTGGGGTACACTTGAGCACTTGAGGAGGGGGAAGGGACACCCCAGTGCCAACCAAACTGTATCGTAAAACAATTATTAAAAAAGAAAACAAATGGGCAGGAGGTTCAATAGAAATAGGATTACATATAGGAAATATGCCAACCACTGAGGTCCATTTCCTAGGTTTTCAAACTTGCTGCTTCTTTAAGCCTGGTGCTGAATTCGATCCACTCCTGACCATATTGTATTATGCTGTCTACCATTTCAGTGTTATTTCATTCATTCTGTTTTAAAAAAAAATATTTATTTGTTTTTATTGGAAAGTCAGAAGCACAGAGAGGATGAGAGACAGAGAGGAAGATCCCCCATTCACTGATTCACTCCCCAAATGGCCACAAAGGCTGGAGCTGTGCCGATCTGAAGTCAGGAGCTTCTTCTGGGTCTCCCAAATGGGTGCAGGGTTCCAAGGCTTTGGGCCATTCTCTACTGCTTTTCCAGGCCAAAGCAGGGGGATAGATGGGAGGCAGGGCTGCTGGGTTAGGATTGGCACCCATATGGGATCTCAGCGTGTGCAAGGCAAGGACTTTAGGCTACTGCATCGTGCCTTATTTCATTCAGTCTTTCAGTGGCTGTTTTAATGCCTTATATTCTCATGGCCAGTGTTAAATGTAAGGGTGAAATGTATTTGAGTTCAATATGTGTCAGAAGCTAGTGAGTGTGTTCAGAAATAGCTACAATATAAGGCATCCCGTGAGACATGCAGGAAGATCCTCTTTAGTAGCCCACGGAGAGTGCAAAGTGTGTATGTGTATCACACGAAGGTGGTCCTAGAGAGGCTTAGGAGGAAGTAAGATCTTGGCAGGGTAAATATGGGGGTTGCGGGTTGGTAGAGACTGTTCTATTGACTCAGTGTGGTTTTTAAGGATTGGCGTTATTTGAAGGTGACCCGAAGGAAATGAGGCTATGCAAGTAGGTCAGTGCCGAAGGGAGAAGATCATTCAGATGCCTTCTTAGGAGTGAGTTTCTTCTGGAATCAGAAGGCCAGAGGGAGCCATTGAAGGGTTTCATTGAGAGTGAGGTGTGACCAGAGCTGTGCTCTTGCTAAGGTCAATCTGCCTTCAGTGTATGAAGTCGATTGCAGTGGGGGGAAGAAGGAGGCTTGGGATTGTTTTTATTTTGGAGCTATTTTTGCTGAACTTTCTTGATCTATTGAAGAGATCATCTTAATGCTTAATTAAGCGGTAATTGCTTTTCTTATGATGGTCATTGGATCTTGAAATAAGCATCCAGGGCATGGATTATTATCCTAGGGAATGCAGCTCTAATTATATAACTGGAAATGTGCAGGGAAATAGAGATAGCTTAACAGAATGCATTTATAGGAAACTTCCAGAATCAATCCCTTCTTTCTTCTCTCCCTTCCTCTTTGCATTCCTTCCTTGCTTTCTTATTTCAGATAAAATGTATTTGTAATTCATTTTCCCTAGTAAGGTCTTAGAAATGCCAGGTCACCTCAAATCTACACGTGTTGACTCAGCATCTAAGTGTGACTCTTGCTTTTTCCTTTTCAGCCTCCAGAGCTGATTGCCCTTTCATTCAAGGATTTGCTTCATTCAGATGCCTGATATAAATTCATTCAATGCCTACAAGAGTTTTCCTTATTTCGGTCATGGCTGAGAAGAGTTGCTCAGCAAATGTGAATGTCATGGATGTTAAATGTGTTGTTATTTCTAGCCTGTGTTGTACAAAGCAGAGCCTGTTACTGTTGATTTTTTTTTCAGTAGATTTCTCTTTGTAGGGCTTGGGCTTTGCTTAGTTAGCACCCTTAGATTTAGTCATTACCAAACATCTATGAAGCTCTGAAGAATGACGGTCAATCAGATGGCCATAGCTTGCTCAGCTGGACTTAGGTTCTAACAAGAGAGATACATATATACATAAAAAGTGAACAGCTGGAAATTGTAGGAACGCTCAACCCAAAGTGAGGGGTATTAAAGAATACTGAACAATAGGGGAGCATGAACTGAGACCTAAAAAGCAACTGAGGTCAATTGGCCTGGTGATATGATGCTTTCAAGTTGTGGCTCTGGTTGTACAGTTCCATGAGTATACAAACAGCCATGAACTCATATACTTTAAATGAGTGAATTGTTTGGTATGATAATAATGTCTTAATAAAGTTGTTGAAATCAATCCACAGGTCAGATTGTACCTGACAATGAAATGGCATGAGCCAAGCTCACTGGCTTGAGAAGAGCAGAAAGAGATTCCATAGGGCTGGAACTCTCCTCCCTGCAGCAGGCAGAAAATAGTGAGAGAGAAAGAAAGAGAAAGAGAGAGGGAGTGGAGACCTAAATGGGTGGAATGTGGAAAGCCACTACCCTAAATGGAGTCCTTATCGTAGTTCTAAGAGGTTTACATGCTGTTGCATTCACATTCGGTCTCACAACAACTTGATGAGTCTGGTGTTATTGCTATCTGTAGGGAAACTGAGGCACAAAGTGGACAGATAATCTGCCTGTGTCGCAGTTCTAGTAGGTGGTAGGGTTGTGATATCAGCCCAGGAGGTCTGGCTCTAGAGTTCATCCCATAGACTCTAGTTAAACTATCCTACAAGTAATGGGATGGCAGGGGTTCAGGAAGAATGACAAAGCACACCTTGGGAAAAAAATAGCCTGTGGTGTGTGGAAGCGGAGAACAAGACTTAAGGCAAGGAGACCTGCTGCAGCCAGGGTCCAAGTAAGAGATGGGCATTGGCCTGAATGTGTGTGATGGTCGTAGGGTGGGAGAAGTTCATGAGGTCCCATTAGCAGGAGCTGGTAAGTCAGGAGCTGGGATAGCGGTGCACATGCAAGTTCCCTCAGGTGGGTACTTGTGCTTTGGGCTAGGAAACCAGGTGAGCAAGGCATTTGATGGTGCTCATGATGTAGGTACCACAGCTATGTCTTGGTGTGGTCTAGCTTATATTTGCCCATGAGACAATAGGGTTCATCTCTGACCCTTTCAATATCCAAAATCATGGATGGGGAGGTGGTAGAGGATCTTGAAATCCTAGATCTAGAGCAGAAAAAGGGACCACTAGAAGGAGAAGGGACTGGGCAGGATGTGGCATGCACCTGCTGATGCTCAGGGCTGGTGTACACTCACCTGCTGCAGTGCCATACCCCGGGAAACCCTTGCTCCACCCCTCAGAGCTTTGATTCTTAAACATCATCTCTCTTAATCCACAAGCAATAATGATGGGAATTAGAGAAAAAAAAATTGAAAGGAGTTTACTGCCTCAGCATTGCAGCGTCCATCTGATCCAACTTATTTTGTGGTCCCTGTGGCCATTGTGACATTTCACAGATGTGCCTGGAGTACAAGTCTGGCTTTGCACCCTAGGTTCAATCATGGGCTTTTCCTGGAATGCTCTATGGCTTCTAGCCCTGTCATCAATTGTGCTTGGCTCTGGGAGACAGTAACTAGGTTAGTTTCCTGCTGAGTAGCCTTTGCCTTCTCTGTAGACAAGCCTTCCACTGTGACAGACTCTGTGGACTTTTCCAGTGGGGTGCTGCAAGCTGGACACTCAGCCCTACTGAGGCTGGGAACAGAGCAGAGTGCTTGTGGACGGCTGGCTTCTCCAGTCTGGGATCCTGCTGCTTTCAATGACCACGCCCCCCTGGACGTAGGCGGCATCTCCCAACAGCTGACCTGATTCCCTGAGCCACTGGCTGTGAAGCAGGAGAGGTTTGTGGGCAGAATGCTTCATTAAGGGCTTAATGAAGACAGCCAGGGTGGCCCGTCAGCCCGAACTCTCACAATGGTCCTGCCTGGTAGGCAGCAGCTGGCAGTCGTGGCTATTGGGCAGCCAAGAGCTGCTGCCAGCCCCGTGCAGGAACCAGCTAGGTCCCCACTGCTCTGCTCTTCGTCAGGAGCGGTGTGCTGACTCCTTGGACTCCACCTTCGGCCTTATGCCAGTGGGCTTTCCCTGTGTTTAATCTTCCCTGTAACACAATGGACTCTCCAAGAGCAGGGGCTATCCAGATCTGACCTTGATCTCTATGACCACACTTGGCACTGGTCCCAGCAGAAAGAGAATGCAGAACAAATTTGAGTGGAACAAATGACATTGATTATTTTGGACCAGATCCTTTACCATGAGGTGGCTTCGAATGCTCTGAACTTGAGTTTGGGATCCAGAGCCTGTACTTGAAAAATGCAAAGACAAAAGCCCACAAGTCCACAGAGAGAAGGACTTTGAGAGGTCCTGAGGGCCAGGACCACACCTTGATGTTACAGGTCATGGGTAAGAGCTCTAGCAAGCAGCTCTGGGTTCCAGCTGGTTCCCAGAACTGCAGTCATGGTTGTTGTTACTAAGGGTGAACGTCACCTTCCTCCCCTAGAAGCAGACATGCAGAGTCACACCTCAGCCACCAGAGGGCGAGCAGCTTCATCCAGGTAGCTCTAGGAGCCCTCAGTCTATTCACACTGATGCTGCTGTGGGGTTTGTTCTCAGGACCTGTGGCATGAAACGTGCCCAGAAGCTTTTGAAAAATGCGTTGGCATGTCGCGGTCATGACATTGAATGACTCATTTGGTAGAAAAACAGCAAACTCAGACTTTGCGTTCACAGCTTGTTGAATTATGATATAGAGCATTTGTGACAGCCATCAAGTCTACCGGGAAGAACAGAACCTCGTACTGTGTGGCCAACAGACACTAATGACCACAAGGCCTTAGCGTGGCTGAGCTAGACAGGCCTGGTGTCCAGTCTGGCTCCATGTGGTAGCAGGTGGCACAAAGGAGAACCTGATATCATCATAAAGAACGTGTAATTGCCAAATCTGTAGGCTGTTTTCAGGAGAGATCTTTTGGCGGTATTGGACATGGCTTTGTTTAGTTGTGTTTTTTTTTTCTTTTGTGATGGCAAAAGGCATTTAACATAAGGCTTCCATTTAAAAGCCATAAAACATACAGTTTCATGGCAGTAAGTACATTCACACTGCTATGTAGCCATCACCACCATCTGGTTGTGAAAATTTCCTTACCCCACTCCTCACATCTCGTAGCTGCTAGGCTATCCCCTTCCTCTCATGGTCTATCATGCCACTAATATGCTTTCTGTCTGTCTCTAGACTTGTCTGTGCTGGGTATTTCATGTGCATGGAATCATCCAACATGTGACCTTTTGTGTCTGGCTTCTTTCCCCAAGCAAAATGTCTGAGACTCGTCCACGCAGACACATCATGTATCTGCATCATATATTGCTTTATGGCTGAATGATGTCCCATTCACAATTTGTCCACCCATCCATCTGTTGATGGACTGTCAGGCAGCTGTGAGTGATGCTGTTAGGAACATGAATGTTAGTGTTTTTGTTTGAATATTTATTTTCAGTTCTTGGCAGGGTGGGGTGGGGTATATGCCAAGGTGTGTATTTGCTGGGTCAAGGTTATCCTGTTGGCCTTACTGAGAAACTGCAAAGCTGTCTCCCTGGTCTTTGTGACTATTTTACTCCTGCAAGTCTCTCTGATGGCTCCTGGGCTCCTGTGACCACTGCATAGTTCCCTCTGGGGCTTCCTTGGCTCTGAAACATGGTGCTGCCATTATTCTCTGCTCTGCTTGGCTCCTGCTGCCAGGCAAGCTCGCCCGTCTCCACCTGCCCCAGCACATGCCAGGGGCTACTCTAACAGACCCTGCCCGGGTTCCACTCTTGGCCACCTGAACTGGCATCTGGGGAGGAGTGTGGGTACATGTTTTGGGTCGAGGGCCCAGTGACTTAGGCCCAGTGATCTCCCAGGGGTTCAGTCTGACGACCACCCAATTTTCAATTTCAGCTCTGACGCCACTAGATGTTTCCCTGGATATCCTGCAGATCCTACAGATCCAGCTATTCCAACCGGACTCTTGTTCTTTCCTGTCAAACCTGCTGTTCTCCCAGTGGCTCCTCTCATGGTGAAAGTGGCCACCATGCCCAGTGTTGTCCATGCCTTTCTCTCTCCCTCATTCCAATTCCCAGCTGGTTCTTTCATTCATTCATTCATTCAATAATTCATCACCCCATAGTTAGGATTAAGGGAAGTTGGAGAACAATGCAATTTAGGAGTTCCATTAAGGAAGCAAAAAAGACCTAGAAGAAACAATTAAGCAACAATATTGATGAGTGGTAACCTTTTGAAGCTAATACCGACCTTATAATCACTGCTGTTATTGAGTACTTTACTGAGCAGTGAAGAAAGAACTTTTTTTTTTTCTGAGCCAGAAGATAGCACTTCTTATAAACCAGATCACCTACTGGGAAGCAGATGAAGTTCACCTCACTTCCCACATGTCAGGGAGGTGAAGGTGACTTGTGCAAGGATCCAAGTCAACACACAGATGGCACCAGTGAAGGCTGGCACTGGGACTTGCCAAGACCTGTGCTCTTGACATCAGAGTTTACAGGGGAGAGGTCCTTGAGCCCTATAGAGCACAATGAAAGCATGGAAGGAGGAGGGTTACGAAGCGGCCGCCTCACAAGATCACCCCTGTCCATGTGAAGGCTTTGCCAGCCCTAGAGGGCAGGGGACAACACCAGAACCTTGCCTCCCCTGTCCCTATTGCTAGCAGGTGGCATCTGGTCTTCTGCCCTCAACTGTGTCGAGGTGTCTCTGTCTCAGACTCTCTGGGTAAACTGTGGACTCCAGTGCCACTTTATCTCCAGGCACCAGGCATGCTGTCGTTGCCCAGTAAGCAGTTCTGGATGAAATGGGTAGATATTAGAGTTGACTCAGCGTGGAAGGAAGTGTCTCATGGTGATGTTGGTCCAGGCCCATCACAGTGGAGGACCTGGCTGGAGATTGGACTCAGAAAATTAGAAACTTGCGGAGCCCAGTAGCTCACTTAGGAGATAATTACTTGGGAAGATCAGTTGGTGATCCCAGAAGGAATGAACCTGAGTCTGGCCCTTGCTTCCAGCCTCCAGGCAGTGATGCTAACGCTATGTCTTTTTTTCCTCCAGCATTTATCCCATTCTAACATCTTTATTCTGTATGGATCAAGTGCTCCTGTCTGGTGGGAGCCTCCACTAGAAGATCAACATTTTGAGGGTAGTGAGGCTTGGGTGTGTCCCGGACTTAGGGCCTTAACAGGCACGTGGAAGATGCTCGAGGAATATTTGTAGCATTGCAGAAACTGCATCCTGGAGTCTCTGTAGAGCCTGCTGTCAATGCCTGTTTTGGTTGGCAGAGGGAAGGGTGAGGGCACCTAAGCCAGAGCAAGACCCTCACCCCCCTGACAGGCTCTGGCTCATTGTGCTTGGCCCCTCACCCTCAGCTTGCCTGTGTTGGCGTCTCAGGCCTGTCTTCAGCCAAGCCATAGAAGGCTCAGCACGGGTGCCCCCAACAGGGAAGGGCTGAGCCTGCCCTTGCTGGGGCTTGCATGGATCAGAAGATCTAGAAGGCAGAAATTGCCACCAACTCTACTTCCTGCTTTGTGTAGCAGATCTCATAAAACCAGTGAAAAGGCTGGTGGTTAGGAAGTGCTTGGGAAGCCCTCATTTGTTCAGTGGGAAGCAAGAAGTTGGGTTTTGCAAGGCCTTGAGATAATGTATCTCACATCTTTTCCTTCTCTGCTCGCAATTTATTTTTTTAAGATTGGCAGAGTTACTAAGGGAGAATGGGAGACAGTGATATCTTCCATTTGTTAGTCTACTCTCCAAATTGCTACAAGGGCTAGAGTTGGGCCAGCCTGAAGCCAGGAGCCAAGATCCTTATTCGGATCTCTCATGTAGGTATACAGGGGCCCAAGTACTTGGGTCATTCTCTGCTGCTCTCCCAGGCACATTAGCAGGGGGTTGGATTGGAAGTGGAGCAGCTAGGACTGGAACCAGCACCCCTGATGGGATGCTGGAATGGCAGATGGTGGATGGGTTTACATGCAGCTCACTCATTTAAAGTACATAGTTCAACGGTTTTGAAAATAGTTGGAAATACACACCCTTCACAGTAGCCAACTTCAGAACATTTCGATCCCCTCTGAAGCAGACCCATTAGGCTTTGCTGCTCCATGCCCCATTTCCACCAGCCCTAAGCCATCGCTAATCTACTTTCTGTCTCTGCAGATTCACTGGCCTATCCTGGGAATGGAATCGTGCACATGGCTTTTTCTGACTGGTTCCTTTCCCAGATAGCGCACTCCTTCCCATTACAGAAAGGAAAATAGACCAAGACATGACTTAGAACACCCGTCTGGCTTGGAGCAGATCAGGAACCTGACTGCAGGTCTTGTCTCCCTTTCTGGCTCTGTTCCAGGGTGGAGCCCAGGAGTTGGGCAGCCACAGCTTCATCAATGCTGTCCTTTGTGTAAGGAGCCCCAACAAGACAGCAGGGGGAGGTGAGGCTTCACAGGGTGCGTCAAGCTCCCCACGCGTCTTTCTCAAGGCTCTTTGTCTGGAGTGACCAAACTTGCCGTCTTTTACTTAGAGTGGTAGCCAGCATTCCTGTGCTCTCAGATCATTGACTCGCAGGAGAAAGGCACAGCCTGGCTCCTGGTGTATGCTGGCTGTTCCTGCTGCTGCTGCTGCTGCTGCTGCGTGGCTCCCAGAGGGCCATGCCAAAGCCGCCCCGAAGCCATCTGTACTGAGCTAGATAAGAGGCTGAGCCCTTTGTAGGAGGTGTCTAATCCTGTTAGGCAAAAGGCAGATCTGAGGGGCCTGACTGATGTCGGCAGGAAGGTGGCTTACAGTGAAGGGGAGCTGCGGATTGCCAGTACCTTCACATGCAATACCTAGGCCTCACTGTGGCTTCAGGCTGGGTTCTTACAATTATAATGTCATTATAATAAAATCACTATGGCCAGCATACCTACTCCCATCATGCAGCTGGGGCCTTGCTAGACCCATCTCAGATTGCTGAAAAGGGCAGAGAAATGGGTGAACCTGAAGCTTCCACCCATATTTGAATATTCAATTAAGTGTCACCCCAGAAATCGCCCCTTGTGCCCTGGAGGCTGAGCGCCACCCCCTCTGTCCTGCTTGCTTCCTGATTGGATGCTTCACCTTTGCCTGTAAGTAAATCTTACCTCTTGGCTCACCTTTTTGTCTCTTCCTTCAGTTCTTTCTCTCCTGGAGACATGAACCTGGACCACGGCAAGGTGCTGCACTCATGGTCCCTAAAGCATGTGTGTGTGTCTGGTGACACAAAAGGTGACTTTGGACGATTGCAAATGCTTTTTGTTTAAATTGTGTGTTTTGGTGTGCATGTGGGAAAAACATAACCAGCACGGTCAAACCTGTGATTTGACGGATAGCACTGCCTGCCATGGAGCCAGCGTGGGAGGCTCCACCCCACAGGCTCTTGTTCTGGGCAGAGTGCACATGACTCAGGTGGTCAGGCTGCTTGCTGAGTGGTACTTTGAGGTCACCTGTCAATGGTCATTGAAGTGTGCCTCTCCATGAGCTAGGCACCCCCCCCCCCCAGCCCCGTTTCTCTTTTCCTGGTGAGGTGAGAGGGCAGGAGGTGCTGGCGTCCAGAGCTCCTTGACAGAGTTGCAGATTTATAAAATCTAGAAACCCAGTTCTGAGCCATTGAATTTTGTTTCTGTTGAGGGAGGGAGAGCGAGTGAGAAAAGTAGAAAGACAGAGGGAGAAAGGAAGACAAGAATATAGGAAGGAACAGAAAAGAAAAAGAAGAAAGAGGAGGACAATGGAGGAGGGGAAACAAGAAAAAATTGAAAACAGTAATTCCATTGAGCTCTTCCTGGAGGTTTTTGTCCCATGGGTGTCTTGTGATGTTGTCACCTCTCAGGACCTGTGTCACATCGACTGGGATTGTGCTGGAGAGGAAGGAGTTGAGACTCGTGCAGGGGACCCTGCCAGCAGGTGCTCTTGGAGGAACGCTGTCGTGGTATACCAGGGAAGCTGCTTGCTACGGAGCATCACCTTGATCTTAATCCTTTAGAAGAAAGACGTGCTGGTGCTCCGACGACACTCCCTAGAGCACTGCAGATGCTCACACCTGCTGTTAGTAATGTAACCAACAGGCATTCTGTTCAGCCCTGCAGGGATTGTCAACAGGGCGCTTTTCTCCGAGTTTGCAAGAACTAAATCCACGTGAAAATATGTGCATAGTCAGGATGGTCACAAGCTGAGTGGAAGAGTCAGGCGCTGTCCAGCAACACCATGGTTGGCAACCTTGGCAGCACTGAGTAGGCCAGTGGTTAGGACATCATTCTGGATGTGGCAGGGCTCTGACGTTAAAGGTTAGAAAGGGTTTGTATTATTTCCCAGAGAGTGGGAAGATCATGTACAAAGATGCAAGGGGGTGCTGTCAGAACTGGCTTTTAGGGGCAGAAAATGGTTGAAATAGAGACTTGCGTGCTGTGAGTGTAGCGGAGCCCCATCCCTTGTATCCTCTGGTGTAGACTTCATGTGGTCCCAGTGTCTCTTCTCTAGCCTGCAGTTCCTCTAACGATGAATTCCTTAAGAGGGTAACACAGTATAGTCAAGGTGAGCATAGTTAGCACCTCAGTGCTGGTCCCTACTCTGACTGACAGCTTTGGCTAGAACTCACAGATGGGAGTCTGGCCACAAAATGCATCTCACATCCTGGGGTTGAACTTCAGCTAAGACTTTCTTCAGGAACTGAAAGCTCTGTTCAATGCAAAGGAATGAACCCAGTTTACCTGAGTCTAACTAAGGATGGAGCTCACCTTCACCATCTCTAAGGAAACAAGCTGACCCCTGTCGTTGTCCAGAGGGTATCAATCACTGTGGACCAGCCAGGGACCACACAGGAGCTGAGGGTGCCTGCCCTATTCCCCCAGCTTTGTACTCCAAGACTCGCTGCCTTCACACCCTCCAGGAGACTGGGAAATGAGCCTTAGCAGCCTGACTCCTTGCTCTGTCCTTCGCAGCAAACACCTGCTGCTTTTCCACCACTGTGTCATCAGTTGGCTCCTCTGCATTGGGTGAGCAGAACGAGGTTTGGGTTTCTATAACAACTCCTTCCCCAATTTGGAGGATGTTCAATAGTTAAAGAATAGGACTTTGGGGGTCCTCTTTCCCACTGAAGTTCTGGAACCTCCTCAAACCTGTTTCCTTGTCCTTCAAGTGGAATTAGGGGTTCCCACAGTGTCAGATGGTCTTTTTTTGTAAAGATTTATTTATTTTAATTGTAAAGGCAAATGTACAGAGAAAAGGAGAGAAAGAAAGATCTTCCATCCACCAGTTCACTCCCTAAATGGATGCAGTGGCTGGAACTGAGCCAATCCAAAGTCAGAAGCCAGGAGCTTCTTCCTAGTCTGACATGGGTACAGTGTCCCAAGGCTTTGGGCCATCCTCCACTGCCTTCCCAGGCCACAAGCAGGGAAATGAGAAATGGAGCAGCCAGGACATGAACTGACTGCCATGTGAAATTCTGATGTTTCCAAGGGCAAGGTTAGCTAACTGAGCCATTGTGCCAGCCCACCAGGTGGTCTTGAGAAGTGCATCCTTGCTAGAAGTGAGACATTATCCCTGCCCTCATTCCCTCCCCAAAATTGGTCAGGAGAGCTGGCCTTTGGGGCCGTGGAGGGAACTAGAGTTGGATGAAAGGAAGAGGTTGGGTTTTAGGGGTGGGAATAAAGGATGTATACAGAGATGATCCCTAAATGTCTGATTGATTTGGGCTGTTGGGGGAGTGAATGGTTGTCTCCTTCAATGTGACAAACCACCTTGGAAGAGGAGCAGAGACAGCCAGCTCCCTCACGGCTGTAATGGGGCCTGGAGAGATTGTGATAAAGGCAAGCCAGGAGGCCATTGGCTCTCAGAGGTGCTGACGCAGAGCGAGGGAAGGAGATCAGCCCCAGAGAGGGAACCCCAAACTTTGTGAACATTAGAATCACTTGGGAGGGAGGTGTCTTTTCAAACTTCAGTGTTTGACTCACCCTCAAGCCCTTCTCCTTGAATTGGTCTAGGAATTGACTCAGTAGGAGTCTTAAAAGATCCCCTGCGATTCGAATGTACAGCGGTGGCTGGGAACCACTGGCTTGGAAATAATAAGTGCCTTTTTTAAAAAACATGAGGAGCTGAGAACTAATTAAAGGATGGAGTAAGGAGAAGCTTAGGAGTCAAGACCAAGTAGGCGCAGCCCACAAGGCAGTACAGTTGGCAGGGGGGCCATGGAGGGTTGGAATCTTTTAGCGTTTATATTTCTGTTCATTTTTTAAGAGAAAATGCTGGTTTTGTACTTTATTTCTCTCCATATAAAAAAAATAGATGTTTGTCAAGCATTTGGTTTCTTACTTTTGGTTCTTTGGTTTACTAGAAAAGCAGAGAGTGACTGAAAAGCAAACACACAGCAACTAAGAGATCTTCTATCCACTGCTTCACTCCCCTGATGGCTGCAATGGCCGGGGCTGGGCCAGGATGATGTCAGGAGCCCGAAACTCCATCCTGGTCTTCCTCATGAATGGCAGGGGCCCAAGTACTTGTGCCATTTTTGCTACCTTCCCAGGTGCATTAGCAGGGAGCTGGATCCAAAGTAGAGTA
This sequence comes from Ochotona curzoniae, assembly GCF_017591425.1. Taxonomy (NCBI): domain Eukaryota; kingdom Metazoa; phylum Chordata; class Mammalia; order Lagomorpha; family Ochotonidae; genus Ochotona; species Ochotona curzoniae. The sequence goes on along the minus strand of NW_024467106.1, from coordinate 29,599,562 downwards.
GCTGGGATTTGAACTGGCACACACATGGGAGACCAGTGCCACAGGTGATGACTTAATCCGCTGTACCACAACACCAGCTCCTTTGTTCGGGTTCTTGTGTCAGCAGGTTTATATCTTTGGACCTTGTGTATACTGGCAATCATGTAGTAGGAAGACGTATGTTTTATTATTAGGATCTACCATCCCATTTTGTGCTTCATTCATTCATTCAATATTTTAAAACATTTATCTATTTGAAAGAATAAGAGAGAGTTTTCCATCTACTCCATCTACTGGTTCATGCCCCAGAGGACACAGTGGCCAAGGCTGGGTCAAGCCAAAGGCAAGAGCCAAAAAACTTCCAAGTCTGTCACATGAGTGTCAGGGATCCAAGCTGTTGTACCATTTTCTGCTGCTTTCCTAGGTGCATTCACAGGGAGCTGGGTCAGAAGTGGAACAGCCAGGACTCAAACTGGTGCCCATGTGGAATGCTGGTGCCACAGGCAATGACTTTGCATATGCCACATCCCATTCTCTCATTCATTCATTTTAGCATTTATTCATTTAACAAACACTTAGAAAATCTGCTGACTGTCTATTTTATGTTAGGTGTTGGAAATATAAAGGTGACTAAGGCAAAACAAAAAATAACACATAAACAGCTACCCTGGGCTTGGAAGGCCTTGTCTGCATTCAGCTTTGACTGTGCCCTGCCAAAACCCTGACCTGCTTGTGTTTTTCTGGTCCCTGTTCACTGGGCAGCCCAGTGCAGTTTTGGTAACCCTGTGGATGAAAAACCCTTTCCAAGATGAGCAAAAGGGGTAAATAGTCAAGATGAGGAATAGATACACAAAGTGCGTGGTGCCAGACTGTCTACGTTTGTTGTTTATGAAATTTCCCAAAGAAAAGTCAAAGGGGAAAGTTTTTTTGTTTTGTTTTGTTTTTTAAACACTGAGTCCAGATGCATCTGCTCTCACTTAGAAGGGGTATTCTTTTAGGGTCACATACAGTGAACAGAAACTATATGAAGTATCCATTCTAGCACTTGGGGTTATTCCTAAAGCCAGCTATCTTCCCAGCTGAATGGCCTTGGTCAGGCCGCTGACTCTCTCTGCTACTCTGCAACTATGTGGCCTGCAGGCCCCTGCCCGGTGTGTGCCTTCTGGGTTGCGTTTTCCTCTCCTTTCTCAGTTATGTTACACTTGAATGGTTGGCAACTCCCAGGTTGTGATGAATCTTGCAATTTTGTTTTCTCTGTTCAGCAGAATGATTCTATTTTTCTTCCAAAAAACATCATTGATTTCTAATATTTCTAATACTGCATCATCTGCTATTTCCTTTTACTCAAACAAGGAAATTGGGTTACACATAGTACATGATGCTCTGTTAGCCATGAACCATGCTCTTGTTTTTGTTATTTACTTAATTTATTTTTATTTGAAAGGCAGATTTACAGAGAGAGAAGGAGAGACAGAAAGAGAGATCTTCATTTGGGTGTTCACTCCCCAAATGGCTGTAACCACCGTAGCTGGGCCAGTCCAATGTCAGGAGCTTCTTTCATGTCTCCCATGTGCATGCAGGGACCCAAGAACCTGAACCATCCTCCTCTGTTTTCCCAGAACATAAGCAGGGAGCCAGATGGGAAATGGAGCAGCTGGGACTTGAACTGCCATCCATATGGGATACTGGCACCACAGACTAAGGCTTCACCCACTATATCATGGGGACAGCCCCTGCTCTTCTTTTTTCTCTCTTTCCTTAACAACCCTTAGCCCCACTCAGGACTGGTATTTCTCTCTATGTGAGGCAGCCCACACTCACACATCATGTATGTTTATTTCCTCACTGTTCAATAAATCCTATTTTGCATAAAACCAGCGCAAACATTTTGAGCTCCTTAAAAATATCGTTTACCTTACTTTCTATTTTTCCTACTTATGAAATGAAATAGATTAACAGGCTCCCTTAATTGATTAAATTAAGTTTTCCTGACTTAGGGTAGTTCCAGCTTGATTATAGAGTATAATTCTTACAGTGTATTGATGCTGGATTTTGCTGAAAATAATATCCCTAATTAAAAAATTATTAAGAAGAATTTCAAGTGCACACAAAAGCAGGAAGAATAGTAAAATGAAGTTTGTGTATTCATTTCCCAGCTCTAAGATTATTACAGTTTTCAGATGGGATCTTACTTTGTAATTTTGTATCTTTTTTGAGGTTGTCCTACATGTCCTTTTTTGAATTGTAAACTTTGTTAAATTTTAAATTTAAGGTTACTTTTGCATTAAGAGAATAGTAACATGGTATCTTTTTCTCCGTTAAAGAATACAATCTGGTAATCGTTGGAATTTGCAATAATTCCTTAATTAGCACACCATCAGGTCAAGTTTTCTTTGTCTTTTCATAAATTTTTTTTCATAGATTTTTTTTTTAAGATTTATTTATTTATTGGAAAGTCAGATATACTGAGAGGAGGAGAGACAGAGAGGAAGGTCTTCCATCCACTGATTCACTCCCCAAGTGAGCACAATGGCCAGTACTGCGCCGATCCGAAGCTGGGATCCAGGAACTTCTTCCGGGTCTCCCACACGGGTGCAGGGTCCCAAAGCTTTGGGCAGTCCTCCACTGCTTTCCCAGGTCACAAGCAGGGAGCTGGATGGGAAGTGGGGCTGCTGGGATTAGAACTGGCACCCATATGGGATCCCGGTGCATTCAAGGCGAGGACTTTAGCCGCTAGGCCACGCTGCCTGGCCTTTTTTTCATAGATTTTTTTAAATTGACTCTCTACATGTTTTCTGCAGGTCTGGACTGAACTCCGAGTCTTTCTTTCTGGTTCTTTGCTTTTGGGGACAAAGGTGTTGAACTGCCTCGGTTGCAGCTGATCGACTTTTGGTTGGCTGCAGATGGAGGCGATCTTTGCAAATCACAGAAGAAGGGCTGGTGCAGTGCCCACCTGGCCCAGCCGCCTGTTGCCTCCAGGCCTAGAACAGAGTAGGTGTTAGCCTTGCTCGGGTCTCACTCGCGTTCACATATACCAGATGTTTTCTAGTGACTGTCCTTAGCAAAATGGATGTTCTGTGTGAATTTACATCTTTAGCACATATAGGCAAGTCTGATATCCATCTCTGAGACCCAGAATCCCCAGTGACTACCCGAGGGCATCGCCAGCAAGGTGCAGTTGTCATAATCTTGAGATTCTTCTTCCTGAAGACGCCATGGGAAAAGTATGTCTTCCCCTGTACCCAGGGAACTTGGTCCAGCATAATACCTTGACAGGGAGGATTGTGAATATATTTTATTTATTTGAAAGGCAGAAAGACACAGAGAGTGATAGACAAAGATCTTCTGTGTGGTGGTTCATTCTTCAAATGTCCACAGCAGTCGGGCCTAGGCCAGGACTGAGCTGAGAGCCAGGAAACTTCCTCCAAGACTCCCTTAAGGAGGGCAGGGACAGAAGCCATGAACACCTGCTGCTTCCCCAGACCCCCATGAGCAGGAGGCTGGGATCAGGGGCAAACCTGGGGTCCTATCTCAGCAATATTGTATGGGAACCAGGTGCCACAAGCAGCCTCTTAACTGCTGAGTCCAACTCTCCCCTGAGAGACAGCATTCCGTGAGTCTAATCTTGTGACTCATGAGCCTGCCTCTTGGGAACTGCAGGACATGCCAGGTAGATTCTAGAAAGATGCATTTCTAGTAAACCCTCCAAAGCTACCCATCTGATTTAGCTTCCACCTTATTCCTGTATAACAAATGTGACCATCTAATATTTTTTCTAATGCTTGTCTGTTTTCTTCTCATTTCTTACTTCATTAAGAATAACTCATACCATTGCTTTTTTGGTTTTGTCAATGTGTCTCTTAAAAATAAAACTCACTGTCTTTATTATGTGAAGTTTTAATTTTCTACTTTATTTTGTTTATTCACCTACTCATCCAGCAAACATTTATTTTAGCCTTATTATCATGTGACATGACCATGTGGGTGCAGGAGCCCAAGGACTTGGGCCATCCTCTGTTGCTTTCCCAGATATATCAGCCAGGAGCTGGATCAGAAGCAGAGCTTTCAGGGGCTTGAACCAGGGCTCATATGGGATGCAGGCACCACAGGTGGAGGCTGAACCTAAATACCCCTGCACCAGCCCCTGTCTTTTCTTTAAAATCAGGTTTGCAGGATGGCTCTTTAATCTGTTTGAGTTTTAAGAACTTGCGTTGAACTATTGAGCCTTTCTTTGGACATACGTGAGAGTTGCTTTTTGAGCTCTTTCTGCTTGACATTGTTTGGTTCAAGACATTTATTTGCCTTCCGATACATCTTGGGCTATCATGTTGTGCCTTGCTCTTCTGTTTTCTCTGTTAGCCTGTATTGTTTATGACTCTAATGTCTTCACTGGGATTCTCAATCTGACAGTCCCATGTGGCTATCTAGTTTTATCCTAAAAGTCTGACAACCTCTAAGTGGGTTTTGGCTCCCTAGTTTCTCTTGTGTCTTTTGCTGCCTCTGCTGTTGTCCACTTTTCAGTAGCAAGTGCTACTATCCCTAAGTTATTTATCACCGCTTGTGTCTCCTTGGAAGGATTCATTTCCCGAACTGTCTTGTAAGAGAACAATCACCCTGACATATGGCGCCGTTTTTTCCATTTGCACAATGTTTGGAGAAAGTTTGCCTGTTTGTATTCACTGTGTTCCAGACGGCCAGCAGCAGCGTGTTGGGGTTGGGGACTGTGCCAGCTGGGTGCGTGCCTGGTGGAGGAGGGTGATCCAAAATGAGCCCGCGTGGAGGCTCTGTGAAAGGAACTGAGGATGCTCAGGTTGGACAGAGGAGGCTTCTTGGCAAGGTTTGCTGTTTGCAGGGCTAGAAAAGCCATTGGGCATATGGGGTGCTGAGGGGTGGCACTGGGAGTGGTCAGTAGGCAGTGCTGCTGTGCAAAACCCAAGCTGCCCAGAGTCAATTCCACCGTGTGCAAAGAGACTATTCTAAGAAAATGGGTCCAAGAGCAGAAGGCAGACCCATTAGTTTCGAGTTTTGGGTGGTGAGACTGTAGGGAAGACTTGAATGCTTGGGGATTATCTGGGGTTCTTGTTCTCTTCCATTTGGCCAGCATTCTAGAGACTGATACTAAACCATTAGCAGGGCTGTCTGGTGACATCACACCCTCCCGCTGAGACCTTGCTGAGTCAGGGAACACTCTTAATGGCTTGGCTCATGAAGCCATTTGTTGGTTCTCTTGGGAATCTGCATGAGGACATGGGCTTGCCTGCAGGCTTGATATAGACTGCAAGTGAATTCTTTTAATTAGGTGCATATATGTTTATATACAGATGCCAGTTAGCTAGGTGGTGTATAGCAGCGGTCTTCTTAGCAAAGGCGGTGTCACTGCAGTCTCCAACAACCTGCTAAAGGACTGATGGCCTCCAATCTTTCTGTGCAGAGCTGGGATTCTGGCCTGCTCTGGAGTCTGAGACTGTAAGAGCCTGGGGATCAGACACTCCGTGTCTCCAGGGCCCTGGTTGTTCCAGGATTTCCAACTCTCCTGGGTGACATGGAGCTTGGCATTTCAATACAGGGGTCCAAGAATCAAGATGGCGGAATAGGGTAAGGACACGTTTAAACGGACGAAGAAACATTTAATCAGAATGAAGCAGAGAGGACACATTCCAGGAAATAGGAGAGGATAAAATAGCAGGGGAGTACCTGGGGACTGACAGACACAGGAGAGCAGCGGACACAACGGTGTGGTGTTGCAGTGACCAATATTCCAGCAGCATTCAGCTAACAGGGTGATCTGAACTCCACCAGCAACTGGAAATCCACCAGCAACCAGATGGGAAAGGACTTTCACTGGGAGCTTGGGAGGTGAACCCAGACAAAGAACAGTCTGTCCTGCTGGTCCATTTGATTTGATCAGGAGCAGAGACAGAGCAGCAGATCACAGATGGGTAGTGTGAGTACAGGGTGGATTTCACAGCCCAGTCAGCCCACTAGAGCCGAATTGGGCACCATTTTGCGTAAGGAGGCAAAGGCAGGGAAAGGACTGAACATAAACTGACCTGGGAGTGAACTCATTTCTGATTCAGTGAACTGCATCAACGTGGCATTCTACAGGTTCCACCCAAGACAGGTCTGGGTAATCCTCAGATCTGACAACCAGCAGATCAAGAACTCTAGTAGTGGTATGTCAGGTGCCATTTTGTACACTGTGGCAAAAGCTTTAGGATGGCAGGGGACAACAGTGAACTGCACATGTGCTGAGCTCGCGAGAACTCACTGAGCTCAGTGGATTGCACTTGTCCTGCAGGAAAATAATACTGACTGTAGCATCATATGGGTCAAAATGGGTCCGTATAGCACCCAGACCTAACATTCAATAGGTTCTAGCAAGATCAGTGCCACCACCAACCTAGCTATATAGGACTCCTGGTGTCTCCCTAATCCTGGGACCTGCTCCAACCGAAAGTGAAAGAAAGTTGTACAGAAAATGGTGCAGCCTCAGCCTGGTATCACAGGAGGTGGAGATTGGTGAGCCAGGAGTTGGGGCTACAGAGTTCTTTGTGGAAATCTAACATAAGAACCCGGACCTGGAACTCGCTGGAGGAAGTGGCACAAGTGGCTGCAAGCAAAGAGTTGTGTACCAACTGCAATAAGTAAAGTCGAACTGTAGACCTATGGATGACACAGCTTAGAAACTTGCCCCAGGGAGAAGATTCTGATAACCAGAAGTACAATGACCAAGAGCAAAAGAAGAGACAAAGGCGCAATGAATATTACTGAAAACTCCCCCGCAAAGAAGCAAAACCTTATGCCAACCTCAGAGTTAACTGAGGAAGACATCGAGAAAATGGGGGCACACAGAATTCAGAAAACTCATTATAAAGCTTCTGATCAACAATGAGAAGCACATACAAGAGTTCAGAGAATTTAATGAAGCAATAAAGCAAACCAAGGCTGGTATATGAGAAATTAAGAACACAGTAGGGCCCGGTGCAGTGGCGCAAGTGGTTAAAGGTCCTTGCCTTACATGCCCAGGATCCCATATGGGCGCCGGTTCTATCCCAGCAGCCCCGCTTCCCTTCCAGCTCCCTGCCTGTGGCCCAGGAAAGCAGTCGAGGACGGCCCAAAGCTTTGGGACCCTGCACCCATGTGGGAGACCCGGAAGAGGCTCCTGGCTTCGGATCGGCATAGTATCGGCCATTGTGCTCACTTGGGGAGTGAATCATCAGACGGAAGATCTTCCTCTCTGTCTCTCCTCTCAGTATATCCACCTTTCCAATGAAAAAATAATAAAAATAAATCTTTAAAAAAAAAAAAGAACACAGTAGAGCAAATTACAAGTACAGTGGAGAGTCTCCAATATAGAATGAAGCAAGCAGAAGAAAGAATCTCAGAACTGGAAGGTATTTCCTGTCATCAGGAGGAAGCAAACAAAAAACTGGAAGCAGAGCTGGATCAGGCCAAAAAGTATTCAAGAATTGAAAGACACTATTAAGAGGCCTAACATAAGAGTAATGGGAGTCCCAGAAGGTGCAGAAAGAGAAACTGGTGTTACAAATATATTTAATAAAATAATAAAGGAAAATTTCCCCAATCTAGAGAAAGAATTGGGAAACAAGATCCAGGAGGGGCACAGAACTCCCAACAGGCCTGATCAAAAACTATCTTCACCAAGACACATGATCATCAAGCTCTCTTCAATTGAGCATAAGGAAAAGATCCTTAAATGTGCACGTGAAAAAAATCAATTGACATATAAGGAAATGCAAGTTAAACTCATGGGAGATCTCTCACAGGAAACTCTACAGGCAAGAAGAGAATGAAGTGACATATTCCAGATTCTAAAAGAAAAAAAAAATTGTCAGCCTAGAATAACACATCCAGCAAAGCTTTCTTTTGTCTTTGAAAATGAAATAAAATTCTTCCACAGTAAAGAAAAGTTAAAAGAATTTTCCTCTTCCAAGCCTACCCTACAAATGATACTTTAAGATGTTCTCTTGACAGAGAAGAGGAATAGCACCTACCAAAACTAAAGGCAAATGTGAAGAACATTCCAGTAAAATGACAACAGAACACTAAACAAATGAATTAACCCATTCCTAAAATGACAGGACCAAAGTACTGCCCATGCATATTAATCCTGAAAATAAATGGCTTAAGCTCAATCAAACGTCATAGATTAATAGACTGGATTAAAAAACAAAACCCATCTATTTGTTGTCTAGAAGAGACACATTTCACCAACAAAAATCAGCGGAAACTATATCGCATGGGTTTTGATGTTTTCTGTTAGTTTCATCTCTTCAAAACACTTTCTTCTGATTAAATTCTTCAATGACTAATAGATCATACAGTAGCATCATTTTCTACAAGAAGGCTCTCTATTTTCATTTCTTCAGCTACACATGAGTCAGTAGCATGTTATTTTGCTTCATGGAATTAATTTCTTTTTTATTCCTGATACTGATTTTGGTTTTGGCTTTTCATTTAAGGGGATGTATAGTAGCTGTGTAATGGAGACTGTCATATCTAGTAACATGTTATTTAACTTCATGGCATTATAAATTTCTGCTTTTCTATTTTTTGATTTTGTGTTATGACTTTTCATTTGAGGGGATATACAGTAGCTGTGAAATGGAGACTAACATATCTAGATGTGAGGATACAATGTAGTATGCAATTGTACTTCCAGACAAAGATGGACTTGCAATGAAACTGTTTACTGTATCTTAACAACAGGATGCTGGACTCTACCATTGTCCATGCCCACAATGATGGACATATGACTGTGTGTGAAGAACTATACTTCAGTAATGATATAGAGGAACTAGGTGCGTGGAGGGGGGAGGGGATTGGGGCTGGACTAAGGAAAATACCAGGAGCCTATGGAACTGTATCATAAAATAATAAAAAAAATTTTTTTTAATCAACACAGGGGTCCCACAGATAGCCCCTTGCCCCTGGCCCCCGCACCTACTCCAGACCTCAAACTGCAGGGATGGAGGAAAACTGCAGAAGCCCATCTGGTCTATGTCACCAAGGAGGTGTCCCTGCACTCCGCTGGAGGTTCCCCTATGCTGCTTTCATGTTGTGTTCCGTTATTTGGTCTCTGCTTGAATACTTGCCATGACATACGTCTTCATTCTTAAGGAAACTCCTGACACCTGTGGTCCACTGCAGAGCTCCTGCCTTACCCTGGGGTAGAGTCTTCTTGCTGGGGTACTCCCCCATTCATCCCAGCTTAGCATTGCAGAATCTCAGGACCTGTATATCTTCCACATGATGTCCCTTGAGCTGTTTGTGAACCATGATCATGGTTTTTGTGCAGGAACCATTCTCTGAAGTTTTCATAGAATTTGTAGGGTTTTTAAAAATATTTATTTATCCAAAAGACAGTTAAAGAAAGAGGGGAGACACACATGAGTTCATACACAGAGAAAAAAGGAGAGAGAATTTTCCATGAGCTGGTTCACTACATAAATAGCCAGAATGGTCTGGACTCTGCAACTTGATCTAAGTTTTTCATGTGGCTACCAGGGCCCAAGCACTTTCCCAGATGCATTAGCAGGGAGCTAAATCAGAAGCAGAGTAGCCAGGACTTGCACTGGAGCTCCAATGTAGATGCTGGCATTGAGGTGGTAACTTAAGCTGATGCAGCACAATACTGGTCCCATTAGCTGGTTTTAAGCCTTTAATGGGACCAGCATTGTGGTATAGGAATTAAGTGGCCTGCCGTACCAGCATCTTGTTTGAGCATTAGTTCAAGTCCTAGCTGTTCCAGTTTCAGTTGACTCTCTACTAATGTGCTTGGGAAAGCAGTAGAAGAGGGTCCATATACTTTAGCCGCGCCACACATATCACACATGTGGAAGACCCAGATGGAGTCTCAGCTCCTTACCTTATCCTGGTAGTGAACCAGGAGCTGAAAGATTATCTTTCTCTGTGTGTGTATCTCTCTAGCTCTGCCTTTCAAATAAATGAATAAATCTGAAATGAAAGTCTTTTTGCCACCATAGATTCCTAAAAGCATGATGCTCTGGTGCAAGTCAGATCAAGCCAATACCTGGACCCTGTTAGATGATGACCACCAACCACTTGCTCGCTGGTGGAATAATATCAGCAAGCTGTCCATAGTCTTAACGGAAGCTTTATTGGAAAATCTGCTCCTGGGCCCCGTTCATGCAGAGCAGAAGGAAGATGGAGGTGAAAAGGGCAGCTGAGATACGTGTCCAGGAGTTTGACACTGCTCTAGACACGTGGGCTGGCAAAGGGGCGGCCCATGCCCCAGTTATGTAAGGAATGTCCATTCAGGTTTGCCTTTGGTTGGCTGGAATCCCACCAGGCCGGTGATGTAATTGGTTCCTGTGGCCCCCCTATTCCAGGCTGAAGCCTGGGAGACATGCTGGGTCTGAAGCAGACCCAGCCCCTCACCTCCAGTGCCCTGGGTAGCCATCATTCCAGACTTTTGGTAATAAGAAAAGGGGCAACGAAGTTGATCTGGCTACTTTCTGCTAGAGAGGGTTGTAGTCCCTAATTGTGGTCCAGAGAGGGCTCCCTGGGCACTGGAATGTAGGGGTGGAGTAACAGTTTGTTGAGAGTGACCCGTGAGGCTTCATGAATTTTTTCTTTGGCGAACCTTAGAAAACAAGGGGTGCTTGTTAATAAAAGGCCTGTAACTATTAATGGAGTTAGTATAAGCATTAGCCAGGTTACGAGGGGGAATTTCCAGATGTTAAAACCTGAATTTTTGCCCATATTTTGCCAATTATTGAGTCAATCCCTTATTGACTGGAGATTTTTCATCCTGGTTTCTACTATGGCAGATTCATTGACATAATAGCAACACTGTTCCTGTAGGAAGACACAGGTTTCCCCTTTGCTTGCAGTCAGAAGATCCAGGGCTTGTCGATTCTGGAGTGCCACTTCAGCCAGGTGAAGTGATTTGTTGTTGTAGGGATGCCAGGGACTGGGCTGAGTCTTCTATTGCCTGATTGAGGCCTGCTTGGAGTTATTGACCTTGATGATGGTGTGACCCAGAGCTCCTGCACTGAGGCCTACTGCCAGTAGGGAGGTCGCAACTGACATGTTGGAATGAAGATTGCCCATTTGGTTCTTTCAGGATCCTGGGAGTTTGAAATTTCCTGTTTAGCTTCTGACCAAGAAAGCAGTGTTAGTTGAGGCACCTGCTAGAAAATTCATAACAGTTGACTGAAATAGAAGAAAATGACACAAAAGAGGAATTGGTGCTGGAGGCAAGACAATTACATTGAGTCACATTGACAGGGCAGGGGTTGGGCAACAGAGAATTGTCCCTGGAGATCCCGGACACCCTGGTATATAGCCCTGGATAGGACTGTGACTTGATACTGGGTTTCCCAGTGTCACACAGATGTTTGGAATAATAACTTTTGTTGAGAAGTGGGTTAGACACATGCCCTTGACATTGGCATGGGTTCCAATATCCTATTGGGGTGAATCCAGCCCCATTAGGAGGGGTTACCTGTTGTCCAGAAGAGGACTAAGAGACGAGTGAGTTAGTCGAGAGAGTTGGTGGGTCAAGGAAGTGGCAGGCCACTCATCCTTGGTGCAAGGACTAAAACGTTTGAGGCAAGAAATATGATACCAGGAAGTCTAACCAAGGAGTTTGGCAGCCACAAGCATGGTCAGGGTCACCAAGTGAGGTCTGGTCCACTGAGGTTGGAGTGAGCGTGAGTGGAGGGTGTTGAGGAGGACCAAGTCACCAGGCTAGAGAGGAGAGGCATTGGGTTCTGATGGTGTGGTAGCAGTCCGGTCTGGAAGATAACAGTCCATGTGTTCTCGCAGAAGCTTTTGTGGGTGAGCACATGGGTGAAATCGATCTGCCAGTTCTCCACCGGTTGATGTCTATGCAGCTGGTGAGTAGGCAACCTAAGCTTAAGGGCTCCTTGAGGAGAAACAGTGGAAAATATTGGGCAGGAGGAGTTAGTGGGTGAAGCATTGGTGATGAGCATTCCTTTGGTGGTAAGGAATTCCTTCTCCTGCCAGATGGCAGAATGGGGAGGCAACTGGCCTCCAGGACAAACTCAGAAATGATTACCACATAGGCTGCATGGTGCAACCATGCAGGCCGGACACTGAGCTACCGTCCACTAGAAAGAGTGAGGTCAGGAGACTGTAGAGGCTGGTGCAGTAAGCCTTCCCTCTGTAGGAGATGAGAATCAAGGACCTGCTGGCAAGAGTGAGAGATCAGGAGCTAAGGAATGTGTTAAGGGGAAAGGAACTGGGAGAGGGTGGTGGATGAAGTTCTCAAGTAAGACATGAAGTTTCATCTCATTGGTGGTGTATAGTCGGAACAGTGCAAATTTCACAAGCTGTGGGAAAGGGGAAGCAGGAAGTAGAGCCAGGGTCCAGGATGGGATGTTCGAATCACTCTCACATTGCTTCCTGTTGTTATATACTGGGGAAGAATGGCAGGCTCCTAGCCCTGCAAAAGAAACTGGTTAATGGTTTGGTTAGAAAAAAATTGTACATTTGAGTGGATAACACAGGAATGGAGGGAGGGGTTATTTATCAAAAATGAATTCCTCCTGAAGCTCATTGGAATATGTAGTCTCTGAAGATTGGCCTTGAGGAGCTTCTTTGGAGTGCCTCTGTGGTGACGGATGGATCATCATAGCAGATGTTGACCTTCTGTGCAGACTCTGCATTCCAGTCATTCTTGGATGGAGTGTCCCTTTGACTTTGGCAGGGAACTGGGGATACTTCTACTCAGCCCCGATATCCCGGCCTTTTGTTGTATGGAGTTAGTGGGGAGGCTTAGGCAGGAACATGCATGAAAACTGGTTAAGATTATCTAGTGAGGCCTTGAGAAACAGACAGGATATGTAGTCTGGTCTGCTTCTAATCCTGTATTCTTTCCCTCCCATTGCTCATGGGGACTCTGGCTGCTAGCAGGAGCTAAGTCAGGGCCTATGGTAAGGCCAGGGCTCCAGTAGACAGACAGTGGCCTTCAAGGATATAGTGCCAGATAGTAAAAACTGTTTCTAAGCTCTTACACACATGGACACTGGAATTTCAAGTCTAGATGCACCCAGGAAAGTTCTGCTGTTACCCAAATTCAACAGTTGGCCAGGTGCATGTAAGGTCCAGGACCATCTATCTCTTCATGTAGGGTACTGGAAGAGACATCATAAAGGAAGTGTGAAACTGGGGAGACATCCCATTGACTCCCATTACCTGGATAGAGAGAGAGGAGAGCTGACCTGAGAAGGAGGCTCCTTGGTCTGACAAGTTAGTCATCCCTTTAAGGTCTGGAGATCAAACTGTGCAGCCTGAGTCCCTCAGTGTCAGAGAGAGAGAAAGAGAGGGGTGAAGAAAGGAGTTGGAAACACCAGATTAATTATGTAGCATCATGAAGTAAAAACTCTCAAATACATGTTCTAGAAAACATTTGCCAAAAGTCTGATGTCTGCTACAAATTTGAAACAAGCCCAAGTTTACAATGAACCAATATTGTACATTAGAAAAAGCAGTAATATCAATGATAAATATTTAGAAAATTCTATAGACAATTTTAAGGACAATAAACAATTGCATTGCACATAAACTATACAGGATGTATTCCTCTCAAAGCTTCATGACTTCCCATTGCTTCTGCAACATGCTTTAACCTGGAACTCTTCTGTAAAACAATTGGTAAGAACACATGAGTTTACCTCATGGCTTGGAATAATTTAGCAGTGGATTAGAGCAACTCTACACTGGATTACTTTGATATACAAATGTTAAATTAAGTTACAGAACAAACTTAGTAAGTAACAGGTTTTTTCTTTTTTTTTTTTTTTAATAGAGGTTAGTTAGCTTATCTTTTACCCTGCCCCTCTCAGCTAAGGGGTGGGGGTGGGGATGAAGAAAGGAAAAAAAGAGTTAAAACCAGTTGCTGCAGCAGCAGCCAACAGAGAAACAGACAATATTGGGGGGTAAGTCAGAAGAACCCAAAAGGGAGAGCAGGTTAGGCAGTGGGTGAAAATGGCGAAAGGCAAGATGGCGGACGGGATTCTATCACGCACGTGGAGGAGACAGACAAGATGGCGGATGGGGGAGGGAAGGAGAGCTGGGAAGATGGTGTCAGGACAGGAAGTGGAGAGAAGGGGCTTGGGAATATGGTATCTGCGCAGGAAGTGAAGGATATGGAGGAGGAAGGTTCTGAGTGGGGGAGGGTGAACCGGGGAAAATGAGAGGTAGAGAGGTCGGAAGTCCCTGAGCAAAGGGATTAGGTGGAATAAGGTGGGGCAAGGGATGGGAGCAGATAGAACAAGGGAGGAGTGGGAGAAGAGTTTGGGAACCATGGTGGATGAATAGAAGGTGAAGCAAAGGAGACATTGGAATCCAGCAGCAACTCAGGAAGTGAAGAGGGAGTCTGTAAACCGGGAGCAGAGAAGAAGTGACCAAAGAGGTAACCTCGGAATATGGCGGAGGGACTGGAGGGGTAACGTACAGAGGCGGATGGGCCGAAGGCTCAGAGAAAGAACGGTAGGGAAGCTGAAAGAGGAGGTAGGGGAAGAGAAGAGACAGTCGGGATGAGTCCTAAAGGTTCTGGCAGCTCGGAAAAGGTGTGGTTAGGTGTCAAGTCCAAGAGATCCTTGGGAGATGGGGAGGGCTTATCCTTGGCCAGGAGAACCTGAGTCCTGGAACAGGGGGAGCATAGGGAAGGGCAGGAGCGAAGATTCCAAAAAGTCTTCACATATGGAACTTCAGACCATTTACCCTCGTGACGATAGAAATTGCCCAATTCCATGAGGATCTGAAGGTATTTTCTTGGAAATAATTTCACAGTATACATCAAAATTGTTAAAGATGAACATAGCGTTAAATCCACTCATTTGACTTCTAGGAACCTATCCAAAGAAAATACCTGAAAAGTGATAATTTGTCATGAATAAGGGTGTTTGTTGTAAAACTTTCACAATAGGAAAACTTTGGGAAGCCACACAGACACCATAATATTGCGGGACCGGTGTCAGTTTTTTAGATTTTTTTTAAAGATTTGTTTTTATTTGAAAGGAGAATTAAAGAGAAGAGAGACACAGCAATATCTTCCATTCGCTGGTTTATTCCCCAGATGGCCACAACAGCCAGAACTGAGCTGATCTGAAGCCAGGAGCTTCTTTAAGGTGGTATTCCACAAGGATATAGGATCCCAAGGCTTTGGGCCATCCTCCACTGCTTTCCCAGGCCACAAGCAGGGAGCTAGAAGGGAAATGGAGCAGTTGGGACACGAACCAGTGTCCATATAAGGTACTAGCACTTACAGGTGGAGGATTAACCTGTTGAGCCTTTGTGCCGGACCCCAGTTCCTTAATTTTGACAAAATCTAATGGTTCTATAAGGTGTTAACGTTAAGGACAATTGAGGTAAGGGATCTTGGAGCTCTGTGTTATCTTTCATCATTTTCTACAGTTAAGGCTGTGCCAAAATTTAAAAAAAAATTATCTAAAACAAAACAAATCCATTAGAGTGAGTTGCATGTTACAGATTTATATAAATTCACCTCTGAACCTGTTTGTGCCTGGCTTGTGAACCTGTTTTATACCTGGACGAGCTATAAAAGGAAGTAAGCCCTTTAATGAACTTGCTTTCTGATTATCATTTTAGATTTTCAGCTCTGCTAGAGTCATCTTTCGTCATTTATATTTTAGTTGAAAACTACCCATGTCATCAAGGCTTTCAAGTCTATTTGTGTTCTAAATCACTCAGTCTCTTATTGCTCTGGGCTCATGTTCATTTCTCAGTGTCTTATTTTGCATGGTTATTTATTGGGTTGTGAAATTAATTTGGTGGAGTGAGACTAATGGTTTTAAAAGTTGAGATGGACTATAAAAGAAAAATATCAATACACATTGATATATGAGACAGTTATCTCAAGCACATGTATATCTTCTTAGTAACTGATACTATCCATAAAAGCTGCATGTAACTTTTAACCTAGCAATTTAATACTTGGGAACTTATCCAGATACATAACTCCTTTATGCAGAAATGACATATGCATGATATAACTCTTTGCAATATTGTTTATAATAGCCAAAGGTTGGCAACAGCCTGCCTATCTATCAACAGAGAAATACTTCTTAAATTTTGATATGCTCCACAAAGGAATAGTTGTTTAAAAAGAATGAAGAGGCCTGACATTGTGGCATAGTGAGTTAGGCTCCCAGTTGCAGTGCTGGCAGACCATATGGGCAAACTCCATCCTTCAAATAAATAAAATATATTTAGGGAAAAAAAAAAGATTCTATGTATCGATATGGAAACGTATAGAAGTTGTATATTAAGGAAAATGTAATGTCAAATAAAGTATACAATATACTACTGTTTGTGTAAAAACAGAGGTAAAAATCCATATATATATATTTGCTTGCCTAAGTATAAATCCTGGAAGAACAAATAGAGAATAAAAGCAGTGATTCTGTGTGGAAATGGGAGCTGGGAGCAAGTAAGGATAGAGGAGAGACCTGTCTCTCCTCCCATCCCCTTTCTTTATTTTTCCCTGTAGGGATAAGAACACCTAATATGAGATTTGCTCTTCTTAACAAACTTTATGTGCATAACACAGCCACCATGCACCTTTGTTACAGGCTGGTGTGGAATGAACAAGTAAATGACCTCTTCAAAAATCAGATATAAAATACTGAGCAGGGCCCGGCGCGATGGTGCAGTGGTTAAGGTCCTCACCTTGCACGCCCGGGATCCCATATGGGCGCCGGTTCTAATCCCGGCAGCCCCGCTTCCCATCCAGCTCCCTGCCTGTGGCCCGGGAAAGCAGTCGAGGACTGCCCAAAGCCTTTGGACCCTGCACCCGCGTGGGAGACCCGGAAGAGGCTCCTGGCTTCGGATCGGCATAGTATCGGCCCATTGCGCTCACTTGGGGAGTGAATCATCAGACGGAAGATCTTCTTCTCTGTCTCTCCTCTCTGTATATCTGCCTTTCCAATAAAAATAAAATAAATCTAAAAAAAAAAAATACTGAGCAGAAGCAGCAGCACCCATAGACTTAGGGAGATTGCAAAGCTGTCCCTGTACATCCCTGACGCTGGCAGAACTGCCCTGCCCAGGGACATGGGGCTGGGTGTAAGGGGCAGTACTGCCCAGCCAGGTGCACTTCTGACTATGAGATACAGTCATGGAATTCAGGAAAACTTGCCTCTCCTCTTCTTCCATTCTTAGGTTTAGTTGTTTAAGACACATGACTGTGGTCTCCTTAGAGTTGCTGCAGCTGCTCGCTCGATGGGCACAGAGCCCTGGGGAGGGGCCTGTTCCTATGATTTTAGGTAGAAGAACTCTTGTTTATCAGCATACTCCTTAAATGGAGCAGATACAAGCTGTGCGTCACCCCAAGGTGTCAGAATTTTCTTGCCCAAGTCAGTTGGCTGCTTAAGGATCTTCTTTCTTTCAGGTAAATGGAAGAGCTGGAAAGCAGTGTCCTGCAGACACGGAAAGCACGCCGCTTAGAGCAGATGGTGGCAAGATGGCTTCGGCGCTCGCGGGACAGCTCAGCCCGGTAAGCTCCCCCCACCGCATCCCTCCCCAGGGGTACTGGCAGAGATGTCTATCGAGGAAACATTTGGTGTCCCCGTGGGAGGAGAGGGTGCAGGCTAGCTTTGTTCTTCACACAGTATGGCAGAAGTGCATAAATAAGTTAGCTGAGATTCCTCAGCACGCATCCACAAACACACTCCTCCCAAAACTTACACAGGCATTTGCAGACCCACAATCTATACATGGGAGAACACGCTGTGAGTACAGACCCTCTGTCACACACACACACACACACACACACGCATGCAGCCCTGCTGGGAGTCAGCACAGCTCCTGGTTCTGTCCTTTGTTGCCAGTCCCCGTTTCATTCTAAACCAAATGAGATGAAATCAAATACACATCTGATGGGGCTGAGACAAGAGAACTTCAAAATATGTTCTGTTCCCAGGAGTTCACTTGCCATCTCGAGTTTCCCGTCTGCTTCCTCTGCAGGGTGGAAATCTCACGTGTCAGGTGTTTCTGAAATCACACAGCCTTTCTTAGGAACTTGCAAACAGCTGTTCAGCTGCTGAGTAATGAACTTCAGCCAGGACTGCTCGGCCCCGGAGCCAAGTGCCTGGATCCTCCCAGGGGAAAGCAGGGGAAGGCTGGGGAGTAGACTGAGCACCATTTCACACATGAAGCATCTGAGACTCAAAGAATGAGTCATCTAGGACTCCCTACAGCCCCCTCAGAAGGCTTCGCCAAGTCTGCAGTTCTGACAATGGAGCCAAAGCTGCTCCAGGCTCTTTTAGATCGACCCATGATCCTGTGCAGCTGTTTGTTCCTAACAGACTCCTCATTGGCCTCCTCCTGCTAGCTCTGTCTCTTCCCCTCCACCACTCAGACCCCCAGCTCTTGTGCCACACTCCTTTCTGCCAGCTCCAGATCTGGAGCTCCACCCACTCTCCCCCTCCCCTGGCAAACGGTGGAAGAGCTTGGTTCATGCCTTCCTTCCCCCATCAAAGGATCGAATGCCTGAAGTGCTGAGTCTCCTGTAAGTGTTCTGAATTAATCTCTCCCACAGAGCTCCACAGTATTTTTTTTTAATTTATTTTTCTGAAAGGCACAGAGAGAGAGAGCTTCCACTCACTGGTTCACTCCCCTAATGCCCACAACACCTGGAGCAGGGCTAAGCTGAAGCCAGGAACCCAGAGCTCTCAAGGCAGGCACCCCGAGAACATGGGCCATCACCGGCTGCCTTCTTAGACACATTAGCAGGAGGCCAGATCAGAAGCAGAGTAGCTAGGACATTCCCATAGAGGATGTGGATGCTCTATATGGTGGGCTAACTTGTGCCATAGTACATAGAGCTGGATGGGAAGTAGAGCAGCAGGGACAAGGTGAGGATTTAGCCACTAGGCTACTGCACTGGGCTTAGTAAGCAGGTGTTTCAGATCAGTGTTTTAGCTGAGGTTTCTTGGATGCTTCCAAGGACAAGTTTGTTTCGGAGATGGTTTTCTTCAGCGTGGAAGCCCACTGGGAAGTGTTCCCTGCATGCAGAGAAGCTGCCTGTGGACGTTGATTTAAGTAATCCCTTCCCAAACAAAAGCTTGAACATGGCCTTTGGGGGTGAAATGTCAAATCCAGACTGGCCCAAAGCCACTGACACTATCTGAGGATTCAGTCTGCATGCAGTGAGGCCTCTTTGTATGCTGTGTTCAGGGCTCATGTGCTTCCACGCAGGAAGGTTTAGGCGGCTGATGCCCACCTGTTTGAAAAGCATTGGGGTAGAGTCTGTTGATATCCTGTGGCCACAGGGCTTTGTCCTCTGAATGATTATGAAAGCTTCCTCTGTGGCTGGCCCTGAGTTGGGGGACAAGGGACAGGAGATAGGCAGTTCTGGCTTCACTGATCACAGTCTGGAGGGGACACAAGACCGTGCTGGTTATTAGGAGTAAGATGAGTGTTTTAACAAGGTTCTGTAGGTGTTTCGAGTGGATAGAGAGACTACCACCAAGGCAAGAAGACTGGGCAGCTGGTCATATAACATGCATGGCTAGGTGGGCTGGGGAGGTCTCCAGAGTGCTGTGTGTGGCTGGAGTCGGGGAGCAAGGTTAGAACGAGGGAAGATCTTACTCCAAGACCCATGCACTTTAGGAACTCAAAGGAGATGACTTGGCTGGAGACAAAACGCCAGTGAGACAGAATGCCATGACTCGTGGTTTCAAAGGGTAGAATCACAGGCCAAGGCCCTCAGTGGAGGAAGAGGCAGGAATAGGGCCGTCTTTCTAAAGTCATTCTTAATCTTCTGGACTGCAGCTGGAGCTACCAGCACCCGCCTCCTGGTGTCATTGACTGAGCTTTGGGACATGGAGAGGGTGAGTCCTACCTAGCATGACCGTCACAGGGCTGAGCTTGGCTGTTCCATTAAGCAAATGTAAAGGGTAGTGATGTTGGACTCTGCCACTGATATTCAGATAGTTACTTGTGAGTTGTTTCTGTGCCTGTTCAACTTTTGCCAGTGATAATAGAGTTAGCAACTCTCTTAGTGGTGCCACATGGCCTGTGTGCCAGAGCCCGTGTGCTTATTCACACACTAAGCACCATACTTCCTGTGGGCAGAGAACAGGTGCAGGGGTGGACAATACAGAGTTCCTGTGTGCAGGGGACCTACCAGCTAGGAGGGAAGTGATACGTGGCGTCAGTCTGGTCAGGAATCTAAGGCCAAGAGAGAGGGCAGCTGCCCTGACAGGAGGGAATGCTTTCTAGCCAGGGACTTAGAGAACGAAGAGGTGGCTTTTGAGCCTGGATGTGGGTGTGGCCTCACACGTTCCTGCTCTGGGCAGCTGAGGCCTGCAGGAAAAACTGGTACAGCAGGAGAGATAGTTTCACACTGAAGGGTGGGAGGAGGAGCCAACCGATGGCCACTGGCCAGGACAAAGTTGAAGAGTTTAACCTTAAAAAAAAAAGTTTTGGGGCCTGGCACGACAGCTTAGTGGTTAAAGTCCTCACCTTGCACATGCCAGGATTCCATTCGGGTGCCAGTTCTAATCCCTGCGGACCTGCTTCCCATCCAGCTCCCTGCTAATGGCCTGAGAAAGCAAGAAAGAGAGAAAGAAGGAGAGCAAGAGCAAGCAGGAGAAACAGAGAAAGAAAATATCTTCTACCCACTGGTTCACTCCTCCAAATGGCCACGATGGCCAGGCCAAAGCTAGACACCTGAAGCTCCATCCGGGTCTCCCATGTATGTGATGGAGGCCAAGCACCATTTGCTGCTTTCCCAGGCACATTAGCAGGGAGCTGGATAGGTAGCAAAGCAGCCAGTACTTGAACTCGAAGTTTGTATTTTAATTATGGAAAATATGCATATATATATATAATTGTTTCTTTTTTCAAGTGACTTATTTTAATTTTTAATATAGTTTGAATTATTAAGTGGATGCCAAAAAAGGTAATGGAAAATGTGTATTGCAAAAAGCTGTTGGGTGGATTTTGTGATTTTTTTTTTTTTGCTCCAAAATAAGCTTTATATTTTTTTTAAAAAATTTATTTATTTATTTATTAGCTATTCAATAATCCGAGCAACAGAAAGAGAAAGAGAGGGAGAGACATCTTCCATTTGTTTTTTTCACCCTCCAAATGCCTGCAACAGGCAGAGCTGGGTCAGGTTGAAGCCAGGAGCTGAGACCTCTATCCCTGATTCCTCACGGATAACAGGGCCCAAGCCCGGGAACCATCATACTGTGCTTCCCAGGGTGTTTCAGCAGGAAGCTGGATTGGAAGCAGAGCAGCCAGGACTTACACCTGCACTCCAAGCTAGGACACAGGCATTGCAAGCAGCTGCTTAACTTGTTGGAGCACTACACCTGCCCCTAAACTTCCATGCCAATCATCCGTGAATCTCATGGGCACCCTCATGTTTTCATGTGTAACTCCCTTCTGTTTCAGTTCTTCGCCTTTGCAACGAGAAACCCAGAGTCACTATTGCCCAACTACTCCTGTCTCCCTTTATTGTCTCAATCAAAGTTACATGGTTCTATTTGGATGAATCTCTCTCTTACTCTGGATTAAATTAATGCACACTGCTAATTTGGTTACTTGTCTCCTTCCTTGGCATTTTCTGGTTGTTTAGCATTAGCTCATTGAGAGTGATTGGCACCTAATGGACAGTCATCTCATCTATTTTTAATGAAGTGATGAATGCTTTCGTGGTTTTGGCCTACAACTCCAATAACCCTATCCTTTTCAAGAGCTAGAAATTGTCTTTGTTCATTACTTTCTAGGTGTATATGTTATTATCCGCTTAAAAGAATTGTATGGTGGCACATTTGCATTTCTTGTGGTTACTCTTTTTATCTCCCTCTCCCCCTAGAGCTGTTGTAAGCATTTCCCCTTCTGCATTAAACGGAAGTGGTACCCAGGGTATACTTACTCTGTTGCTTTTTGAATAGCACACAGATGTTGATTTTTGGCTTCCAGTGTGGAGTGTTTTGGTTAGGAAGGCCCTTTTATTGTTTTCACGTTTTCTCTTTCGTCGGGACTGGCTGTGTGTTTTCTTCCTGCAAATGTTCCCAGTTTTATGGTCTCTCCCAGGCTAAGACTCCATGCAGCCCTGTTCAGCCTTACACAGGGCTCACCTTGAAGAAATCCTCTCTCTGCCTCTCGGTGGCGGGGGGGAATGGCTCCAAGTCAGGGCCCTCCCAGGATGGTGTTACAAGGCTTTGGACTGCACAGGTCCTGGGCATAAGCCACTTTGGTGTAGTTCCTGATCTTGGCTGAAAGGGGGAATGGCTCCAAGTCAGGGCCCTCCCAGGATGGTGTTACAAGGCTTTGGACTGCACAGGTCCTGGGCATAAGCCACTTTGGTGTAGTTCCTGATCTTGGCTGAAAGGGGGACTCGTTGTGGATGACAGAGGAGTGATTTTCAGATAAGTGTCACATTGGACAGAGTGCCTGACAGTGCTGGGTAAAATGATGAGAACAGATGCTGGCAGCTCACCACCCACAGCTATTCCTGCTTATAAAGGAAGTAAACACCCCACCCCATCACTGTTTGCTCTTTTGGGGGGTGGGAGGGAAATCTCTGTATATATTTATCTCTGTCTCTCCTTTCTCTCTCTCTGTAAATCTGCCTTTCAAATTAAAAAACACATCTTAGTTTAAAAAAATTTGCCACAGACTCATGAAAAATAGCTGTAACTCTGGTTTTTGAGAGATTAAAAACATTAAATTTACAACTCACCTGCTTTGAGATACATCTCCAACACAGCGGTACAGGTTTGTAAACTTCTGTAGGGGTGGGAGAGGGGTGGTGCTTGTGACTGGGACTTCATATTAGAATGCTCACAGTCAACAGAGTTGCAAGGGAAGTCAAATTTATGGTAAAAGAAAAAACATAATCACCTCCAAAGCAGCCCACCTACGTGATTACCACCGTCAAACATCCCAGCTGCTCCCTGCTTGGTCCTGTTAGCTGCAGGTGTTTTCCCTGGCGCAGGTGCCTCAACTGTCCTCAGTCTGCCATTGATTCACTCAGCAGTGGTTGTTGAATGGCTGCTGTGTGCCAGGCTGGGGCCATGTAGGCAGAGTTCAGGCCAGCACTCCAAGTGCAAAAAGCAGGTGTCTCCTGTCCCAGGTGGCAAGTGCATCCCTGAAATCCTCGGCCCCACCCTGCAGAGTTAAAGCTGCTCTCCACTCTCTCCCCACTGCTGCCCTGTGCACCTGCAGAGCTTGGTTGTGCTGGGGTCACTGTGGTGGCGGTTGCGTCTCATCCACTTCCAGGAAGGGCTGATGTCTGGCTTTCTCCGTGCTGCTTGGAGCTGACTCAGTGTGTGGCCACCAACTAGACCCCTGCCTTTGTCTCTTCTAGAACTAAAGTCGCTGCAGCTGACGGGGCCCCCGGAACCCCAACGCAGACCCTCACCCCCGTGAGGCACACGGTAAAGATAGACAAGGACGCCCTCCTCCAGGACTATGGATTTCACATTTCCGAGAGCCTCCCCCTCACCGTGGTGGCCGTCGCAGCAGGTAGGGGCCAGCTGGGGAATGGTAAAGGAGTTTGGTTTCTACCAGAGGAGAGAACGGCCCTGATTCTCTTCCCATCGCCCTGTGTTGCCACAAGATGCAGAAGATACTACCCTAGGAAGTTTGTGAAGGCACGCCTCCTTCTGACCTGATTCTGTGCTGGGTTTTGACTCTGTGAAGCAGAGATCCCCAAGTACACTTGCTGCTCTGAGCCCACAGACTCCCTGGAGCCTGAGCTCCACCACCCATGGCCAGCCTCCGGGGCTATAAAAGCTGCCTCTTCCTTCTTTCTTTTACCTTGCATGCTTCCCCGCGGGGAGACTTCCTGGTCAGATAGTGATGGAAGCTATCGATTTGTTTCTGCTGGAGTGAAATATGGACTGTGCCAGAGTGGAGAAAAGGAGGCTGTGTGTTTGTTTTTGCACTTGAACTAGGTATTGATGTTAGATGTAGAACTACTTATAATATGATTAATTTCACTTGACACACACATACACATGTATACACACACATATGTGCACACACACACACACAGAGTTCTTCAGAAATGACCATAATAGATGGGCTGGTCAGCTCTGTTGATTAGAAGGTTTCTGTTGGTTTTCTTTCTCCTAACATCCCTTGACATTGATGGATGAAAGGCATGGCATCCATAGCTTATTACCAGGAGCACTGAGAAGCATGTGAGCCTGCTTCTGGCTGAGGGGAGGGGCGGGTGTGCCAGGGCCCTGGGGCCTGGTGCTGGATGCCACCCAGCCATGCCGCTGGGATTCATGGGGTCTGGGCCCTCCTGGCATGAATGTCATTACTTCTCTTCTGCCCAACAGGAGGCTCTGCTCATGGCAAGCTTTTCCCTGGCGATCAGATCCTCCAGCTGAACAACGAGCCTGCCAAAGACCTCTCCTGTGAACGAGCCGGGGACATTCTCAGGTACCTACAGTCCTCTGTCACCTACAGAACCACATGGGTTGGTATAGCACATGGAGGAGCAGCAGGACACTAGGAAGGACTGCATCCCATTGAGCACACAGGAGAGCCTGGTGTTTAAGTCCCAGCCTTCTCTGTTTAGGATGGCTCCACCATTGTGGCTGCAGTCGTTGCACTTCTCCACCTGCCTGCGCAGCCAGGACATCTTAGATGTTCAGTCTCACTAGTGATCTATCAGGCTAGATCACACTTTGACCAATAAATATGAGCATCTATAGCGTGAAGCCATTGACATCTGTTCACGGAGCACTGACTCTGGGCTCCCCTGGACAGAACTCAACACTGAGCAATGACAGGCAGACTATGCAGCTGAAGAAGCAGTGGGTTGCATGGGGTGATGGCGGGGAGCATGGAGAAGGTGGGAGTCCCCCAAGCTCTGGAAGAAGCAGTGGTTTGTTGAAGCAGAGACGGGCCTACAGGTATTTCAGCTGCACCTGTTATGCAGGGTGGAATCTGGCCCTTAAGGAGGAAGGTGAGGGGAACCCAGGCTGAGCAAGCAGCAGGGAACCATAAGAGGGAGCAGTGGAAAACAGACAGGGGTGCTGAGCAACTGATTGGCCTTGACAGAAGTCCTGGGCAGGTCAGCTCAGATGATGGAGGGTCCTCAGCCCAGTGCAGTACACTGCAGTGTCATCTTGTAGCAGGGTATGTGGCTGTGCTTCTCACCTATGCCCTGGTCCACATGTTGTGTGTGAGAAACCCAAGAACTGTTGGTTTGGTTTTAGTTGAGTCCCCAGGTCCTAAAAGGAGCCTGTCTTTTTTTTTTTTTTTTTCAAGATGTATTTGAAAGGCAGATTTGCAAAGACATGTAGGGAGACAGAAATAGTTTTTTCTATCCACTGGTTCATTTCCCAAATGGCTGCAATAGCTGGAGCTGAACCTGACTGGAGGCAGGAGCCTGAAACTTCATCTAGGCCTCTCACATGGGTAGCAGGGATCCAAACACTTAGGTCATCTCTCATTGCTTTCCTAGGTGCATTAGCAGGGAGCTGAATAAGAAGTGGAGCAAGTGGGACTTGAGGTGGCATTCATATGGGATGCTATTGCTTAACTGGCTCTACCACAACACCGGTAAAGCATAAATGACCACAGTGAGAATCCCCTCAGAGCCTCTCTAATCTGTTCATAGATCTGTGAAGCGCAAATGTCCTGTTCAGAGGACTGGGACCAGAAAAGGACCGTTCTCCTGAAGATGGAAAAGAGCCATCCCCAGATACTTAGAAACTCCTGTTGAAATGATCCAATCAACAAAATAGCACTTCAGTAGCAGCAAACCTAAAATACTGCTTTGTAGGAAATCAAATGAAATCGTTTTGCCACTTCCTTCTCTATATGGCAGTGGCAAAGAGACAGGAAACTATGGATCAATTCTTCGATCTTGTGCATTACTGTATAGTGAATATTTCACAGTTATCCCATTAATTTTACCCTTTTTGAACTTTGCAGTCATTAAGTGTGTTCATTATGTGCTTTGGCCATTGCACTGATTGTGGCAAATGGCATGCACTGGTAGATTTTCACCTTACAAACGTTGTCAATGGGCAATTGTTCTATTTGATAAAACCATTTTCATATATTTCATTTTTACTTATTTGAAAGACATTGTTAAACAAAGAAAAGGAGAGAGAGAAAGATGTCTTACAACCACTAACTTGTCCCCACATGGCCACATAGACAGGTCAAAATGAGGAGCTGGAATTTCATCCAGATCTCCCACGTGGATGGCAGAGGCCAAGCACTTGAGCCGCCTTCCACTGCTTCCCCAGGTGCCTCAGCAGGGAGCGGGATGGGAAGTGCAGCAGCCATGACTCCAACAGAGACTCAAGCTGTTGCTTATATGGGCTTCCTTTTTGCACCCACTATTTGGTGAAATGTTTAGCCTCAGTTTTTAGAAATAACAGCTTGCCTGGGTAATTGCCGTGGTTTCTCTTTAAAACTTTTTTGGAGATATGCCTGACTAGTTTCAATGCTGCATTCTCCATCCAAGCAGACAGCTTCATTTGGAGGTGGCAGATGCAGGGTACATGATGGAGAGGGGATCTGGAAGAGTCCCCTGAGGTGGAAACAGCACTCCAGGCCAGCCAGGGTTCCTCTGTGGATTGCTTGTTCTCCCCACCGACCTTTTCTGTTCTGCTGAGCCAAAGAAGCTAATATGAAAGAGGAGGCCGGATAAGAATTCTGTGGGTCTTTCTGGCAGTCACACATACACAGATATGCATGTGCACATGCCACGTGGAAGGACTAAATGTCTTTGTTCTTTTTGTTTTTTCTCCCTCAGGGAAGCTGAAGATTCTCTCTCCATCACAGTTGTTCGCTGCACAGCGGTAAATCTCTTCCTGTGTCCTATGTGTTGCTCCTGAGACCCTGAACTCCCCAAGAAGATTGCCTTTCTAAAATAAGCAGGAAGGGCAAGAGGGCAGAGAGTGACAGCAGAGGGCAAAGAGAGGACAGTAGGTGGCCTGAGGTCCTCTGGTGCATATACGCTGTGACAGAAACAGGTACAGCCCAGGCCTTCAGGTTCATGGACCAGGAAGACTACACAGAGTGGGGCGATGGCAAGAGGGCCGGCTGGGAGTTGAGGGCTGTGATGTCAGACAGGTTGTTAAGACCTTGGCAATGACAATAACTGTCTCACCTATCTAATGGATTGTCATGAGATGTTGGATGTGAACACGTCCTATCAGATCTGACAGTTACCACAAGACAAGGAATGACAGCCAGGCTGCCCAGGCAGGAGCGGCCATCCTAAGCCACCATGGGCCGAGGAAACCTTGTGTCTTCTTCAGGGAGAAGAAGGTCACCAAAGTTTGAGAAGACAAGTGACCAACAAGGAAGAGTGGACAGACGATTCTCATTGTGAGAGGTTTCTGATACACATTTCCTAGACTTGGCCATGAATAGACTAAATAAATAAATAAAAACCCCCAAAATAAAATTAGGAGCATAGAAAATGTTAGTAATGGCATTTAATAATTTAATTGGCTATATGCGAGGCCACCAGGAAAATTCAATAAATTCTCCCAGTTTTTTTTTAAAAGAAAGCTTTTTCTCAAATATAATAAAGCAGAAGCTGATAACTACCAAAAATTTAATTAAAACCATCCAGTCATTTGGAAGTAAAAATACAACTTGCTAAGTAAAGTTAAAGTCAAGTAGAAAAGGAAATCTACCATTACGGACTATTTAGAGAATAATTACAAGTTAGACCTTTACTTCTTAAAACTTAAAACTTGCAGTTGATGTTATGTGCAGAGAAAAATTCATAGTCCAAGAGCTTTTAATTGATTAAGGAAGCACATAATCAATGCAAGAAGCTGGAAGATAAGACTAATAATGCAAATATAAGATGGAATAAATGAAGTAATAGAAATTAGGATGTAAGTGATGTTTTAGAAAGCACAAAAGTATTAGATTGATAAATCCAAGAGCTAATTCCTTTTTTATATTTCAATTTTTTACTTATTATATGGCCTTAATAACAAAAATAAGAGATACATTTGTAACAAATTAAACAACACAATAAACAGCAATAAAGGAAGAGAAGATTGCAAACTCCTCTCCCAGATCCCACTGCACAAGATAGTGTTACTAGCCTAGTTATTCCTTATGGCTGTTTAGATGCATACAAGTATCACATCTACAAAAACATACAGACACACCATAAATGTGTGGGGTAAGTTTTATTTTTCATGGGATAATGTGTATTACTCTGTAACTTGCCTTTTTCTCTTACCATGGCTCTGCTTCCAGCCAGAAGATCCAAAGCTAGCTCAATCTAGTGCTACAAAAACAGTGTGGTCACACCATGATTTATTCTAATCATTCTCCCTCCTAACAGAGGTTCAGCCCCTTTCCAGGAGTTAAACCTGAAACCTGAAATTCTTCCTTCTCTCTTTTGCTCCAGATTACACATGTGCACTCGTGTGTGTGTGTGTGTGTCTTTGGTCCTCGGTCCTTGCATGAATCCCTGTGAAAAGCACACTGCTTTGGCCTGCTATTCTGGCACACTGAGAGCTCATGGTCAGGGAACTGTGGAGCAGAGGAGCCCGTGTGTACAGCTGTCGGCTGTCGTTGTTCTCTCTTCTTAGCAGGGAGTCCTCTCTTCCCAAGTCTCCCCCAGTTCCTGGCGTTGTGAATTTGCATGAATGGGATCCAGCTCTGGGCTTGCTCTTACGGGATTGCTCTCCCTAGTGTTCCTCCATTTTGTTCCCCGATTTCTCCTTTTGGTGAGTGTTTCAAGGATGATGGTTGAACCTGTGGCCTTGGCTATTGAATACGCCCTGTTCCCTTCTGCTCTTGACAACCCTGTGTTCCTCTGTTGCCTCTGGACTTAGTGATTTCCTGGCACTCTGCCTCCCAATTCCTACTGCCCAAGAGCTGAACACCTGAACATCCCTTGTCAATCACTAGCTTGGTAAATTCACTTTATCTGATTCATCCAAGGCATTGCTAATATCAGGGCTGAGCCACAGGGACTTGCTTAGTGAGAAATCACAATTGTTTTGAGTACAGGTCCAGTAGTGTTGAACCCACCTGCTGGCTCTTCCATCTGGCCTTCTCCACAGGAGAATTCTAGGAGGTCTTGCAAGAATGAAGAAGTATTTACTGCTATATCCAGAGGACCCTCACCTACCAATCTGGAACTTTGTCTTCAAAAGAAAAGTGAACATGGTTGCCTCTGACTTGCTTGTGGCAACTCTCCAGTGATTATTAATGATGGCTGAGAGTGTTCTGATTATCTCATTATCTTGGATTTTGCTGAGAGCTAATGACAAGCTTGCCAATAAGAATTTGCCTGAATTTCCTGTATTCGTTTTCTGGGAAATGTGATATTTGACCTTCTTTAGTCTCCTAATATTTCTTCCATTTTCTATTTAGTGCTGCCAGTTATTCAATGTAACATGTCTGTGATGCCCCTAAAGTCACCTGGTGCAGGAAACTTGGACTCTTTCTAAATGGTCTCAGTTGATTGTAAATTTCTCTTTCTCAATCCTTTATGCCTTTTATCCATTGTGATTTAAAGACAGTAATTCCTACAGGTGCACTTCTTCTCTGGGAACATTGCTAATTTCTCTTATCCTTTTCCTAAACTTTTATTATTTATTTCAAAGCAAATTGTGTTTGAGACTCTGAATCATAGACATAAATCTTATTGCATTGATGTTCCAGTTACCCATAATATCACACATATCTTTTTTCTCTGCATTAAAATGCTGGGATCAATTTGTTCATCTCCTAAATTTTAGGGTGCTTATCTGCTGGTATCCCAATCTGTGAGCATTGTTTCAAGAAGCCTCTCCAGTGGCTGTTAAACATGTCTTCCTTCAGCCACCTAGAATGTGGCCCAGAGTTTCACCATTGGACCCTTGTAAACATGGAAACATCATTGACACTGGCCTAAAGGATCAAGGAACATAGGATGCTGGGCATATGAGGACTTCAGCTAGTCAAGACTGTATCTTATAGGTTTAGATCATATAAGACATCATTCACCAAACATCACTGTTTGGCATGATACAATCTAGTTCAAAGGTTTTGTATGATTTTGTCAACTGAGGTAAATCTTTATAAATATGCGGAAGCAGAATATGGCAACCAAAAGGAAACAGCCATGATGAGCCGCAAGAGTTAGAGCTGCAGGAAGCTGAAGGCAAGAGAGATATAAGGACTAGGTTGAAATCACATGCTATTATATTTTTTTAAAGATTTATTTATTTTCATTGGAAAGGCAGATGTACAGAGAGGAGGAGAGACAGAGAGGAAGATCTTCTGTCCAATGATTCACTTCCCAAGTGAGTGCAACAGCCGATGCTATGCCGATCCAAAGCCAGGAGCCAGGAATTCTTTCCAAATCTCCCACGTGGGTGCAGGGTCCCAAGGCTTTGGGCCATCCTCGACTGCTTTCCCAGGCCACAAGCAGGGAGCTGGATGGGAAATGGATCTGCCAGGATTAGAACCAGCGCCCATATGGGATCCAGGCGTTCACGGCGAGGACCTTAACCGATATGCTGTCGCACTGGACCCTGTATTGTTGTTTGACACACATGCTTTCTCTCATAAAAATTTGTGGTTGAGCAACTGCTGAGAAGTCGAACGTGGGTTCTGGTCTCCCCTTTCCTTCTCCAGCTCCCTTTATCATATCGTAGCTGTTTCACAGCCCTGGGGGATTGTCAGCTCTCCTCAGACACGTGAGAAGAAATGTTTAGTTTGGGAGCCTAGGAAAGCAAAGCTTTCATGGGATGTCACTACTTTCTGGGGATTTTAACTGATGCTACAGCAGTGGGTCAGCTTTTTGGTTTTGTTTCTAAGAAATGAGAAGTGACACGTGGCTTCTGTTCTAAAATGTGTCCTGTTGGTGTTTTACAGGGAGTCCCCAAGTCCTCCTTCCTGACTGAGGAGAAGAGGGCCAGGCTGAAGACCAACCCCGTGAAGGTGCACTTTGCGGAGGAAGTGCTTGTCAGCGGACACAGTCAGGTGCGTCAGAAGGAGAGGAAACTTTGACTCTTGGTGCAGTCTGGGAGCTGCTTTCTGGCCCATAATTCCCTGAAAATTGAGGATTCTGCAGTACAGAGAGAATGCAGAGGGAGAGAAGTGCATTTACTGAAATGGAAGGGGGTTTGTGTACCCCATCGGTAAGACACCTGCAGACCAGGTACACAGGATACGGTGGAGGCTCTAGGCCTTAGCTGCGAACCTGGAGAGACCTGGTATCCTGTGACTCCATTCTCCTGCCTATGAAAATGTCTGTATTTTCAGTAGCTGATTTCTCATTATGAGCATACCCTCCTAATATCAATAATAGTGATGAATATCAGTACTGTTAATAATAATAGGGATTGTAGTGAGAATTGCGTCTTGAAGAGCCCATCATCTATGGAACCTCTGTTACGTGACCTGAACTTCTTTGTCTACATCATCCCTAGTCATCACAGTACCCTTCAAGGGAAGTCATTTTTTCTTTTCTTTTCTTTCTTTCTTCTTTTTTTTTTGTTAAGATTTTATAATCCTTTTTGTTTCAAGATTTATTTATTTTTATTGGAAAATCAGATATATAGAGAGGAAGATCACCCCTCTGCTGATTCACGCCACCACCCCCCCGCAAGTGGCCATAATGGCTAGAGTTGAGCCGATCCAAAACCAGGAGCCTGGAGACTCTTCCAGGTCTCCTACTTAGGTGCAGGGGCCCAAAGCTTTGGGTCGTTCTCGACTGCTTTCCCAGGCCACAAGCAGGGAGCTGAATGGGAAGCAGAGCTGCTGGAACACAAACCAGAGTCCATATGGGGTCCCGGCGTATGCAAGGCGAGGACTTTAGACACTAGGCTACTATGCTGGGCCCAAGGGAGGTCTTTTAACAAAAGAAGCAGTGAGGGCTTAGAAAGATTAAGAATATTACCTTCAGGCCCGGCGGCGTGGCCTAGCGGCTAAAGTCCTCACCTTGAACACGCCTGGATCCCATATGGGCGCTGGTTCTAATCCTGGCAGATCCACTTCCCATCCAGCTCCCTGCTTGTGGCCTGGGAAAGCAGTCGAGGATGGCCCAAAGCCTTGGGACTCTGCACCCCTGTGGGATACCTGGAAGAAGTTCCTGGATCCTGGCTTCAGATCGGCATAGCATCGGCTGTTGCACTCACTTGGGAAGTGAATCATTGGATAGAAGATCTTCCTCTCTGTAAATCTGACTTTCCAATAAATAAATAAATATTTTTTTAAAAAATATTACCTTGTAAGATTACACAGGAGAAAAATGCCTGTGTCTAGTCTATGTCTATTCTGTATCCAGCAGTCTTAAATTTTGAAACTTTCAAGTCAAAACTTGTTTATCTGGTCTTCTTGCTGTGACCCAGCCAGTGAGGGTTGATGACCATTTTAGCAAAAGATCCACGTGAACTGGTCCAAATTCACACAGCCCTTATTTTCTACCTGGCATGCTACTCAACTGAGCCTTCCTCTGACTAGACTTGAGAAAGGTGGCTTTGTTCTAGAAGAGTCCAATGTGAATTCTAAAGCATGAATCAAGAAAGACTTGAGACATGGATGGTAGGGGATGATTTATTAAAGTGACCATGACCCCCTCCATGTTTCCTGGACTCTTTACTGAGATCAGATAAGCACAAGCCACGACACTGTTTCAGAGTTTGGGTAGGGCTGAGGCATTTGGAGAAATAAGCTTCTAAAAGGATATCTCTTGGAAAGCTCTCAGATTTAAGTCCCAAGGGGAATTTGTGAGTCTCAATCAATTTCCAAAAGGCTGAGGCAGCAAAGCCACTGGGAGCCAATTATTGGTTTCTGTCTGTCCTGCTTTCAAGAGTTCAAAAGATGATTAAACTGGTTCCAGACTTGCCCCTCTATACATGACAAGATGGCTCCAGGGAAGCACAGTTACTCTGGAAGAATCTGAACTAGTAAGCCCACATTGGAACTATGTTTAACTTTTTCTCACAGTTAAAGAAATGCAAAGGAGAATATTAAGAATTGACAACTTGTTCTTAGTGGATATGAATTCTGTTTGCTGGGAAAATGATGATGGTCTGCTCCCTGCTGGTTCCCTCCCACATGCATGCATGGCTGGGGCTGGGCCAAGGCCAGGCCAGGGCCAGAGTCAGGAGCCAGGAGCCCAGTCCAAATCTCCCATGAGGGTGGCAAGAGCACAATTATTGTGTCATCGCCACTGCCTCCCAGAGTTGGCGTCAGCAGGAAGTTGGAGTCAGAAGCAGAGCTGGAAATCAAACCCAGGCCCTTCCATATGGGATGTAGACTCTTAAACTACTAAGCCAGACACCTGCCTTGTCAGGGTCTTTAGAAAACGGTAAACCTCTATTCCCAGGTGGGCTTGACACCTGAACTGTTTGTTGGGATAAGTACCAGAGCCTGTTCTAGTTCAAGTATTGGGGACTCTAGAATTTCTCTAGGGTCTTATCTGCAGCGTATCACTCAGGGGCTCCTGATTATGAGAGCGGGAGGGGCAGGGGAAGAGCAAGAGGTTCTCTCAAATTCTGCCCTGCTCCTCCCTGGGGAATTCTGGCTGGCATAGAATCACCAGGCAAGACACTCCTGGGACTTCTTCCCAAAAAGCCCTCTGAGAGGGCCAGAGTCTCCTAGGAGCTCTCTCAGACCTGGGGTGACAGGTGGAGCGTGTGGAGGAAAAGGACATCTCACTACTTTTGGTGATATTGCACTATGGAACCCGCAATAGCATCCCACCAGCCAACTCTCACCCCAAAAACCTGCAGAGAGATCAAGATGCTCAGGTATTCTTGACCCAGCCTCATACAAGTCTCCTGGCTTATCAAATTGTGGCCCATGAGGGCAGTGGGAACTAGAGAAATCC
The DNA here is from genome assembly GCF_017591425.1 of Ochotona curzoniae. Taxonomy (NCBI): domain Eukaryota; kingdom Metazoa; phylum Chordata; class Mammalia; order Lagomorpha; family Ochotonidae; genus Ochotona; species Ochotona curzoniae. The sequence continues at coordinate 29,565,754 of NW_024467106.1, read as the reverse complement.
CTGCTCATCAAAACAGGCAGGGTCGGGTGGCTGAGGATTTGTCACACCTGACACAAAAAGGGTGTGGCAGGGACATACGACACTACTCTTATGTTTTCCAGGGTAATTCTCTGCTGTGCATGCCCAATGTGCTCAAGCTGTACCTGGAGAATGGACAGACCAAAGCGTTCAAGTTTGAGGCCAACACAACCGTAAAGGTATTAACAGTACACTTGAACCTCTGCCCCAGGAGAATTTGATGGCTCCTAGATCTCCCCCAACACCACCCCACCCCACCCAGATACCTTGCCGTGCTTCTGCCTTAGTGGTCTCATAGCCATCGTGGCCTGGACCCCTATAATACACCAAGGGCTGGGTTATCTCAGTGAATTGTACAACCTCTCAGTGAACTCAGATTTGTTTAGAGATGTATTTATTTGAAAGGAAAAGTTAAAGAGAGAGGACAAAGAGAGAGAGATCTTCCATCCATTGGTTCACTCTCCAGATGGCCACAGTGGCCCAGGGATGAGTCAGGCTGAAACCAAGAGCCAGAAGCTTGTTCAAGGTCTCCCACATGGGTAGCAGAGAGCCAAGCACTTGGAGCATCTTCTGCTGATTTTCCCAGGTGTGTTAAAAGGGAGCTGGGATGTGAACTAGCACACATATGGGAGATGCTTATATTATAGGCAGCCATTTGGGGGAAACAGTGGCCTCCAAGCTAATATCTTTATCACCATCTTGCAGGGCTCAGGAGAGGTTAAGTATCCAGGGTCCTGGTGTAACTCCCAAGACTTCACCTTATCCATCAGGACTCCTTGATGACTCTTTCTGCTACTCAAAACACTAGCACAGCTGAAAACCCAGCCAAGATATTAGCATAAGGCCCAGCCACTGTGTATCCTGTTCTGTGTGGAAGTCTCTTCCAGTAACACTGTATAAGCTCCCCCATTTGAGGTGCTCTGAGGACAGCTACTGAGCTCCATCAAGGGGAGGAGCTTGCAGGCCAGAGGAGGGAACATGCACTCCCACGCTCGCCTGGAGTCCAGGGCATGACGACATAGAAGCTGTGAAAAGACAAGGACAAGCTCTGGGTACCAGGGCAAGAATGCCTTCGGTTGCATCCTGTCCGCATACCAGATGGGATAGAACAAGGCTGCACCTGAGCTGAACTTTGGTGGCAACTAGCATTTCCACAAGGGCAGGTAGGGTCTGGGCAGCCATGGGGTGGGACACATCAGTCTGAGGGAGGCACATGAGCTAAGGCAAAGAGCTAGGGAGCAATACCCCCTTCTCCCTCCTGGCAGGTCTGGAATGTGGGGAGATTTCTTGGCAGGTTGGGGGAGGGAGGGCCATGGTCATGCAAGTCCTCCAACACCTGGCATCAGAGCTTGGGTTGTAGCCATAGACAATAAGGTGTGGCACTAACAGTTCCTGATCCAAGAAGCAAATGGTGTTGAAGCATTAAAAACTGTGAGAGAGTAAACGCGACGCCCAGCTCTTCCGGGGCTGATGGAACAGCAGGTTGCGCGAGGCCAGTGCAGCTGTAAGAGTGGCCAAGGTACACTTGTACACACACCTACATGCCCATCCATATGCATGCAGGTGCACACACAGTGCACAGACATGGCTCAGGGCTCGCTCTGTCACCTTCCCAGAGCTATTCCAAATGCCCATCCAATGCTGACCTCCGACTGGCTTAGGAGAAGCTGAACGAATCCTGGTTACAGGTGGCACACCAGTGAGCAAGGGAAGATGTGGATTTATCTTAAGCATTTATTGTTTTTATTTGACAAGCAGAGAAACAGAGATCTCCCATCCACACTATCACTCCCAAAGAGCAGCCAGTGCTGGGCCAGGCCAAAGCCAGGAAACAAGACTCAATCCAGGTCTCCGTGGATTGGGAATGACCCTGTGACTTCCACCTGCTGCTTCTCAAGATGTGCCTTAGCAGGCAGCTGGAATTGGGATGGAGGCAGGACTAAAGCCAGACGCTCAGATCCAGGAAGCAGGCATCCCAGGCGGCTGCCCTGAGGGGTGCATTTGGTTTGCCACTTGCCAGGTGCCTCCCAGGTACTTGTGCTGTACTGTCTTATTTAATGTTCCAATAACTGTGTGAAGTGACTGGTGATGTCCCTGTGTTGCTAGTGAGAAGCTCCAACAGGTCCAAAGCTGGCCAAGTTCAGCTGGTTCCTAACTGGCCTTTGAACTTTGCACTGGAGCTTGCTGTTCTAACATTCTGCATAAAGAGGTTTTGCAAATGAAAAAGACAAGAATTCTCCTTCTTTGATCAAAGTGAATAGGAAGGGTTGACTTATTTAAAGTGAGTCTCCCTGAGGGCCCAACGCGACTTTAAGGGTATTTATAATAAAAGCCCATATCACAGGGGAATGCACTCTAAAATGGCAGAGTGGATGAAATGAACAAGAGCTTAGCCAGAACAACACTTGGCTAATCCTATTGTCTGCAGTAGCTGAATTTTTAAAGGCACATCTTTTAGCTCTTTGTGGCAGAAAGGGGCAGATATAAACAATTCCATTGCCAAATTGGTGAAAAAAAGGGGAAATTGCTGTTAGTTGCTTTTAAAAAAATCAGTGATTTCTTTAACACATATATATGTATGTGATTATGTGTATGTGTGTGTATATATATAATTTTATATGTATATGTATATATAAAGTTTTAAAGCTGGAGTCACAGAGAGAGGGGGAGAGATAGAAAGATCTTCCACATGCTGGCTCACACCCCAAATAGCTGGAGCTGGTCCAGGCTGAAACTAGGAACCAAGAGCTTCAGTGGGGTCTCCCATGGGGGGGCAAGGGTCCAAGGACTTGGGTCATCTTCTACTGCATAGTAGCAGGGAGCTGGAAGGGAACTGGAGCAGCTGTTACTAGAACAAACACCCATATGGGATGCTGGTGCTGCAGGTTGCATCTTAACGTGTTCTGCCGTGATGCCAGGCCCAATCAGTGATTTCTGTTGATTACTCACAAGAAAAGAAAAATTAAATCAAGGCATGTAAAATTTCATTTGGCCAAAGCAAATCTGCTGACTATTTTTTTGGAACCCTGGTTTTCTGTGTCCCCCTAGGTTGCTAGCCAGGGTCACCTGCTTAGGAAGTTCATTATGCTGGGATGGGCCCGGCACGATAGCATAGTAGTTAAAGTCCAGGATCCCATATGGTCACTGGTTCTAATCCTGGCAGCTCCACTTCCCATCCAGCTCCCTACTTGTGGCCTAGGAAAGCAGTCAGGGACAGCCCAAAGCCTTGGGACCCG